>NW_017306469.1:1558083-1578551 GCF_000935625.1 Nanorana parkeri | reverse complement strand
TTTTTTTTTTTTTTTTTTTTTTTTAGTTTTGGATAGAGTAGGCTAGGCCTAAACACCTGTCAGGTCTTTAATGCTATATGAGGCTCTGTTAGAGTGATTTGCCCTCCCTAAGGCTGGGCACACACCTTACAACCGTCGCAAGACTTTCATCTTGCGTTGGTTGTAAGGTAATTCAAAAAAACGTACGATCTGCCCATCTTGGACAGGTAGATCGTACTTGCGATGATCGCAAGCTGCGCCCCCCTGCGGGGCGGGCTTCAAATGACCACAAAGCCGAATGGGCAGTGTGCGCTTGCTACACACCCGCTGAACATCGTACGATGCTCAGCGGGTTTTCGAACCTGTTCGTAAGTTTAAAGTCGTGCGACCTTACAGTAATAGAGGTCGCACGGCTTCCACACACCTTACGATAATCGTACGATCGCAGGATTTCCCGCGATTATCGTAAGGTGTGTGGGCACCCTTACTATCATTATGAAAAGAGACAGACGGCAAAAAAAAAGATATTTACTCCTTGTGTGGTGAAACGATTCTCACAATAACAGTAAGCAAGTGAAAATCTCTTATTGAATCCAAGATGCCAATGAAAATCCAACAGGGGTTCTAATCCGTCCCCATTCTATTCCAACTTTGTCCCCACTCTCTGGAAAGGATGAATGACTTTGCCAGTGCCTAGCCAAGAGAATCTGAAGCCAAGGTCTGAGAATAAGTGCAACCTTGCAAGGTCCGCTTTGTTAAAGGAATAGCAATTATCTTGTGATGTTAGTGCTTTCAGTTTCGAATGTTTAAAACTGTTAATTGGTTTGCTTTAAAGGGATAGTCCACAAACTAGAAAACAACATATAACAATATACCAAATGTTTTCTGCATATGACAGTAGTGGGCTTGGCCATTTCAAATAGGTAGAATTCAATTCTGAGGGGGTTAGGACCTGCCCAGACTATATGTGGGGAAAGATCTTCCTCAGGTTCATGGCATGCAGTAAAGATTGTGTGAGGGATCAAATCCTGCCCCTCTCAAACTTTGGATTGTGGGGGGGGGTGGGGGGGGGGGGCTTGGTTGTAATATTTATAGTAAGGAAAAGCCCTACTTATATTTCTGTATGAGAGATTTTCTTTATTTTTTGCTTTGCTCATAGGAATGCATACCTATATGCTGTCACTGTGTCTGCACTAGAAAAGCCTTAGTGTGTTTGTTTTTACCTCATATTTCTCATTATTTTCCAAATAAAATATCATACATCTTATCTGTACTCTGTTTAACCACACCCCTAGCATCCAGTTTTGTGAAATGATCATCATATCACAAGATTCACGGCAAGAGGAGATAAATGGATTGAGAGAAATAAACAACTCTAACCTTTTATGTTCAATAACCACAAAACATGAAATCCGTCTTAACAGAATAAAGTGTCTGGAATCCAGTACAAGACAGGTTCAACTGGCCTTTGTGCTTATTGCACTTAGCTTGTCAGGCTGATTACTGCAGCTAATTACCGATTGCTGTGTCAGCCTTTTCAGAATGAAGCGTACCTAATAAACTAGTAAAATGGGGGAAGTTGGTGAGCGCTTGACTTTCACTTTATAAGGATGTTTTGATATAATTGGGTTTAAATGAGATGGTTTCATCCAGCTGAAATCTGTTACAGAAAGTCAAGCAAATGCTTGGCTGCCCGTGTATTTAAACTTTTTGAGTATTAATGCTTCAGACCGCTGGCCTCTTTAACGTGCACACATGGTAGTATCTATTAGTAATTGTTGAAAAAAGAACAGAAATTGAAACTTGGTAGTGAATGTTATCAACACTAAATAAGATGTTGAATGTTGCCTAAATGTTTCAGGAATTATTCTAATATTGCTATAGAACAGGCACTTTTGATGCATAAAGCTCCTTTATAAAAGGGTTGGTGCATCCAAACCAAGAGGACATGAGTGTGTTCTATTGATGTTGGTTTCTTTTAACTATTTAAGGCTACAAGTTTAACTAAAATAGATCTAATAACTAGGAAGTAGTATAGCTAAGGTGCTATTAGAAATAGAAGGCCTGTTGGTATTGTATACCTAAAGTTTAAAGAAAGGAGTATTGATTGTACTAGACCTGGAAAGGAAATCCAGCCAAACAGTTTGAATGTTATTAGGAGATTTAGATTGAATAAGAGCAGATGGGAGATGAAGAATAACATGTCATTGGCAAAGCAGACCCTTTGTACTCCGTTTCCTAATTTTTATGCCATATATAATCTTGTCTGAAGTGAACTAATGTAAGGTTCTAAACTCAGTACAAAAAAAATAGAAGACAACCTTAGCTGGACCTAGTGGGAGAAAACAGTGTTCATTAACTTTTACTGCGGAGGGCAGAGTACAGGGAGAGTATTCTGGAGTTATTTTTTTAGGTATAAATGTTCCAGAGCAAGTAAAATCTCTCAAATCACTTGAACACTTTTTGTGTTATTGGAGAACAGAAAGTATAAAGTACAAAATTCACAAGTGGATTTTTCTGATGTAGCGCTCTGGCATGAACCCAACTTGATCTAACCGTAATGGAACAATTTAATTAGCTAAAAAAAATATTTTCATACCAACTGCTTTTAAGATGGAAATTGCCTTGTACTTTGGTCCTTGCCTTCATTCACCATATCATTTTCCTCTCATGTATGTAAATGTTCACCTTGTTCAGAAAGAAAAAAAGGCTTTAAGAAAATGGATGTAGGAAGACAGACGTAGAGCCTATAATGTAGGATCAGGACTCTTTCTCTATGGCTTGGATAAGAGTTCCTCTTTTGGTAAGATGGAACTCCGATGTTACAGTTTTGGTTTCATCAGTTGTTAAAAGACCCCTGTGATCTAAGGCAGTGGTTCTCAACCTGTGTAACCTCAGGACCCACATTTGTCCTCTGCCATTAAGAATGTGATGTCACTCCAGTCCAGGCACATCTACAGGAAATGCGAGGGAGCTATAAGCAATGCTCGCATGGAGGGAGCTCCTTCGCGGCCTTACCCCCAGCCCACCCACCTCAAGTCAACACTCGGTGTCAGGCAGCATATTTTGAATGGTTGCTCGGTGTAAGAACTGACAATGCTGCACTAGGCGGGGGCTGAGGAGCCGCTCACCTAGAATAGTGTAAGGCATGCGGCGACCCACTGATCACGGGGTCGCGACCCACTTTTGGGTCACGACCCACTAGTTGAGAACCAAGGATCTAATGAGAGGATAGCCTGAGCCCTGTAGGTGTGTTGATGACCAGAGTCATAGAGGATTCTGAAATGACAATTGAAAATCTCTGAATTGATTGCAGCACTGAGCTTGATTACAAGTGATTGACCAGTGGCATCTTTCATCTTGTATGTGCAAGATTGATTTTCTCACTGTTCTTTGGCCAGCATGTGGCTGCTTTTTATTTCGGATTTCACAGTATCCTTTATTGCAAAGGAGCATTTAACTTTGTAGATTAGCACATTCAGCAGATCTTTCCTTAAAGCTGCTAGCTCCTAAATAGAATCTGCCTGGGTTTGTTTGTGAGATTTTCCAGTTAAGCTATAGTATATGAGTGGATAATGAAATAATCTGAACCTTCTTATTGCCATTAATGTATGTTTGGCAGCAAGTAAAAATATAGGCAAATGTTATTTGTCCCATCCTATTCCAACTGATGCATTTATGGCTAACAATGGAGTAAAGCTCCAGAGCCAATGTTTGTGTTCTGTCTGCGGGCATGTGGGAGTTCAAAGAAGTGGGAGGATGATTACATTGAAGCACAGGATATGTTTTGTGACTTGGTAAGGCATTCACAGGGGCAGAAACGTGGCAGCAGAGCTGATGTCAGCTGGAACGACAGGTACACTGCAGACTGCTATAATACAAAAATGAAAGGCTTTTTTGATGTATGTATAAAATCATAAAAAAGAGCTTAAATTCTGCAAGTACATTAAACACTGCTACCTAGAGTTTGGCGTTAATATACTGAGCAATACTTGTCCAGTCCATGGTTCCCAGATATAAGTACAGTAGAGTAGTCTAAATTATCCACAGTCCAGTCTCTTGTTGGCATTCACCTGAGGTGGGAAAAAGCCATCATCTTGATTTGTTGCAAGACAACAGGTGTCCCCCTTGGAAGGTTTACCCTCACTAAATACACTTTAAGCTAGTTTTCAAGCTCTAGATGCACTTCTGCGTGCGACTGAAATATATATCATGCAACACATAGCCTAATACAGTTGAGGTTAAGTACGTTCCACATCCCACTGTATACATTTCTGATCAATGGCTTGCAGACTCTGGATTTCCGGAATAGGGGATTCGTTTTTTCTTTATTCAAGCTAGGGGTTATTTATACCAACCACCTCCCACATCTCTTATATTCTATACTTGTCATCTTACACAGCTGAAAGTCACTTTTATTTCTGAACATAGTCATTTGTAGTACCTGAGGCCTTAATGATGTTGAGACGTCCACCAGAACCCATTGTTTTTGTACATAGAACAAATGTACACTTAAACAGTGTTGCAGTCTTAAGAAAATGCTTGCAGCATGTTTCACTGTGAGCTCTTTTCTGAGGCTCGCATACATAGAGATTAAAAACTCTTCGATCCACTACACATTCACCATCAGGTAAAACATCTCCCTGTAACAAGGGCTCAACTGTGAAACATTTTGTTAGAAACAAGTGTTTTATTAAAGCAGCTTTGACAGATGGTATCCTTTCTTTAAGCAAGTCTTTGTCCAAAGCTTCTGCTTTAGTTTTAGGTACCAGTGAACCCGGGTCAAAATGGTTTTTATTGTGTCATCTCTTCTTTTAGCTACCTTATGAGGATTCAGAATCAGGAAATTCTTCTCGTCAGTGTTTTGCTGTTACTACGTCTTTGTCAGTATTATGTTTTAGCACTGCAGAATTCAAAGAGGAATCCTTTCACACACTGACGGAGAAGCAACATAATCAGACAAAGGAGGTGATAGTCAGGGCAACATATAGGTTTGAATCTTCACATCAATGTGAAGTATAATTTTATGTATGGCTGTCCTGTCCCCCTCCTGCCAAAGTGTGCTAAAGCCCATCTCCGGGCTAAGTAAAAGCTTACCCTTGCAGTGGGGCTTGTTTTAATTTTTTTTTCTAGGGGACTCAAAGCTATTTTACTTCATCCCTACCGCTCCAAATGTTGGAATGTCCCTCTGCGTCCACAGGTCAATGGACCAGCATTAGACTTGATGACATCAGCGTTCTTTAGACCACCACAGCAAAGGGAAGAAGAGGCTGCAGGGAGAAGTCTAACAGCCTGGTGGAAGCAGGGAACCTGCTAAGTAAAACAGCTTTACTAGTGTCCCTTAGAGATAAACGAGCACTTATCCCTTTTAGTGTGGGGGCAGCCTCACTGCAAGGGTATGTTGGGGTTTTTTTTTTTGTTTCCCCTTCAATGGGCTTTAAGTTTAATCCCCCCAACTATTTCTTAAGCATTGAATTATAGTACATACGTTGTGGTCTTGGGTTAAAAATTACCCAGGGAAAATCTGTTTGAGGCACAGGACGTGGGGTTTTCTCTGGGCGCTATGTTTTTTTTTAACAATTTGAAAATAAAAATAGGAACATTTATTAAACTGCCCTCAAGTGTGTCTGCAATCTATACGACTTTTGGTATTTTCAATAGATGATAAGCTTTTTAAAGCTGGCAACAATCTGGAGGGTGGAGGATACAGATACAAAATCAATGCCCAGTCTGACACTAATCGATCACGTCAGATGTGACCTCTTTTATGCTTCTAGGAATATTTAAATAATATTCAATCCTGTAATATAAATGAAACAAGCTTCACCATTCTCTTCACAGAAAGGTATTCTAGCCTGTTATACAAAGCAAATAAAAACATAAAACACTTGCTGAAGTAAACCATAAACTGCAGCCCATATCAGTTGCAGTATCATATACGTTCTAAAGCAGAAAGAAATATAACAACATTCTCCGCCGGTATCCCAGAACAATAAATCTTTAGTAGTTTTGAATAAAAATGCTTGTGACCTGTTACTTTTTTTAAAAATGATAGAATAACTTGTATATATTAAAAATTTGACATTTTGTGTGGACAGGAAGCTTTTGGATTAAAACATGTAGGCTTTTCAATTTTAACTAATTTCTGATATTTATAAGTTCAATATTACTCTTTTTGTAGCATGTGATTAATTATTAAGTTCTCCCAATATGTATCTTCTTTTTAGCCAGGAACAGCGGCTTAAAATAATTCTAAAGGTGAGGGAGCTCAAGAAAGGCATTGTTCCTAGAACTCTTCATTCTGTCCTGCAAGGTTCAGTGTCTTCAGCTATACCTATCTTAAGCCAGATTTTATTTTATTTTTATTTTTTTAAACTTCTGTTTTAACTTGAAGGAACAAGTTCCCCAGTGAAAATGAATGAGCTGTTGAGAGATCACACAATCCTTTCCAATTCCATTCTTGCTCATCTATTTTCTCTAGATCAGTTTTTCCATGACGAGTACAGATAGACATCAGAGGCATGTGGCCTCCACCAAAGTTTTTTACAATGTTTTTTTTCCTCCTCTACAGCAATCTCCCACTTTTCAAATAAAGCTCTTAAAGAAAATGTGTACACAAAGTGTAAAGCACTCTTATACATTTGCCACACATTAACATTGTTGGAGTGTTTTAGCCAGTCCATTAAACTTCCATACCTGATGATTTGCTACCTTTTATGTTGTGTTAAGTTTGTTTTCCTACCCTGGCTGAGAAAATGGTTTGCTGTGATATAAACAGGCTGGAGGCTGAAGGTGATGATGTAGCCTATGAAGGCACTTTAGTCACACACAGAAGGCAGCAGTGAGCTACCTTCGGCCAAACTCCATACATTATGAGTTCTACTTATAACGCAGTGAATGTGACATTCACCAAACATTTACAAGTGATGAATGTTCCTGGTTTGTGTGTGTAAAATGAATAATGTACCTGCAGTCCCATTCACAGCTTTACATTTATATGCCCTTTATGTGTTTTATCTTTTATGTAGAACACCTAAAAGTGTCTCCAGTTTTGTTGAGAAAAATACAATTCCATTTAAACTATATACATTACAAGGATGTTGGCAACCTTTTTGCAAGTTTATACCTTCTCTACTGTTTGAGAGATTATTCTTTGCTTCATCTTGCCCTTTGTCAAAACTTCAATAGGAATGTCTTCCTTTGTTAGAACCACCTGGCACACTCTCTTGTAATCTTCATTCCTTTATTTAGTGGGTGAGACTTGGGCTGGATTGACGCACCTTTAACCCCTTCATGACTGAGGCCCTTTTTTCATTTTTTGCACCCATGTTATATTCCACATTTTAGGCCTGAAAATGACTTAAAACCCCCCAACATTATATATTTTCTGAATGCCAAGACCCTATAGAATAAAATGGTGGTAGTTGCAAATTTTTATGTTGCGCAATATTAGCGCAACTCCTTATTAAACCCCAACATTTAGTGAAAAATTTAATTTAATGCCCCAAAACACAACAAAATACCAATTTTTTAAATGACATATAAAAGATGAGGTTACAACGAGTAAAACGATACCCAACATGCATAGGTTACAAATTGCGTGCGTCTGTGAAAGGGCGAAAAACTGCAGTACCCCAAAAAGTCAATAGAAGACGCTTTAAAAGCCCCCACAGGTCATCAATTTAGAGATACCCCAAAATACTGGCCCTAGAATTATTGCTCTCACTCCGGCGTGCGCGGCGATACCCAACATGTGTAGCGCGTTCGTCGTTTTCATGCGTAGGCGCACCCGACGCGTGTTTACGTGGCGACGCGCGGGGGACTTTAAAAAAAAAAATGTTTTTATTAGTATTAGATTGATTCGCTTCTGTTGTAAAGCCGACAGTCGGCTCTACAAGTTTAAACAGAGTCCCGGCGGCAAAAGTCGCCGGGAGTCTGTTTAAACAGTTACGAAGGGGTTAACTCACTACAATGAGAATACATCAGTGTGAAGCCAGTCTAAGAGTGAACACTAGAAACTTGAGAAATGAATCTTTTCAGATTGAAGAAACAAAGTAAAATCATATTTACACACACCTTTCCTTTTGTGTGGCGTTTTAAAATATATTCATAAATAATAAGCTCTTATCCATTGTTTTTATTGTAAAACTTGAAGGATGTTTTTTTTTATTTTGCTCTAGGCATGGAAGCATTCTCTTCTCTTTGTAATTATTTAAAGGCATATAGTATCTCTGTCTGCCATGTTATCGGGCCTCTTGACTTTTCTGATCGTTTATTAATTAACTGCTTACCACAGCCGGTCTTTGTTCTTTACCACCAGCAAATATATATGGTTACCTGAATTGTCTGTGTGTTTATATGGTTGGCAAGTGTAATTTAAGACTTTCTAAAAAACCAGAATAAGAATATTACAGCAAGGCAGCAAGAAAATGAGAAAAGATGGTGTTAGAGAGAACCTGTACTGAAATGTTACCCTAAAGAGGTTTACAGTAGTAATGTCCCGATACCACTTTTTTAGGACCAAATACAACTGCAAGTACTTGCCGATACCAATTACCGATACTTTTCTTAAAGGGACCTGTGACATTTTTTCTAAAACACAGACTAATGATTTTAGAGCAGTTTCTCACCAGGGCTAAATACAGATGTTCCCAAAGCAGAATACAGATGTCCGCAGAGCACAATGCATACCAGCAGAGCAAAAAACAACCAATCAGAGCACAATAGAGCCCACCATAGCAGCATAATACATCCCAGCAGAGCACAATAGATCCCACAGCAGCACAATAGGTCACAACACAGCAGCACAATAAATCCCACAACATCTGCACAATAGATCCCACAGCAGCACAATACATCCCACCAGAGCAGAAGGCTGCAGTCTCAACGGAACGGAATGTGGATCTCTGCAGGGGTCTCAGTTGATCGGACGGGTGCTGTTGTGTGCTGTGTGTGGGGCTGTCCGTGCCTGTACCAGGAAGAAGGAGCAGGAGGTATAGAAACGGGCAGGCACTGCCAGGGACAGCTACTGCCAGGTCCCCAGCAGGCTGCCGAGGTCCTGACAAAAATTTAAAGGCCCGGCATCAGCCTTAAAAATCGGGGCATTTTCACGAGTACAAGTACTCGTGAAAATGACTGGTATCTGACCCGATACCGATGCTAGTATCGGTATCGGGACATCCCTAGTTTAGTGTTTTGAGATATATAAATTAAATGAATAATATGCTTACATTTATCTGAGCAAATATACTTCTGGTGCCAGCTATGTCACCCACATGCCCAGGTGTTTGATCATACAATCTCTGCCGAAGGGAAAGATCAAAATTCAGATTAGCTAATCCTCTCCTTCGGGGCAAAGATCACATGACCAAATGCCTAGGCTTTTGGTCACTTGCCCTACATTAGATGAATACTGGAAAAACATTGTTTTCTCAGATCTAATTTATCTTTCCCAGAAAGACGGTATTCATCGACCTGGTTAAAGGTGTACTTTAACTCTGTACTCCTAGTGACTTAGCAGAACATGGACTGATTCTGTCATTTCCATTCCAAACAAATATATTTTCCAAATGATGTGAGGAGAGACCAGGTAGAACTTTAAGACGTATCTTGGCATTAGAGGAAGACCAGATTAAATGCATTGGCAGTGTAGGAGCCATTCAGATGGCTTGCACTGAGCTTTCAAGTGAAATGGGGATATGATATTAGGGATATTGTCTGGCAGCAGAAGTAACATTAAGGTGCCCAAAGAGCACTTGGAAATGGTTTTGGGTTGTGAAAGGTAGATTGGAAAGTTGCTTATAATTGCTGATGCTTTAATGGACCAACATAATAATTCCCTGTAAATGGAGTGCACAGTGTACTGAACTTCATAAGACTCATCAGGTGCACTCGGGCTGTAAATATTAGAGGATATGATGGAAGTTAATGTGTTTATGTAAGTCCTTAGCAGGCATGTTGTGTAAAGATGCTTTTATAAAGCTTCTTTTTAACCCCTGTACAGTCTGACAGCAAAATGTCCAGATCCTGTTTAAGTTCAGTATATTTTGAAGCTCAATTGTCCATGTGCAAGTTAAAGCTATATGTATGTACACTGGAAAAGCAAACCCCTCAAAGATATCGATTTAGCAGACTTTTTATACAACCCAGGCTTTCAAAACAAATTGTGTTCTCAAAAAGATTTCTGAATGAGCAGCCAAAATTAAGGGGAAACATATTTCATTCTAAATGCCCCTGTGTACTATGCTTGCAGAAAATAATCAGCATGCTGTGGTAGAGTTCTTAGTCTTATCACCATTGATTTATTGTTGCCATAAAAAAAAGCAATGTGTCTGATGGAAAAGGTAGGTGTATTGGCCTTGACCGCCAGTTACAATCTTCCTTTCATTCTCTATCCTGCTTCAGGTGAATAACATCTGGAACCTAGTTGGCTGCCATTGACTGTACAAGTGTTAGTGGATCTCTTTCTACAATCTCCAAATATCCAACTGATGCCAGTGTTTAGGGTTGTCTTGTTAATGGCTATTTATTGAAGATTTAGAAAGAAAGAAAATTCTGGGGTCTTTACATTATGTCACTGGGTTTGATGTGGGATTCTGGTGTGCAGATGGTGAGCCTAAAGATTAGGAAGTTGTTGCACGGTTATTTTGTGCAGAGAAACCTTACTAACCCAGTCTGTTTTAGCTAACATTATATAATCGTCATTAAAATTGGGTCTTTTTTTATTGACTCTTGCACAGTCTGTTTATAAAAAGTCCTTTTGCTCATGCTGAGCAATCAAATCCTGTCAATTTCCCTGTACATATTTTCTTCACTTGTCTGTCACTTTCTCAGAAATGTTTCCCATTGTACCTTACGAGTGGAGACACTTGTATTTTTATGGAAGCCGTTCTTGCTCAAACTCAATTGGCCACTAAAATATTTACAAAATGGAAGTTAATATATGATCGGAGCACTCTCATGGCCCAGCAGATCCCTTTTTCTTTTCCTCACCGACATTGTACTGTAAAATGAATGAAGGCCCAGAGTGATGCTTGGAAGCTGCATTACTGAATACGTGCAGGTGAAGTGTCTGCCCGTACAATCAGTCTTCCTATAGTAATATACTGGAGATCTCTGTCTGGCTCTGCCAAGCACACCCAGAGCCTGATCGTTCCTCTCCACACACGGCCTCACTGATACATTGTTGTAGTTGGAGAGCGACACAGATCAATGCGCCAACAAGATGTGCAGGGCGTGAGTTGTGTCGTAGCTAATGGTGCGTTACTAATGACTTGTTTTCATCTTTTTATTTCCTTCCTTTTTCTCTGTCATTCAACCAATCTTTTTTGTGTTTACACATTTACATCGATTGCTAATTGTCTGTGACGCACCATGTCTGCAGTATGTTTATAGGCATATTTCACTGTTCTCTTTAATATGCTTGTTAGGTTCTGTTTTGTATTGGTAGATTTGTAATTTTTCACTAATGTAATTTAGTTAACACAAAAGAGGTAAGAATTGGAGTAGATGTTTAAACACTGTGGTAGAAATGGCAGAAGCTAGTAGGATTTAGGCCCTTTCACACGGACATTTCAATCAGGTCCGCCTATGAGTTTTTCAGACGCATCTGATCGTAAGCTCAGTCTTAAGGTGCCCATACACCTTACGATTATCGGACTAAACTTTTCGTCCGCTGATCGAACCGTCGTACGATTTTCGTACGACGGCCCCATCCTGCCCCGATTATCGCAAGCTTCAATCAGCGGTAGTTAGAAAAAAACACCTGGACGACTTGCGGTAATTGACCGCAATTATTTTCGTTTGCGCATGCGCAGTGTTAATCGTACGACATTTGACGGACGGAAACGCCACCAACCATGCGAACATCGTACGATCAACCAAAGATTTCAAACATGCTTGACCGTCAAAAGTCGTACGCTTGTACAGTACTATCGGTCGGGCACTCTATTCACACGTTACGATTGTCGTACGAAAAGTCGATCGCATACGATTACCGTACGATAATCGTAAGGTGTATGGGCACCTTTAGTCTATAGCGGCCAGATCTGAACAGATGCGAGTCAGTTTACATCTAATTACCCCCGACTCCGGCCTGGTCTGGAAAACTAAACAGAACAGAACAGAATTCCATTTTGGCAGGCTTAATCATGGTGGATCAGAGATAATCTGGTGTAAACGGACAAATGTGCATTTACATCTGACTTCCTATAGACCAAAATGGGTCTGGTAATTTTTAGCTTTTCCCTCCCGTGCAGTATGGAGGGAACAAAAACTGGGCGGACACTAATGTCGCAATGGAGACAACCGTTCCAAACTACTCCGATGGCAAACATGTGAAAGGGGCCTTAAGTGGCATTTTTGTTTTCCCTGTTGTTAAAAAATGATAGTTTGGTTAGTTGCATATAGGTAATACAGATATTTGTGATGTAAACATTTTGGTTCTGTCCCATTGTGCAGGAAAAAAATACATTTGAAACTTTTATGCTGCTTGTTACACTCTATTAAAGATGCATTTTCATAGACGAGATGAATGTTTTACCATAGTCTGGATGTAAGGCCCCGTAGTTCTTTCCAAAGTAGGCTTGGCTTCATGATTTCTTTAATTAGTCTAGAAAATGTATTTATCTTCTATGAGTTCTCCATATTAGAGCTGAACAGTGCTCAATCCGAAGTTAGATTGTGCAGCGTGTCTAAACAATTATCTCAGCAGAGGGCCAGCTCTACGTGTAGTTAAGATCTTTCATGGATCTTACATCTGATATAGTAACCTGATCATTCACTATGATCTGGTGTATCACATGAATCAAGTGTTAAATCTCATATCTATAGTTTTTTCAGGTACTTTTGTACACTGCGCTTGGATTTAGGGATGTATATTATAAAAGACAATACAGGGGAAAAGAAAGGCGCAGTTAAGAAGGGCTAACCCTTATTTATTAATTTAACATCAGACTAACTGAACAAGCATAATGTTTCACGAACCGACTCCCATTTCATCAGATACGTCTGTTTCTCCAGTTTCTTTGCACTAAATTAATGTCTAAAGGTTTGCCCTCCTGAATCACAAGTGAGCCTCCCTTTTCCTTTTATTATGAGCTTTTGTACATTTTAGGTGAAGTGGTTTAACAAGTCATCTTGTTTGCTTCATTACTCTAGTAGTAATCTGCCTTTTCTTCCTTTTTTTCTTTTTATATAGAGAAACATTATTGGGTTTTTAATTAGTTTGTGCCTGTATTGGGGGAAATGCCTCCCTCTTTCTGTGTGATCTTGAAACAAATAAGAATTTCTGCAGCATAGACAAATCCAGCAGAGGCTCTGGCCTTTCCTCACCCTTTCCAAAACTAAAGTGTTGGCTTGGCTTGCACTTTAATTTCTGGGGTATATGTTCTCCTTATATTTGAGTAATATTGTTCAGTTATATAGCACTCACGTTTGACATGGAACATAGCGCTCCTTACTGATGGTAGGTTTAAAGGGCTTTTTTTTTTTAGCAGCAGCACTAGTCATAGGAGTTAACTTTCAAAGACTAGTTTGCAGCTCGGTTAGCTGCTGGAAGAGGTAGAGATTAAGGGTTGACCTATCATCTGATCTGCTGATAATCGGGACCAATATTTAGGTCTTCCAATTAGCAGTCAAAGTGACCAATATTACCAATAATAAACACTGCACAAATTTCAGGCGATTCTTAAAGAACCAACTGTTGCCCGCTGTCAGAATACAAAGAGAAAAACAGATAGCAGGGGAAGCATTAGCTCCCCTGCTATCTGCCAATTCCCCTGCTATATTT
Organism: Nanorana parkeri; assembly: GCF_000935625.1. NCBI lineage: Eukaryota > Metazoa > Chordata > Amphibia > Anura > Dicroglossidae > Nanorana > Nanorana parkeri. The sequence goes on along the minus strand of NW_017306469.1, from coordinate 1,564,783 downwards.
TTGGTTTTTTTTACAGCGGCCATCAGCTGCCATCAAAGTAAAGAAGAAAAAAAACAACAAATAGCATGGCAATGAATAGCTAGGCTGCTATTGGCTGTTTCTAATTGAAATAGACAGTAGCAGGCTGGCTATTGCACCCGCCCCCTGCTGCTGTCAATCAGCAGAGGTGGACCTGAAGTTCTCCTCCGCCCACTGAGCAGAGGAGCACACCTAAGAGAGAAAGTTCTCTCTCAGGTCCGCTCCTCTGCTCGGTGGGGAGGGTACAATAGCCAGCCTGCTATTGCAATTTAAATAGCCACCCGATGCTTACATTCTGCTGCCGACTGTGGAATCTAGCAGCAGGATGTAAACAAAGAATTTTGTTGGCAACTAAATACATGTAGTTGGTAAGACATTTTTTAGTGTGCACCAAGCATCTAGCCATTTTTTAGTGCGCACCAATTATATATTATAAAAAAAAAATTCTGGAGTTCAGCTTTAAAATCTGACATTCCTGCCTTAACCACTTAAATTCTTGAAGAAAGGTATGCTTTTGGACATCTTAAAAACTCTCCCAAAAACCCAGTCTCCTCACAATTGTTTCTTACCTGATAGTAACTTCAGTTGTACTTGCAAATATTTATTTGGTTCATTCCAAATTACAACCACAATTTTTATATCTGAAATTATCATTGTTTCACCAAAATGATCCTTCAGTCTTGCTTCAGTTTTTTGTACAGTCAATATATCAAAACTATTATTTGTCATCTGATTGGATTGTAGTCGTTGGGCGCCTTTAACTGTTGTGTCCTAAAACCAGGGCACCTGTAGAATATTTACTTGATATAGCTGCCTGTCATGTTTTGAATCCTCAAACAATACTCTCCCATTGTGCCTTTTTCTATGTGACCTTCTTTATACTTTTTACAACTTTTTTTTTTCTTACCACTTTCTCATCTGTAATCAAATTCAGAAATTTGCTTTGCGAAGAACAATATTGAAGATGAAAAATGATTAGTACCTTGAAGGGAAAGCATTTATCTAGTTATAAGAATCTCTAGTTTATATTGTTTTCTTTTTCCTCAGGGGATTTAAGCTTAACACGCTGCAGGGGTCTGTTTCTATTACTTTACAATCTCATCCTCATGGTAACCACCTCTCCATCGTTGCATGCAGACATCTTCTCCACAAAGTATTGCCAGCTTATGTAAGATGGTATTGTTTTTTTCTCTGTATTGGTATCACCATTTATTATTGTTCTTCTGATGTTATCCACAAAGGTGGGAGGTGCAAGTGTAAAGTATATGTGAAAGTAAAGTTTCTCTTTCTCACCTGCTGTAGACATAAGGCATTCACTTTCTGTCACCTCCATTAACCCAAATGATTATCAAGCAATGCAGTGAACATTGAAGCTTCTTTTAGTAGTACAACACTGTTTACAGTTGGGCAATATCTGAAGCCAGAACAGGTATTTTTTCAAATAATGGATATTGTGTGGAAGTCTTAAAACCCCTGTCAGGTTGTTGCTTCCCATGTCTCAGCTAGAGAGGTCACCGGGACAGTGTGATGGGAAATCCAAACTTTTACAGTTGCCACTGATGCACAAAATGTTCCAATGGGGGGCACCTTTTTATAGTGACAGCTGACTAAGAGGTGACTCCTACTTTAATTTTTGTGCTCCGATATATGTATACTGCTTACAGGAGATGTATGGGATACACCTGTTTTTTGCATTTTTTAGTTTCCATATGATACAGAATACATTTTGCAGTGTTGTCTTGTAATGAAAATGCACCATCAGCTTACAATTCAATGTACTATACTGTAATGTGGGAAGGGCTAAGCTCTGTGCTGAGAAGTGATCCCGACAACTTTGTGGGGATCCTCCACTTCTATTGAGTTACAGCAGCTTGTAGGAGCTGTTGCGTGTTCATGAGAACCTGTGCAGACATTTAGGGCACATCTTATCAGAATTTATTCAGGCCAGGTCTACAAACACTATCACATCCGTCCCGCAGCTCCCCCCCCCCAGTCCTCTCCACACTGCTGTCTCCCTCCAGACCATACAAATACCACATCAGCACGAAGACCCTCAGAAGAAGAGATAAAGGCAGCATCAGATTAACACTTTTACATCCATCCTGTAGTTTGTCTTTCGTTCCCCTCTCTCCTTCAATCTCCTTCACACTCCTGTCTCCACACCATACACATAACTCAACGGCACTATCCTTTAAATTGAACTGTTGGTGCATCCAAAAAATGTTTTGCCACCCTGACAATAGTTTATCTGGCCCCTCTATCTTAACGCAAGTTTGACGTATTCCAGTGTATCAGATGTATATGCAACTTTTAGCAAGAGTGAATGGGGAGACGTTATCTGAAGTCTGCACTGTAATTATTTCATGTGCATGATCCAGCTCAGAAATACACAGCTTTTGTTATATATGAATGTCAAATAGTAACTTGTCTCTAAAGCAAAGTCACTGACTTGTAAAAAGCTCTCTAGAAATGAGAAGTCCTAATAATTGTAATTTGCCTGTGTGTATTGTACCAGAGCATTATGTACTGTGATGTGATGCAACACGCGCAGCTTTCCCTAAAGGGCGGTATACAACAATTGATGCTGACATATGGTACATGAGTAAGTGATTGTTTCTCAATACATGTGTTTGCTGGGCTCTCTGCTACAGCGATTTGTACCAACCTGAAACCTCTGTAAAAAGTGCACTAAAAGCATATTTTAAGGTCAAGTTACAGAATGTTTTGCTTAACCCGATGCTGAGATCATCCCGCCGTGATCGTTCACTTCTTAAATGACCGGTGACGGGATAATGCCATCACGCGGTACGATGAGAGCTGGTCCGTGAAGGGACCAGCGCTCATTGAGTTACTGCTGTTGATGGGTCTCCTGGGGTCCGAGGGAGACCCTCTCAATCAATCATGTGATCACCGCAGTAGCTGATCGGTGTGACCACATTCTAAAATTGTTCCACACTAAAATTGTATTTCACTCCTTTTTTTTTGTGACCTATAACTCCCAAAATAAACTTAAATCCCAAACATATGATATACCCTATAAATCAGGACAAATAAAATAATGTATTATGAATTACTTTGTGTTAGCTACTCTTTGTAAAGTACACATTATTATTATGGCTAAAACTGAATTTTGTTTTTTAATCAAAAAATAAATAACTTGTATATGCTTATGTCATATCAAATCCAAACCCATTTTGTCCTTTAAAAAACGGTATATAATATGTGTAGGTGCAATGCATGAGGAAGATGAGAATTATGGGTAAACAAACACATATAGCAAAATTGCACCAGTCCGGTCATTTTCTGAAGCTGTCACTAAGGGGTTAAAATAAGTCATTTGAGGATCAGAGTTCATACAGGATAATCTCCACCTGCTCAGTTCCTCAGAGTGTAATGTGAAGTGAATGAAGTTGAGGACAAGTACACATGTGTCTTGTTCACATGTCTTCATACTGCACACCTTGCATATAAGAGAACCTCTATAACATTATAAACAGTCCTTTTGGCTCTTAACCTAGCATGTGATTATATAGAGTAATGTAAGAGGCTGAAGTAAGTGACCTTGAGCTGCGTTGCAAGTAGCAGCAGAATATCCATTTTGATGAAATCATCTTTTCTCACTATGACTTACGAATGCTTCAACAGTTTGTGTTAGTTTTGCCACTTGCTTCACATTCCATGTGTGTGGTAACACAGAGGTTGTCATTCCTCAGCTTGTGGGTCTCTCCAAGACAGAGTTATAAAACTTCAGTTACAGTTGCTGTGCTGCCTTTTGGTGAAAACTGATATTTCCAATATGGTGTTTAAAAATAGAAAATGCCATGTGAGAATTGTATTTTTTGTGGCGGAAGAAAGGGTTAGAACGTCTGAGGCGACTTGTTTTTTTACTTTGCAGAAAGGAGATAAAGGCAACAATAAAACATTAATATGAAAACTGCAATAATCATGTCAGCAAATCAGATTTAACTTTTTCGTTTCTGGGCGTCTAAACAGAAAACTGTTTGCTCTTTGGAGGCTCTGGGTTACTGTACTATACACATTGCTTCTTGTGTTATTACTGAACTTTTTTAGGGTCTTTTTATGTGTTGCATCATGCAAGCCTCTGTATACCTCTCCATACTGGTAGAATTACCCATACAGTCAGAATATTGTTTGGTTTGCTGACTTGATCTTCACAAACTATAGAAAATGTTCCGTGTTGCCTGTTTTCTCCAGTCAGGTTCTATTTTTTTTTTCTCCTCCAGTTTAGAGTAGGAGACATCTGATTGGTTGTTGTGGAAAGCATAAATCGCCTCTTTTCATAAATCTTCCCTGATGTGTCGTCCTGACAGCATGTTAGCCGTTTGTATTCACTGTAGTTATTCATTATAGGGAAATATACATTCGTTTCAAAGTTGTCCCCCTTCATTGTCACTTCAGTAGTTGCTTGAAGGGATATTGGAATGTCTTGGAGTTTTATTCCTGCTCGCCTTCACAGGTCCTATATCCCATAAGCTCAGAAACAGGATTTGACAAATATGTTGTAATCCCAGAAGCCAGATAAATCACCTTGCCGTGCTGTAAAAATTGAAGTGGGTAGGTGCGGATGATGCCCTTTTGTTTTTTCAGTAAAAGTGATAACTGCACTAATGCCAATAACAGTAGATGACAGTGAACCATATGCTGTGTGTTACATGTGTTTGCAAACCAGATTACACTGCACAACCTAAAACCACTAGTCTGAGCTACCTTCCTTACACCTTACTGCTTCTGTATAAGTGGATAATACAACATGCAATTACAATATTTCAATATAGAACACAGCAAATCTTTTCTGCTGGCTGAGAAGCAGCACTACATTCACACACAGGAACTGCAGCCAACCGTTTACTATAAGTTCCTGTGTTGCTCTCAGTCCTTGGATTCAGTGTACAGAAGGGTGGGCTGTGCAGTAATTTATCAGATTAAACTGGTTCGGTGGAAATTGTGTGCACCACATAGGACAAAGCAGCAGTGATCGACACTCCATGATGTCTATGGGGTGTGTGTATAAGATGGTCTGTGGGCATTGTGGAAGACTGGGCACCTGCAGACAGCGTGTGCCCACTGCAGTTCCCTTCCGTAAACATTTGGAGCCACACAGTGAAGAGGGGGAAACATTTAAAGATAACCTAGTTTTACCTTAAGCACCAAAAGCAGATGGGACTAACAGGTGAGGCTTGAAGTCTGCTTTCATTCCCTTTGTCTGTTGGTGGCCAGACTTTGGCAGCAAAGTTGTTCAGTCCCTGTACATTTGGTTGTCCAAGTTCATGTGTTTAGTGGTCACTTTTCTTGTTGCTTAAATCAGTGCTCTTCTCAGTGTTCAGTTACATCACAGCACCGTGGCCCTGTGGCAAGTAATAGGGCCTCCAGTCTTCTCTCTGATTGGCTGAGAGTCTGCAACATGAAAAGGCCAACAAGTCTGCTGTGCAACCCAGCCCGGGGGAGTAGGCGCATCCTTGAACCGAGTGGCCACGGGAAGCTCCCTCATGTTAATCTGGCCCGGGTAAAAAAAAAAAAATTTACACACTGCAGCAACTAACTTAACAGTATTTATCAGGCCTAGTTCACAAGGTTCATCTTTCTCTTCTCAGCATAGATCTACAGGAAAAAGTGGAAAAATCTTTATACACTGTACCTTGTAGTGGTTTTCATTCCCTTGTCTAATAATCTGACCGGTTGCCCCTAAAATACGCTATTTCCTGGTGCTGTTTTATCCCTCGCCAGTTTTCTGCATCATGTGTTTATCATTCAATAAATGTCAGGTCTGCAGGCTGCTCTGACTGGCAAGTTCTGCCACATCCTAAATGCCCTGAGGTGAGCCTTGTGACCCCGCATGAGCAGAAGATAGGAGATGAGCCAGGCATGATCACTTAACAAAAATGATTCACATAGGGCAAGAAGTTTATTTTATTTTTTTTTAAACTCTTTACTCACCACAGCGTCCTGGTGCAAAGTATTTTTCAAGCCTTGCACACAATAGTAATAATAATCCACGTTTTTATTTTTTTGTAACCACTTCAAGACCACGTTTATAGACCCCCTTCCTGGCCAGGCCATTTTTCAGTGTTCAGCACTGCGGTACTTTGACTGACGTTTATTCCGTCATGCAACGCTGTACTGAAATGAATTTTATACAATTTTTTGGAGACAGATAGAGCTTTCTTTTTGGTGTTTTTTTTACTATATTAAGGAAAAAATATTGACATTTTTGGGGAAAAAACGTTTTTTTTTCATTGTTAGGAAACAATTGAATTATTACCCAAATTTTTGGTAAAATATAAAAGACGGGGTCACGTCTGGTAAATACACACCAAACATGTCAAGCTTTAAAATTGCGCGCACCCGCGAAATCGCAGAAAACTACCATACCCAAAATTGGCCATAGGCGACACTTTAGAAGCTTTTACCGCTCATCAGTTTAGTGTTATCAGTGATTGATGGCCCTAGACTTATTGCTCTCACTCGGACGTTCGCGGCGATATGTAACATGTGCGGCATAATGGGCGCAATCGTCTTTTTTTTGCACGTATGCGCCCCCGACGCATGTTTGCATGCGTGTATGTATGGGTGGGGACTTAAAAAAAAAAAATTTATTATTCTTTTTCATGTGTAACTTTAAATTTGGGGGGGGGACTTAAATTTTCTTTTCCTTTTTTTTTTT
>NW_017306469.1:1555597-1558070 GCF_000935625.1 Nanorana parkeri | reverse complement strand
CCGATCGGCACCCCATACACGCGATCTGCCGGCTCTAAAGCCGTCGGATCGCTTGTATGGTATCAGGCATCGCTGCCTGTTTTACAAAAACGGCAATTTCCCGCTCGCGCGCGCCGAGCGGTGCGCGCGAGGGGGCGTATCTGAGCGGACGTCTAAAGCCGCCCGCTCAGATCTAGAGAGCTCCGGGCCGGCCGTTTTTCTACTACGGCTGGCCCGGAGGCAGTTAAAGAAGCGTTTATAAAAGAAAAATCTATACGTTTTCCCTCTTTAGTTGACAATCTGTGGGCACCGAGGGGGGAGTACACAGGAGAGACAAAAAAAGTCATTTTACACTCAGCTGGTGCTAGATATTTCTGACCCTTCTTTTCTGTTGTCAAGTGGCTAGATTTAACACCATCCTTGCTGCATCTCAGTTCAGTGTATTCCGACAGTGTGATCCCTGCCCTGGCTGCTTGATAATCCTTAGCATGGCCCTCAAGTTCTTCTGGATAGTTTCTGTCATGCACAGACAATCCAGGGAAGCAACCAGTGTGTAATGAGAAATTCAGAGGTCGTTCCATGTTATGCCTCCTTAGCACATAAGAACCTTCCAGTCACTGCCTTCTGTCTTGTCTGCATCTAATTCGGAGATGGTTTTTGTATCAGAAGTTAAAATCACCAAGGTCATACATCAAGGCCACATAGATTAGACTATTTAGCTCTCTGGGTTAAATATATATTTAATTGATGCTATGCCTATTTTGAAACTAAAAGGGCATATAACAGCGATGTGTGATGTTCAGCTTTGAACTGTCAGCATTCAGCGGAATGCAGGCAGAGGCTATTCTAGCTCCAGGGCCGTTCAAGCAGAGAGAGCTAAAGTAATAATGAGAACCGCCTAAGGCGTGTTTAATTTCTAAGCTTTTAGGGTGTAGATACACAGTGAGCCAGCATGTGAGAGATCCTACCAGAAAAAGAAATTTGTACCACTGTGCTAACTGGAGGTGTTGCCGGAGTCAGGCATAGAGAAGCTGTTCTGTACACAGACTGCAGGTGAATTAGCTGGCAGTGTGGTGATGCACTTTCTGAGCTCTGTGGGTTGGCAGAATGTCAGTATTAAAGCAGCTGAAGATGCTTAAGGCTAGATTGCTCCATAATGACTTACATGTTCACAGAGAAAGCAGATGAACTAGATGTTCAGTAGATGACAGTCTTGTAGCACATTATTGGTTTTTGGCCTTCGCTTAACTCAGAAATATATTGGACCCTTTTAGTTGTTTTTTTTTTCGTATGCTGCTTGTTAACTTGTTGTATTTACTTCATATTATCTTTTTTTTTTTAGTGTTTTTTTTTTTTAAAGTATTCTAGTTTTCTTGACTATTTTTAAGGAATGATAATCCAGTCCCTGAATCGTCAGAACTCTTAAGACAATGTATAAATGTTATCCCTTTATACCGAAACTTACAATATTAAATCTGTGAACAAAATATAATGGAATAATGGTTGACTCATGCAATTCTAGGTAAAAAATATCAATTTTCATACAAGGTTTCATAGTTAACCCTTTTCCTGAACCTCATTTATTGTGGAAGATTCATTTAATATCTGTACTTTGTCTCTAAACCTTCCCTAATACCAGCACCAGTGCATGGTTTGCAGGTACCGTCACATACGCGTCATTGTAGTAAAAGGAAATTATAGTGGTTATGATCATCTTTTCTTTTCTTATTAAAATATTTAAAAATGTTGTTTAGTACAGAAAAAAATTAAATATTGGATGTTAATATTTAAAAACCTCATCCAGCAAGTAGAACTGTATGCTTCTTTTGACATTTCGCTTGCTTCTTTATTGTCAAAACTCAAGCTGAAATTTCCACACTCTTCCATATTTTTTTATGAAGAGAGAGAGATTAGGTTCTTTAATTTCTGGTTAGCGCATTTCAAGATTCAGCTTAATGATTTTAAAATAATTTTTATAATTTTAATGAAAATATTTACAGAAAAGCGATTACAAAATAGTAGGGCGATTACAAAATTTTCGTGTTCGATTAATCAAAAAATTTTTTATCGATTCATTTCAATTAATTATAACGCATATACAGATCCAACTACATTGGCCTATACACATACAGCACAGCAATGAAGTAATAAAATGAACTAGGATCACACTAATCCAGCATGTTATTAATCTCACGTGCCCCACACAATATGGCCACCGCTTGAGTGGGGCAACTCGGAATAATGTGCTGGATTAGTGTGATCCTAGTTCATTTTATTACTTCATTGCTGTGCTGTATGTGTGTAGGCCAAAGCCTTGGCTGGCGCTCGAGCAGAAAGTTTCTTGGGCAAACTCACCGGCCCAAGATAAGTGGCTCCGTCGGCTAACAAAGGGAAGGGGGAGGAGTCCGGTGACGTCACAGACATCGTCACCAGAGTCCTCCCCTCCCGTCGTTAGCCGTCACGGACGTCGGCGTCACCGGACTCCTCCCCCTTC
>NW_017306469.1:1542231-1555308 GCF_000935625.1 Nanorana parkeri | reverse complement strand
CGATTACAAAATTTTCGTGTTCGATTAATCAAAAAATTTTTTATCGATTCATTTCAATTAATTATAACGCATATACAGATCCAACTACATTGGCCTATACACATACAGCACAGCAATTAAGTAATAAAATGAACTAGGATCACACTAATCCAGCATGTTATTAATCTCACGTGCCCCACACAATATGGCCACCGCTTGAGTGGGGCAACTCGGAATAATGTGCTGGATTAGTGTGATCCTAGTTCATTTTATTACTTCATTGCTGTGCTGTATGTGTGTAGGCCAAAGCCTTGGCTGGCGCTCGAGCAGAAAGTTTCTTGGGCAAACTCACCGGCCCAAGATAAGTGGCTCCGTCGGCTAACAAAGGGAAGGGGGAGGAGTCCGGTGACGTCACAGACATCGTCACCAGAGTCCTCCCCTCCCGTCGTTAGCCGTCACGGACGTCGGCGTCACCGGACTCCTCCCCCTTCCCTTCGTTAGCCGACGGAGCCACTTGGGGGAGGAGTCCAGTGACGGCGATGTCCGTGACGTCACCGGATCTCCGACGGGACTCCCGGAAGCCGGCGGAGAGGAGTGTTTTCATTAGCGATCAAAAAGTTTTAACGATTAATCGAAAAAATAATCGTTAATTTCCGCAGCCCTAGTAAAAATGTATAATGTTATGTCTAAGTACCTGCATAAATGACTAATCCAAAGCAATATTTAGTATTCCGTATCTTACAGTCGCTTAAAAGAATAGTCATTATCCAAAGAATACTTCTCTCCATTGTTCCTGTAAAGGAATGCATGTTGCTGTTGGCCTCTTCACAGATGATTTTACCTGTAATGTATACAGTGCACAAATAAAAGCATTTTAGCAAAACACAGAAATAAATTATACTGTAGCACAATTACTAAACTACTACTTATAGTGTAAGTACTGTTGGGATGAAAAACAAACCTTCCCCATATACAGTGGGGGGGATTTATCAAGGAAGGAATGGGACTGCAGTGAAACCTCACCTCTGCTGATGTAAAAAAAATAGCCTCAATTGGCTGACAGCAACACTCCTTGCCTTAGCTGTCAATCATGCAGATGCATGCAAAAAAGTGGCAGGATTACAAGATATGTGATGCCACATCAGCCTGATGCAGGAGCACTTAAGCAGGGGTGACAGTGCCACCTCTTCATTGTAAACAGTGCAATTCATAATTAGAGGTTTTTTCTTACCTAGCATAGCTGTAGATTTTTCATCAAATTTTCAGCAGAGGCAGAGCCGTCGATGTCCGTGACGGCTAACAAAGGGAAGGGGGGAGGAGTCGGGACATAGACATCGACGTCACATGACTCCTCCCCCTTCCCTTTGTTAGCCGTCACGGACATCGACGTCACCGGACTCCTCCCCCCTTCGTTAGCCGACGGAGCCACTTGGGGAAGGGGGGATTAGTCCGGTGATGTCGATGTCCGTGACGTCACCGGATCTCCAACGGAACTCCCGGAAGCCGGCGGAAAGGTGAGTACCGATCAAAAGAATTTTAATCGAAAAAATTAATGATTAATCAAGAAATGAATCGTTCATTTCCGCAGCCCTACAAAATAGATATTAAGCCACCGTAAAATAAATGTGAAAAATACTTGGCACGTTTGCCTGATCTTTGGGGTCCTGAACAGAGTAATTCATTTGCAGAGTAGTCACCCTCATAAATCACTCTGCATTGGCATATAATTCAGATGGTAATCGAGAGTTACAGCTGCGAATAGCAGCAGGTTTTATGCTTTCCCACTAGAGGATGTCGCTGAGCCAACCTCCACCCATTCAAAAGAGCTGAGGGGTGTGATGTAGGAGTGTTGAAGTGTTTTACTATACTTCAGTGGGCATTCCTTTAATGCCAATAATTCAAAATGCATTATTATTTCTATCTGACAATCAACATATTATTGCACAGCTTGAAATAACGATTTAATAGAGACCAAATCTATAAATCTTCTGCATATTTTGCTCGAGATCTAATGTGACCAGTTTACCTTCTGGACATTGTAGGATAGGCATGTTTGGCATCTTCTCATACATCTGTGTACGGTTTATGAATATCACGCTCTTGCTGTTCCAAACATGGAATATTAATAGAGTTGGGAAAGTGCAGTTTCAGGTCAAATAAGGCTGCGCTTACAGATGTTTATTGCTTTTAAATGGTTTTACAATAAGGCTGCATTATGGGTCTCTGGCTTAATGGAGGTTTATGACCGCCAAGTACGACCAGCATACATTAGAGCCCGGTGAGTACTCTGCTAGAGGTTTTTATGGCATAGCAATTTTACGATTGGGCTTAATTAGAAGTCTTGAGGATTTGCATCTCGAGTTGGTTCTAGTTGGAAGTTATATGAAATGTTACTCTTCCTGCAGCCCTCTTTTCTCCTTCCCTATTCCTGGCCAAGCCGGCTGCATGCCTGGACAAGGGTCTTGTATGGGTTTTAAAGGGAGACCAAATACTGTTTTTTTGTAAGGGAGCTTTTGTTTGTTTTATAAAGAAACAGTACATTTTTTTTGTAAAATAACAGATATGAAGGATGCTGTAAACTTGCAACTGCTTCAGTTTGTAAAAATGGTGTTAGCTCCCCCTCATAATCCATACCAAACACTTATCGACTGGGTATAAGGCCTTCAAATAAGGCCCATACGAACAGGTAGTATGTGGCGCAAGTGCCTAGTACTACAACTTATTTTGTGTGTCTCCATGGTTAAAGTAGAGGGGCCTCAAAGATGCTCGTCCTAGCATCTCCATAAAAGAAACGCAGGGAATTGATTTGCTACTTTAGTCATGTAAAATGAGAAAATAGAAATGTATAGGTACACAAAGACAAATGGAGCATTCAATGCAGAACTTTGGGAATACTGGAGGGGAAAAAGAAATATGGGGGTCTTCCGTCCCACAGGGCCGCCCACCTGTTCACCCTTTAGGCTCTAGAAAGATACTGGATACAACGGGTACCAGATTCTACTGAAGACTTCCTTCCTGTCATTCAATATAGCACACAGAATTTTATTCAGTATCCAGGAAAGCTTTTTCTTGACTAACCCTGACCCTAAAGGTATTTATTTTTTATTTAAAAAATTGCTTTTTTTTTTTTTTTTTTTAACAAAAGTTTGCTATTGGCCTTGGAAAGGGCCCACAAAAATGAAGATTCAGTCCCTTTAGATTTCAGTAGGGTCCAGGTGCTATGTTTTGGGGTTTACAGATTTCCTGCTTAGTTCAGCGAACATCCAGCAAGCCAAACTTTGCTCTGCTTGCTGATCACTGCTAATACCCATTATCATTTAATTTTTTTTAAAAATAAGCAGGGTTTGTGTGCACGTTAAAGCGGTGAGCAAAGGATTTTGGAGAATTGTGATAGCAAAGAATATTTCTGTTATTGCTTGACATTTAAATGCCATTTATCTACAACATAGTAAATGTTACTATATTTACATATTTTGCTCTTAAATCTGATTTTTAGTGTGTTATCTTTATACCTTCTGAAGTCATTGATTTGTTTTTGTGTATGGCCTTATATCAGTTTATACATCATTGCAATTAATTTTCAGCTCATCTGATGGCTCCTGGGTGGCGGAATTGTAAAATATTTTCTGTTGGTGAGATCAGCTAATAATTTTACAAAAGTAATCCTTTTCCTTTAAAACCTTGTTGGCCTTCAGATGACTTGGGAGGCACAACCTGTTTTACGAGGAGGCAGCTGTCTCTCTTCTGGGCCATTGTTATAGAATGCTGAAACGTTAATTCAATAAATGTCTTTCAAGACTCATATATTTCCATTTTATTCTGGCGTTTTCCACTAGCAGATCCCATAAAACAAACTGTCAAACTCAACATTTTAAGGAAATGAAACCCATGTTCTCCTCCATATAGAGCACACAAAGCAATTTCCATCGACTTGAGATAATATAATCAGGTTCACTATCCCTGGCGAACATGACACTGACACCCATTTCTATATGAATATGAATTACAAAGAAAAATAGAGTTCACCTCACCTCGTGTTACAGGGGAATATCATTTGTGTTGGAATGTCTGAAAGAAAATTCAAGCTGTAAGGTTTTTTCCGGAGTGCCCCCAAGGTTCTGAGCTGTTGCTGTCTGTGTGCCATTATACTAGGATGTCAGGTACCATCATGATGAGACTCTGCTGTTGTACTCCCAGGTGTTAGTGCCACTCAGTCCTGGGAGTCCAACTGTAATTGTGTTGGTGACTAAGGGTGACCGTGATGTATCTCTGGTGTCTGCGTATCTTTCTACAGTGGACCAAAGTATGAGTAAACTATTATACTGCCACACAAAGTGCCAGCAAATCTGTTATTGGCACAGTGTCTGTTCAGTACTGTCCTAAGATCCCAAGTGGTTGCCAACATGTCTTATGTGATGAGAGGATTTTAAATACAGTTCTTTTTGTTTCGTTTTTTTAACCCGATGGTCCTACACCAGTTTTTAATGTCTGGAACAAACGGGTATAAAATAATGAATAGCCATAAATGAATTTCTAACTTTCAGACAAGTACACTGCTATTCTGAGCATAAGACTTTAATGTCAACAAAGTCAGATGTATAGATATTGTGGTATTGTGTGGCAATCCCACAGTGGAACTGGGGGTTGTAGTAACCAAGGACTTTCAGCCAGAGGGACTGAGAAGTTCCAGGAAACAAATTATTTTGCTGGGAAAGAACTGGCTCTGCAGTTCTCTCCAGAAAAACCTGGATTTGTCATGGGATCCTGGAACTGGGAGATTTCCAAGAGAATTGGGAGGGATGAAATCTCCATTCCTGCGTCCATGGTTTAGTAGGGGCCAGCACCTAATGATTGCACACCTGTGCATAGCCCTTATGGAAAGGGTGCTGGCTAATGCTCTGGGCTCCAGCTGGGAAGAGGAACAGAGGTGTTCAGGAGTCCGGAGGACTCCTCCCAGAAGGCAGAGGGGTGCCAGTTGGCTGTGTGTGCTAGAGGCACAGTACGACAGCCGAGGAGGCTGAGAGAGCCATTTACATATGGAGTATGTGTGACAACCTGGAGTCGTGAGACTATGTGTTCTGTTTGCTGGAATACAAGTGGACTGTGTATTAATTGTTGAAGTTATGTTTCTGCTCTGGAAGCAATAAAATACTGTTTTGTTTTATGCTGAAGTGGCTTTGAGACTGGTGCCTAAGTGCTCACCATTTGTGCTAACTTCCCCAAACGTCACAATATATGTTCCCTATAATAAGACATCGCTACTGTGCTTTTAGAACAAAATTGCTTATGTTTTCCTTCTGGCCACCAACCCAAAGCCTAAGCTCGCTTCCATGATGTACTACAATCACAATTCAAATGAGTAAACTAAACATGAGATTTTAGTCCATCACGGTAGAGAGCTTGGAGCGGTGGCTACTTTACAACACACACAGGGACCAAAAGTAGCCCCCCTCCAGAAGGAAGGACGGTGTTTTTCACTTCCTGGTCGTCTTAGGCAATAGTGATGTAGCCTGTGCCTAAGTGATGCATCCTGTGAAGATTACATCAGCAATGCATTCCTGGGAAATCTCATCTTTAAACTGCAAAATCTCTTGAGATCTCAGGGAAAGGCTTTTTTTTTTGCATCTGAGATGATGTGCATGGTCACATGTCCTAGCCACATGTGCCCGAGGTACAGGAAGTAAAGGGAGATATATTTATCTGCCCTTAGTAAACATGGCCACTGTCAGAAGATTGGGGAGGAAAAGAAAAATGAAGCATGCAAAGAATGCAAAGCCGGCAATGATCTAGAAGTATGCATTTGTAGGCTGTCATTACTAAACATTTCTAAAGGCGACTTCATTGTCATTTTAAAGATATGGGTGACATTCCTCTTGATTATTTGATGCTCTTAGCTTGACTTAAAAGCGGAAAGGTCTTGCTTTTATGACATCAAATCATTTTATCATAATGCTGTGTTCCCAAGCTGTTTTGTTCCCACCGCAGAAGGCTTGATTATACTGGCCACCTTGCTGTTTTTTATTAAATTTTTTTTCTTCTAACCTCAGGTAAATGTCTCTACAGCAGTGATGTGGTTAAGAGCTGCACCTCCTAGCATTTTGCATTTAAGTGTGAACGTATAACCTCTTAATTATCTCCCTGTGATTCAGTACATTAATATTGCTGGCCTTTGTTTTTACATGTATTTTTTTATTGGCTCTTTAGTCCACTCTTTCAATTTCATTTACAAGGCCACAGTGCTCTCCTCAGCTCTGTGCCTTTTACAACCTACCATCTGATGCAGCATGGGTGGGGGGGGGGGGGAAAAAGCCTGCATGTATGCTTGACTTCCAGCATCATAAAACAACTTGCACATCCCTTCTATTAAGACAAAACCAGCACATCAGAGATATAAAAGTAGGCCGCCTGCTCATACCTTTGTTGGCATTCCT
The DNA here is from genome assembly GCF_000935625.1 of Nanorana parkeri. Classification (NCBI taxonomy): domain Eukaryota; kingdom Metazoa; phylum Chordata; class Amphibia; order Anura; family Dicroglossidae; genus Nanorana; species Nanorana parkeri. The sequence goes on along the minus strand of NW_017306469.1, from coordinate 1,548,898 downwards.
CTTGCTGCACCCTGGGGGTTCACTTAAACTTTAGCCTTCAACCTAAGAATGTACAGCACGCCAGAGTTTACACACCACGCATTACATGCCCTGTGTGATGGAAGAAGCATATGAAAGCTTTAAAAGTTGCACATTTGCCTACAGCTGAACCTTTTATTATTTTAATACATGTGTTCCTGCTCAAAGGAACAACACTGTCCCTGGTAATAAAGGTGAGTGCTGGCTTGGTCTTGTATTGTCAAATTTATTTTTTTTAATTGAAAACCACAAACCTCTGCCAGTACTCTATTATTCACTATACACTGTTGAATTATTATATGGAGATTTTAATTTTAAATCTGTATATGATGATGAAAAAGTAGTGAATAAGGTGGTGTTGGGGCATATAATTGGTCTGTGTGGTGCTTATGAAATGACATTTCAACCTCACAGTGATAAGTGCAGGTTCCTGCTTTCACATCAGAAGCTTATTTTTGTAGCTTTTATATGCAACAGGTGTTCTTAAAATTGTTGACATCTAGTTCAAGACTTTGCAAATTGTCAGGTTTTTTTTTTCCATGCCTGTCTGGATGTGTGCGTGTTCCATGATTTATTGGAATATTTTATACTGTTGCTAAGCAAAATACTTCCTATATAAACCATTTAAAGTAAAGCTCAACACAGATTTTTTTTTATAAAGTGAGGAAGGTTAGATTCTCATTCAGGTTTTTATTGCTGTCTGTGGTTCCATTAGCGAGACTTCCCCTCACTTGTCCCAGAGGCACAAGAGGAAATCTCCCCAAAGTGATGGAAGTCTTGCCTTTGGCAGCTGTCACCACAACAGGTGTCTCCTATTGTCCTAACTGAGATCTATTGACAGCAGTCACCAGGACGAATGGAGGGAGAGGATTTTCACAGGCACAAAGCAACACATCTGACATTTTCTAACCCTTCTCAGCTGTATCCAAACTAGAAAAAAAGTTTTGTTGGAATTCTACATTAAAATTACCGAGCACTAGAGATGGGAAGTTTGGATCGTAGAAATGAATCGATTCGATTCATGAATCGGTTCATTTGAATGAATCGATTCATGAATTGAATTATCGGTTCACTTGCTGAGTCGGCTGACAAGCAAGTGAACCAAAGCTCAGGAACTGTCTGAACCTTCATAAAAGATCAGAATCAGAAGACTGATTCAGACAAGAGGGGCAGCTCCTGGGGAATTTTCCTGTGATCAGTGCCTTGTCTCAGATGTGACAAGTTTGGTTTTATGTCGGACCAGCCATTCTATCAGATCAGCCACGATCAGCTGTGACAGTGTGTATCTGGGCATGCCCACCGCATTCTGATGAGCTGATGTCACATTGGTAGCAGTCAGATTTGACCCTAGTGTTTAGAGCGCAGGTACTGCGCCCACAGTACTAAAATCGCATCATTATTCCCGCCCATGTGCTGTAAAGACTATGAGCAAATCTGACCACTTGCCATGTTAGCTGTGACATCACCTTATCAGAATGTGGAGCGCATGCGCAGTAACACGCTTTTCACTGTCGCAGCTGATCGCGCGTCGCCAGAAGTGACAACATTGGCTGATGTGATGGAATGGCCGGTCTGACATAAAAGCAACCATGTGACCGCTCTGAGCCAAGGCACTGATCAGTGTTTTTTCCAGGAGCTGCCCCCTTTGTTCTTCTCATTCGGATCTTTTTATGAAGGTTCAGACAGCTCCTGAGCTTCGGTTCACTTGTCAGCCAACTCAGCAAGTGAACCAATTAATTTCAAGATCCAAACCTGCCATCTCTGCCGAGCACTATGGATAATTCACCATCCAATAGTCTTTAAATCTTGAAAGATGGTTGTGAATAGTTCCTCATTAACGTAACTCTCTGAAGGTGAACATGAGGCTTCTTGTGCAAGTTACCAATCGGTTACCAATCATTCGTTCGTCTCTCAAAGCACTGACTCTTATTGTAAAATTGTACAAGCACTTTTTTTTGCAATCACACTGGACCACAACGCAGCTATTGCTGTGCCACGCATTCTGGTGCGGGTGATCATGCTGCGGGCGGGGAACGCAGGGAGCTGGACAGTATGCGATTCAGTGCGTTCCAGCAGCTAACGGGCCCTTAAAGTCAATGCTAAATTCCCCTGTGGAACTAGCATGCTGGAGACTCTTACGTAGGGTGCAGCAATCTGGATCTACGGCAGTCTGACACCCACTGTGCATTTATACCTACTGCATGCCAGACTACAATGCTTACTCCTAGAGCAGCGTTGTTGATTGAATTGTCCAGGGGATATGATCCTGCCAGACATTTTGTGAGCTGATAACTTCCTGCTGCAGCACCGAAGTTGGTATTCTTCCCAGCAATCTCAGTAGAATACAAAACACCTTTTCCTATGGTATAGAGGAGGGGGGTCTTTATTCCTGTCATAGGGTAATGGCACTCCTTTTATAGATGCAGTACATTTGAATGAGCATTGTCACCCAAGGACAGGATGTGTTACTGGCAGGATCACCAGGTCCTGAAAAGGATTGCTAAGATGCAATATATTACATTCTGGTCTTAGTTTTATATTTCCTTTAAGTCAGAAGAGCATCACCTTGTCGTGTTCCCTTTATACTGAAGTTGTAAATAAAGAGCTGTTTTTGGAAATCAGATGTGCCGCATTCTGTCATCTGAGGGATCCCAACATGAAATAAGTTATTTCAGGGAGGTGCCCTTCTCATTTCAGGGAGGTGCCCTTTGTTAACCCTCCCCCTCTCCGCAGGGAGGGGGGTGTGCAACAACAAGGAAAAGAGCACCCCCCTGAATTGATGGCAGATAGCAAAGAAGCTAATGCTTCCTTTGCTTTCTGCTGTTTTTTTTTATTCTGACAGCTGCTGCTGTCAGGACAAAAAAAAATAAAAAAACGGCATAGGAATTAATAACTAGATTCCTATTGGCTATTTCAATTTGCAGTAGCCAGTAGCAAGCTGGCTATTGCACCCGGCCTCTGCTGCTGTCAGTCAGCAGAGGTGGGCCTGGTGGAGAACTTCAGGTTCACCTCTGCTGATAGACAGCAGCAGTGGCTGGGTGCAATTGCTACTTGGCTATTGCAAATTTAAATAGCCAATAGCAATCTAACTATTAGTCCCTAATGGGGGTTTTTTTCTGACTGACAGCGGCCCGATGTCAGGAGAGAAAAAAAACCAGACAGCATGGAAAGGTTTACTCTGCTAGATAGAACAGAGTAAACCTTTCCGGGAGAAAATGTTTCTCTCCTGCGTCGTCGGGAGTTGCTATCTAATAGCGGGAGACTCCCGGAACATCAGAGAGAGTTGAGGTGACTGTCATCTCATTGTGGAGTACAAAGGGGAGCACTGGCTTGCAATGTTCTATGGTTTGAGCAGAGCAGTCTTGTATATACAATATTGACATTTCAGCCATGTATTTATCTGTTTTCCTGCAGTTCAGCTTTAACGATGATTGCCCGGCACATAGGACACTCCATTCATTTTGAAGATACTTGTTTATTAATCGGAAGGTCTTTGAAATGAAATAAAATGCTTTAGCTGTAATTAGGGGTTGTTGGTGTGCGGTTTGCCCACTTATTAAACAGATTAAATGGTTTTCAGGTTGTCGATGCTTTTATGATTACAAGAAAGATCAAACTGCAGCAAGGCTAAAAGATTTTGCTAGATCAATGCCACCGTGTGTAATGAAGGGGAAGACATGATTGCTGGGATTTCGGCTTGTGCTGATAGAATTCCTGGGTATTTGTGCCTTCGTGAGAAATGACTAGGATTCATTCAATGCAGAAAGTGGAACATTTCCCATGTGTGATGATCAGTGAGTGACCTGCCCAGGCAAGCGCTGTCTATAGTGTAATGAAACTGTCTTCTATGATGGGAAGTTGCAGTGTCCTTGGTAACTTAATGTGATTTTATCTCTGGTGATAGCAGCAGTCTGGGGGAGAAGGTGTAGTGCAAGCACTCCCTGACCTTCTGCTGCTAGGTACATATGTATGCGGAATTACATTTAATTCCTACCTGCTTGTAGTTATGATCACGTAGAGAAATGCACATTTGCTTGCAGTTGTGGGAGGCTTGGCATTGGACCGTGTATTTTTAATGCTTTATCCAGCCTTTGCAGTTCCATATCATTGATTTGGCTTTTAGAGTGTGTTAAAGTGGATCTGCAGCTTATGAGTTCTTACCTACAATGTTATTCTGGTACAGTAGGGGGTAGTCCTAGCAATACCAGTTAGCTCTTTTTTTTGTTTTTGTTTTTTTTAAGCCAGTTTCAAATAACAGGCACAGGGACTGGATGTGATTAATGGCCAACTCTGTTAAAAATTAATAATTGGTATTACTGAGCAGTCCAAATACTTGTGACTCTGGGGTGCTGATGGCGAGGGCTCCACACTGTGCAATCTAACTGCGCTATTTCTACCAGGAGGCAACATAATTAGTTTGTCTGATGTAACACGTTTTTACAGAAATCTCAGTTCACTTTCCCAGGAGCATCACTGCTGCTTCCCCTATGGACAGATGAAGGAAGCTTATAGTGACATGTCTTGCTACATGTATCCCCTGACCCAAATAATTGTTTGCATGTGGAAATATTAGGCAGATGGGCCACCTTTTACATGTCTGCATTTTCCTTGTTTCTCTTATACAGGGTTAATGGGTTTACATTTCATGGTACCATTCATTCTGAAGGCTCCTGAGTAGCAAACCTAGTTGGTTGTGCTTGAGCGGCTTTTGTTTCAGTGATTGATCTTTCTTGCAGGATAGATGGGTTGGCCTGTAATGAGAAATTGTGCTGTTAGATAATGTTCAGACATGAGCAATAACTTGTCTCTTTTCTCTCACAGGAGTCAAATGTTCTTATTGCTGCTAACAGCCAGGGCACAATCAAGGTAAGCCTCACCATTAACCTCTGTTTAAACCACCTCAGGCACTGTGTACACTTTAATCTCTACATTCACAATGCACCCATCCTTGCTGAATATGTACGTAGCTGTTTATAATAGCACATTACTTGTGATCTTATAGGTTGCTCTTTATTAGAGACGAGCAAATCAATTTGCCAATCTCCTGTTTTCTTTGTAGGTTTTTGGTTCATCTGAAACTTGTCTAATGTGCATAGAATGATGCAGTTCATTAATTTCTGATTGTGGATTGATGAACGGAGATTTCTCCACAGATTGCAAATAACTGAGATTTACACATTCTGCAGAATCAAAAATCTGCACTCTGATAAAGAAAACTTTAGAATTGCAGAAATTGCAATTCGCCTGCTTCACAAATTGACTTGCTCAGGTCATTAATATGCAAAGGGGTTTTCCCATAGTGTTCCATGAAGGACTAAAAGACGACTCCAGAATGAGTGATCTGTGCCCAAGAGACTTCACTTGTCCACGGCAATCCCCCTCAAACAGCGAGAATGTAATCAGTATAGGGATTAGGAGATGGCAGTGGCACACCTAGGTATAATTTAAGCGCTTTAGATTTTCCTTTTATTGTTTGTTCTTGGTAAGTGTTATAGGTACTTGACCATTGCACACTTTATGTGATAGAAACCGTCCCTGAATTGCAGGACATTTTTTAAGGCCTGTGCCTGGGAATGTCCTTAATTTTTAGATGTGAACCAGGAATCTCTATCTGTGCTTTCTAGATTCAAGTCTGCCTCATCATATTCAGTTGGCTTCCTGAGTTTTGTGTGTGCATCTTAGATATAGGGCGGCAACAACTAATCGGTTAAAGCGATTATTATCGACCTTGAGAATAGTTGGCAACTATTCCTATCAGTTAGTTGCTTGGGGAGGGAGGGGGAAAGAGTGAGAGAGAGCGTTTTTTAATGCAACCATTAGATTAGTTAGAAAAAAATAATCAGGCAACTAATTTAATTATGAAAATAATCGTTAGCTGCAGCCTTACTTGGATATATAAGCTGGACAATGGCATGTGCCTAGAAATCATTTTTAAATTATAGCAGCTATGCTTTACCCAAAAACTCAATGACATTTGAAGCAAGTTGGACAGGGTCGGTTGTGTGAAATGATCCCTTGGCATCTCCTCTTCTGCTTTATGATGTGCCTGCAGTGCTTCATCCCAGTCACAATTTTGTGTTGGCCGTCACATCAGCTAGGAATGTTCTTGCCCTCCAGACTTTTGTGAGTAATGAGAGAAGTCAGTTGGAGAACATCTAAACGGAGAGCCTGCAAAGACTTGGCATGCCACTATTACCCTTAACCGATAACACAATTGCTATAATTTGGAGAATACATTTCTCTATTCCCAGTTCTGCTGGCATTTGGCATTGTCACTGTGTACCTTTAATGTCCATTACACACAATGTACTTGCTGCATGCTTACCAGAGACATGTCAAAATAAACATTATTGCAGCCAAATATTGAGTTCAGATCCATTTTATTGGGCTACATGTGGCCTTCATACTCAGTCATGTTTCCCTTATTCAGTTTTAGAATTTTAACTCAACACAGCCCTAAGCCAGGGCACAATGGGATATGCTTCCCTATGCCAATCAGAGCTTTCATTTCATTTTGCCAGGGTTTAAATGTGACACATTTTATGAATCGGAAGATATTGTATTTAATATGTAAATGTATTTTTAATATATCTTCTGTATGTTAACTACTTTAGTGTAGTCTCAGGATATTGTACGACCAATTGAGATA
>NW_017306469.1:1529286-1542203 GCF_000935625.1 Nanorana parkeri | reverse complement strand
CACACACCTCAGCTAGTAGCCAATGGTACCTCTACAAAAGTGCCCCAAGGCATCCATATTGGTCCTGACTGCAGATCATCTCTCTGTTTTGTAGGGAATAGACACTGTGCAGTCAGCACACAAAGGGTTTTGTGGCAACCGCATGCAATACACTGTGCTGTCTGGCATTTTGGTGTGTGCTTGTTAAAAATATATTTGTCATCTATTGGGAAAGTCTTGAATGTAATGAGACAAAGTCTAGAATTGATGGCATGCAGTATGTACTATATCTCTATTTGGTGCGTTTTGTTCATCTCTAAACAACTTCGGCGGGATGACATATTGTGCAAAATAATTTTATCACTTAGTTTGAAGAAAACATGCATTAATGCTGCCTCCACTTTCTCTCTCTTGCTTTGTGTTTTGTTTTAGAGCCAATAATGATCTGGTTCTGTTATCTTTCCTGTAGGTACTGGAGCTGGTATGAAATATGGACTTCTAAATCATGTGCGGAGGGGCTACTAACTCTCCTGTCTAGGTCAGAACCTCCACCTGCAGAAAACGCTAATACCCTCCTAATGGAGACTGTCAAAAGCATTATACCACACGTCACTTCTGGACACTCGTAAGACTTTTGGAGGAGAACAGGAAGAAGGGACAAGCAGAGGTGGAGAATGGTTTAATGCTGGAATCATGGATCCTCACTGGTCCCCTCCCCCACTACTGTGTTCTTCTCTCTTCTGGTGCTGCTTTATACCTTAGTAATGGGGGTGGCCTGTAACATGTTGCTCTTTTTGCAGTTCCTTCCAAAACTGAGGACTTAACCTGAGAGGTAGAGAAAGGCTTCATTTTTATCATAGGGGGAAGCTATTAAAAAAAACAAATCACGCCAAAAACAAAAATCTCAAAAACCCAAAAATAAAGATTTAACTATTTCTAAGCACAGCTGGTGATTTATTTCTGGATGTTGGTGGAGCCACGTATCCAGTCTATGATTGGGATTTCTACATATAAAATCGTTTTTACTGCTGCTGATTGTATGGCTTCCTTGGCTTGGAGTTCTCTGAAAGCTGCCAAAAAATGATCTTCTCACACAAGTTTCATGGCATTTCTTAATAAATGAAGCACAATGCATGTTCACCATATTGCTTGGTGCAGTCCTTGGCTGCTGGCATCTTTTAATTGTCGGAATTTTAAGAGTACAAGAAAAGCAGAAGCTGCCATTACTGGCCAGCTCATGAAAGTACTAGTTTTCTGGCTTTCTCTGGTTCATTAATTTGGGACCCTGACTTGGAACAGATTTGCTGAGTGAAGTCTGAATTCCTGGTCCACACACTTGTTAGGAGTTGGTCCTGTAGCCATTGAAACGGCTTGACTGGCAGTTTTTTCAGACGGGCAGCAGCGGCAGCATATCCTTCGAGGCCAAACAGATGGCAATAAAACCCAACAGATGTGTTTTCTCATTCCAGCCAAAACAAAGAAAACATTTAGCTGGTGCTCCATCTTTATATTGGATCTGATGATGGAAGACTGAATGCAGATATTTCTCTCTGTGTTTAATTTTGCCTAATGATATGTCTTCATCGATCTGAGCAGAGAAGGTGAGTCATTCTATGTTGGTGGCATTGTAGAAGCATTTGCCTCCAGTTTGTACCTGACCCAGAATTACCACATATTGGAGATCTGTAACTTGTGCATGGTGCAGTATTGAGGAGACCCCCCATCATAAAGAGCTCACCTGAACAGGACATACACCATTCGTGTGCCATTTACAGAAAGCTACCGGGCACTGGATATATGGCTTCTATGTGCTAACTTACAAAAGGCAGCTGCATTTTAAACAGGACCTGTTACTTTTGAGATATCCTGTTTACCAGGTGGTTAAGTGCAAAATGATTATTTTATTTGCCTTCTTCAGAGCGACCCCTTCTATCCAGAAACTAATATGTGGTGTCTATTTTAAGACATTACTACTACCTACCTTCGTTGAACACCACTCTTCACACTTCCCTCATCCCTCCCTGCTGCTCAGCCTCTCCGTTCCTCTAAAAGTAAGAGAAGACAGGCAAGGAGCTGAAGTGGCCTTGCTAGTCTGGATGAGGGAAGTTTTAAAAGAAGAATAAAATAAGATATCCTAAACCAGGCACAGGACGGCAGATTCTCAGCAGCGACCCGGACCAGCTGATTCTGTAAAAACAGACCAGTCTTTAATTTTGTAACTTGCAGTGAAATGATGAACCCGATACCACAAAAGTAACAAGTGCACAAAGACATCCAGTGCTGGAAAAATAGAGAAGCCGAGAATTGATTGTTGGACTCTTGTTTTTGGCTGATCCATCATAGCCTTGCTGAGAGCTGCACAACAGTGTTCTTGCTAGTGCATGCCTTGCTTGCTTTCCATTCCACTTTAAAAGCAATAACCAGCAGTTTATTTAATATTACAGGATCTTTCAACCTCACAGCTACGCTGCAGCCTTTCTGTGCGTCTTCCACTTCTCAGCCTGGGTGGCACTTATCCTGACTATTCCTCTCTTTTTTTCTTTTTCTCTTCGCACACAATAAAAACAGTCCAATTTACATAAACTAAAGCAAATTTAATAAATGCACCTGGCATCCCTGCATACGTCTCCTGTATAAACAATCAGCACATGGTCTTTCCCTAAAATTAGGCTAAACGTGGTTTTCCCCATGTCTCAGAAGTGGCACATGCCAATACGTATGATGCCATTATGTATGCAAATCCCCAGTGCACGTTCCAGCACAAGGGCAGACAAATAAGATCTGCTTAGCTTATTGAGGTTACATACCACAAGATCAAAACATAGGAGGAAAAAGCTGGCTTTATTTCCCCTCTGTATTCTAGTACAAGACTGACAGCATACAGTCACTGCTTCTAATGCCGGATCAGTGTCTTTGTATGTAATCAGCTAACTGCTACTGTCTAGAAAGCATTACAGATCAGGTTCATCCCTAACACATTGTTCATTTTTTTTTTTAATACTTTTCAACACCCATTTTTTTTCCAAGCTTGACTTTAAAGCAGGGGTAAACCAAACTCCGGCCCTCCAGCTGTGGTTGTGAGAATCTTGCAATGCGTTATGGGACTTGTAGTTCCACCACAGCTGGAGGGACCGGAGTTTGGCTACCCATGCTTTAAAGTGTGCTTCTGGCCTCCCACTTTTCCAGAATTTGAGTTCCCAAGGATGACTTCTAGAAGGAAATGCTATTTAGGTACAAAAATGGGGATCATTCTGATTGTAGTTGCTTGTCATGCACAAGGCTTCTCACAGTAGCCTCTGGGGGGAAGCATTTCACATGGAAAATCCGGATTGTATTTGTGGTCTGTGTACATCTGTATGTGTCTGCGTTAAAGCATATTCAGGTGACTATATTGTCATGGGACCAAAAATCCAAACTTTTTTAAGTTGTCATCAGAAATATATGGGACATCTTTCCAATAAGGCCACTTTCTTTTCCCACCCCCGGACAACTCTGTAGAAGACCTTTCCCTTTGTGTCTCCAAGACGGTAAGTGAAAGGAATAATTCAGGTACAGCAAAAAAAAATTATGGATTTTAACCATTTTCTAGTGTAGCCACAACAAAAATGTATGGAATTTATCAAAACTGGAGCAGGCTGGGGGGCGTGTCCTAACCATTGCGGCGTGAGGTGCTCGTTCAGAGAGCTCCGCGGCTTCAGCGTATCATCGGCACACTTATCTCTACCTAACTTTCCACCACCCGTCAGACAGAGACTACTCCTTTTTTTCTACAGGCAGACAAACCTATACGCGCATTGATTACTTCCTCGTACACCATTCTGGGCTGCCATTGGTGTCTCGCTCCGCCATTGGCAATATCTCCCTGTCCGATCATGCAGCGATCTCGATAGTGGTGGATCTGGGTACGACTGGGACACAATCATGGCGCTGGCGTTTGAACGAGACCTTAATACAGGATCAGGCCTTAGCTGGAGAAATTGAGGATGACCTGCGCCTGTATTTCGCTCTCAATGCCCCCTCCGAGTGCTCCCCGTACTCGATATGGGAGGCCCATAAGACCTATATCAGGGGCACCCTGATTAAGCTGGGACACGGGTCAAACGCCAGCGTTTCCAACAGATCTCCTCCTTGCTGACACATATCCACCAACTTGAGATCCAACACAAACGGTCCTTGTACCCGGCTGTGCTCTCCCAATTGACGGCTTTACGGCAATCCTTGCGCTCTTTATGCCTACAAAAGGCTAAATCGATGCTGGCGAAATGTAGGAGACACTTCTATGAATACAGCAATCATTGTAGCAGATCTATGGCCCATGCTCTCCCTCACCAACGCTCTAAAACGTTCATCCCAGCCATTAAATCTAGCACAGGGTCCATGCTGCACTTATCTGAAGCGATTGCCGACCGATTTCGCGACTTTTACTCTGCCCTTTATAACCTCCCACAACCTGGCTCAGAAACAAGGGCGTCTCAGCGGCTATCCCACATTCGAGCTTACCTGGATTCCTCGGGCATGCCCTCCATCCCTAGTGAAGTGGTTAGCGCTTTAGAACTCCCGATTACGGAACTAGAATTGAGTACGGCTATAAAACAGACGAACACGGGGAAGGCCCCGGGTCCAGACGGCTTCACTCTGATGTACTATAAGAGATATGCCCCCCTCCTAAACTCCCACCTCGTCAGAGCCCTGAATTCAGTCACGCAAGGAATGGCGCTTCTACTAGACACTTTCTCTGCCAATATAGCGGTCATCCTGAAACCAGGAAAGGACCCACTGCATTGCTCAAGTTACCGCCCTATTTCGCTCCTGAATGTTGATACCAAATTGTTCTCCAAAATCCTGGCAATGCGTATGCCCCCATACGTTGGGGATTTGATAGACCCGGACCAGGCGGGATTTGTCCCATGCAGGGAGGCAAGGGACAACACTACTAGGGCCCTGAACCTCATACATTCGGCCATGTCGAAGGCGACTCCTGCCTTTTTGTTGTCCACGGACGCGGAGAAAGCCTTCGATAGGGTCGACTGGACATTTATGAGAGCCACCCTGGAATATATGGGGCTAGGACCAAACATGATGTCTTGGATCATGTCACTGTATTCCCGGCCCTCGGCCAGGGTACAGATTAACGGATCTCTCTCAGCGTCATTTACTATTTCTAATGGCACTCGACAGGGGTGTCCGTTGTCCCCCCTGATCTTTATTATCACGCTAGAGCCCCTACTGAGAAGAATCCGGGCCAACCCAGACATTCGCGGGGTGGAAATAGGGTCGCAATCGCATAAGGTAGCCGCCTACGCGGATGACCTACTTTTCTTCCTGACTGCCCCGGATACCTCACTACCGAACCTAATAGCGGAACTTAACACATATGGGGAATTGTCCAATTATCATGTCAATGCCCAAAAGTCGGAAGCCTTAAACCTCACGTTACCTCCTTCCCATGTCATTCGCCTACGGAATAACTTCCCATATGTGTGGTCCGAATCCTCAATCAAATATCTGGGAGTCCAGCTTCCGAGGGACCTGACCACAGTTTACTCTCTAAACTTTCTGCCCCTACTTCAGCGCCTAACGCTTGACCTCAAGGACTGGTCTCGGCTGGCATTCTCTTGGACGGGGCGGTGCAACGTGGTCAAACAGAATGTTTTGCCCAGGTTGTTATACCCTATCCAAGCACTGCCCATTTTGGTTCCGAGAGGATTCTGGAAATCGATCCAATCCTTGATCACGAAATACATTTGGGGGTCTAAACCGGCTAGAATACGGCATTCCATTCTTAGGCTACCCAAAAGACATGGTGGTCTGGCGGTCCCAGATGTTCATTACTACTATGTTGCCGCCCATCTCACGCGCATTCTGGATTGGTGTCGCCACAAAGCACAGAAACCGTGGGTCGCCCTTGAGCAGTGCTCATCCTCTGTCCCTCTTCCCACTCTTCCATGGTGTCCAGGGGTGCCCACCTCGATCCGCACGCATCCGACGGTGAGAACTACATGGCAGATAGCGCGCAAAGTGTTTGACTCCAGACTGATCTCCCCTACCGCCTTCTCCGCTTCTCCCGATCATTGGATCCCCAGAGTTCATCCCGGGCTTGCGGGACCCGGGGTTTAGGCGCTTGCGGGACCAGGATCACTTTAGAGCCCAACATTTTCTCCACGGGTCGAAGTGGCCCATCGCGGTGATGACCACTGACCCTACACTGGCTCCATTGGGATTCTGGCGTCACCGCCAACTGACGCATTTTTTGGCATCTTTACCGCCGCCAGCGGAGCTGACCAGGCCCCTCATGAGTTTCGAGAGAGAATGCACCTCCACCGGTTCGCTGATGAGACCTCTCTCATTTTGCTATCAGCTCTTGTTGGCCCCAGACTTTGAGTCATGCCTGCCATACCTGGAGGGGTGGGAGAGGGAGCCGGGGTCTCTTTCTCCTTGGCTGCGTCCACTGCTTTGGTATTGGAAATTTTGTCCCTTACTTACTTTCTGTTGCATGTATTCTTGAAAACCTGTTCAATAAAAGAATTTATAAAAAAAAACTGGAGCAGGCTGAATCTGGAGGATTTGCCCACAGCAACCAATCAGCTTCTGAAACTAAAGAAGCTGATGAGTTGTCATGGGCAACTGCTCCAGTTTTGATAAATTTCCCCCAGTATATTTGAATTGCTAGAGGCAGATCATTAAATACACAAGGCTCGGCATTTATGGCTCTTCATCTGTGTTGTATAGCTGAAAGTGCCATTAAAAAGACAACAGACAGATTCTTGATTGGAAGACAGTCACTCAATGTTAAGTAGCCATACACAGGAACATTGTCGGCCGTATAGCATGTGCATCCAATCAGATGCAGTAACTTGGTGTTAATACAAAGCCAGCAGTGGAGGTTCCCCCATCCACACTGTTTTGCATTCATTGTTTGTGTGAATGAGGGAATCAAGTGTTTTTTAAATGAAAGCACGTACGGCTAGCCTTAGGCAAACTCTAGTGACAGCAATAACATGCTGCTGATGAAGAGCAAGCAAGATTATAAACTGATGACAGTATCTGCAGATGAGTTTGCACTGATTCGTGAGTTCTCCTTTCAGTGATGTACACTTTCAATGGAATTAATAAATAGTGTCTGCAACACTCTTTAGGATTGTGTCGTGCCTCCGTACAACAAATTTCGGTTCCTGTGACATTCATGTCCGAAACAGGTACATGAATTTGTCCCAAAGAGGCACGGTTGGGGTTGTGGGGCCACATACTGGACACTCCATCCCCAGTGCAGCTTAGTAACTGTAAACCTGATAGAATCACAGGCTCAGATTTGCTGGGGTCACTGTGCCTGTCAGATAAGCTCAGTGGAAGACAAGTTGAGTTGTTGGGTGGACAAAGCCAGATGGATGATGCTTAGAGACTAATTCACCATCAGATTGACCTAGGCCAGCAGTGGGCAGATTGCAACGCCCCTAGCATACTGCCATCTGGAAGGGAGGACCTGATGGGAAACTAGTCTCAGTATTACTCATACTCATCAGGCTCTGTCCACTGTCAATCTATATTCATTCAGCCCCTGGGTCATTGGTTGTAAGGACACTGTCAGTTGTGCAGCCGACCGCATCATAGCAACCAGTGATGCATCCCCGGCCCCATTTATCTGCCAGCTGGGAGATTCTCCAGCCGACAGCTGAATGTAAACAAAGGGGCCATTGCAATATTTGGGTAATGACATCAGCCAGCATTCCTGGCCTCTTTGTTTACATTCAGCTGTTAGCTCGGCAGTCTCCTGGCCAGCAGTTAGAAAATGGGCAGCCACCAGCATCCTAGAAGCAGATGAGGTCTGAGCAGTAAAATGTCACATTCATGATCGCTTCCCAGCACAAACAAGCCTTTCGCTTTACTACACAGCAGCCCCACAATGTAGTAAATAGCAGGCTGTGTGTGTGTCTCTGTGCACCATTTAGAGTTGTTGATTACCTCCAGTTTTGCTATCTACAAAATGGTGGTAGTTCTTTTTTGAATTTCTCACAGCCGATCGCAATACATAGCAAAAGTGGCACGAATAGGAACTACCTGAGTGTCGCATGTGTCGGCATTCTTAAAAAATTAGGCACAAGATTTTTAAAGGGACCATCGTGCCAGTGTTGCAAATGCCTTATTGAATCCCCTCCTTTATCGGAAAGTAATCTGCATATAGTGTTTAGATGACATGCATAGTGTGATGTCCTAATCTGTTTTCTATGTACTACACTGCAAACCAATCCCAGAAAGCGTCCCACATCTAGGGTGGCTCTGCTCCTTGAAGCTGTGCAGTATAATTTCCTCTTTTTCTTTCTTAATACATTATATTAACACTTTCAAGACAATTCTGGACCTGATTATTGTAGATGTGGAACGTCCTGACACATTTGGGGTAAAACTGCTACACTACATCTGCTTGGATGAAAAACTGAAGCAGTGAGTAGTTAGGCTGTGTTCCCATTATGCCTTTCAAGGTTTATTTTCAGTTTGGAGTGGTGTGCACCTCTAACTGTAAGTCTACTTTAAACCTGTCTACCACTGGTATTGTGCAGCACAAGATATCACATCCAATATTCAAGTTTCATATGTACACCCACCGTAGATATACACAGGATCGGCTGCAAACTGTAAACGTGGAGGCTTCAAAAGCTTGCGGCTGCCATCTTGTGTCTAAGTTAAGGCTGCCTGGTAAGTTTGTAAGTTTTGCTGGACCTACTTATCTTCTAGAATCGAGATACAGAACTTAGAAGTAAATGGTTCATATTGGAACCATTTTCATGATACAAGCTATATTATGGGTCTTTTGTTTTTCGGCACACTGTATATTGTCCAAGTAATAAGACCTGCGCTCTGGCCCCTTCTAGAAAAGCTTCATTGTGAACACATTGTTCTGTGTCTGATTGGAAATTCTGGGCTCTGTTAAGCAAGCACGTTGCCCAAGCGTGTTTCCTGCGGCTAGCAGCTATTCTGGCTTTAAAGACTAATTTATTATTAACCACCTCATTTATTACCAGGATTTATTTGCAGCCGCAGAAAAAAAAAAAGTGCTTGGCTCAGATTCGATAAACAATTCCTGCATTCTGCTCCCTAGCGCTGTTGTCTATTGAACATGTCTCTAAATATCTTCGTTGGAGTTCAACTTCACAGTTATCTCCATCCATGGCACTTACAGCTGAGATTTGTCATGTCTTTTTTTGTCACATATTTACATCATCTAGTCCTTACAATTTGCTTTAAATGCCTAGCCAGTAAATCCTGACTAAGAGAAGGGATAACACGCAGACCTTTTTTATAGAGAAGGCTTTTCTTGGTTGGTTCATGTGAATCAAGGTGTTTGTTCATGTGATCTGTGTTGAGGTCCCCTTACACCTTGCAATCATTGGAAGAAAATGTTCGTCCGATGATCGAACCGTCGTATGATTTTCGTACAGCGGCCCCATCCTGCCCCGACCATCGCACAGTTCAATTAGCAGTCTTTAGCAGAAAGCACTTGGACGAATTTCGTTAATCGACCGCACGGATTTTCATTTGTGCATGAGCAGTGTTAATCGTACGATTTTTGACGTACAGAAACGCCACCAACCTTGTAGAGTATTTGCGGTTGTACACTGCCCATCAACCTTACGAATATCGGATGAAACCGCGATCGCAAACAAAATTTGGCCGATATTCGTAAGGTGTATGGGCACCTTTGGACAGGAGATTTTGAATTTGCTCTGCCTGCGGTTTTAGTCAAAGGAAGTTAAAAGGCAGATAGCATCTGATGCGTGCTCTCTTTAGATAAAATGTAGTGCTCGGCAAGCCATGAGAGCAACCAATAATGACTTGGGGTGCCATCCTCAGCCTTCGTATGTATGTCATATGTCAGGGCACCTAATATGTTGGTGATTCACTAAGTAGTGTGTGAACAGGAACCCCAGGCAGGGGCTCAAAAGACAAGTTAGTAATGGTAGCTTTGACTTGAGAGACTTAATTTGTCTTTAGCAAAAGAAAATGGTGCCTACCAAGTAAAGAAGCCACTCAGTCCATAAACTCAGCAGTAACAAAGCAGCAGTTATTGCACATGTAAAGTGGAACAGAAAGCTCAGCTGTTTTACTGTGCCAATGGAATGTATATTTCTTGTATTATTCAGGTTCAGCTATACATAGCTTTTCCTGGTGCTCTTTGCATTACCGATAAATAATGAACAGCTCTATTGAGGTCTTTGTGTGAGGCACCTACGGTGTTCAAACCTTATAGTCACGTTGCTATTCCCATTAACGCGACCTTTATTCTTTTACTGCATTTTAATTAAGTATTGAGTGCTGTGGAATCTTTCTTTGTTTTAGCTAACACAGCTGTTAAAATGTATTTACATCACCTCGCAGACCAACAGACCAATACAGGTGTCTTGCATAATATGCTGAGATGATTGTACATGTGAGTTTGTTGTACATGAAGATACAGCCAGGCTTCCCACTTTCTCTAAGCAGGAGGTTGTCTTGTCAGGTGAAATCCATCCTAACCCATTCTAAATTTTGACATTTTAGGGCGCAGCAAACAAAATAATGGTATCGGTATTAAATCAGTATTGTAACAGTTTAGCTTTTTCTACATTTATACCGTACCTGTAGAGGCAGTTGGTGTATCCATTGTCCTCGGGTATAAATTCTGCTTTCCTTGTTGCTTTGTGAACCATAGCAGCACCTCTGTATACTTATTAGAAAAGCCCCCTTGTTCAGTGAGATGCTATATTTACATGTATATAATAAAGGAAAAATCTGGCCGCACTTGAGGGGATGCACCTCGGGCAGGACTCTGTCACACTGATGAACCTTCAAAAAGCTGATTCTACATGGAACGCATTGCGGGTGGATGTTTCCTTTATTGTATATGTTTGGTTGGATTAAGGACACACTTCCTCCGCCGAGCACCCGACTGTCTTTTACCCTGGTAAAGCTGTGGCGGAGCAGCGCTTTATTTTGTATGCTTTTATTTACATGGTTAGTATTCTGACTTAACCACACACATCCAATCATATAGACACTAATGAACCCTCCAGATCTTTGTGGTCTGTTGCTCCAACATGCCTAGTTCGCGTGTTAATATGCAATGCAGTACACACACACTGCCCTGCATTAAAGTGATATTATAGTCAAAAGGATTTTAGGCTATTTCAAATACAGATGAAATCACTTACAATGGAAACTGCTTCTTGATGATTTAAAAGTATTGTTTCCTGCAGAATCAGCTGGTTTCCTGAGCACTGGTCCTGATATCCTGTTTTAGAGTGACTAGCAGCGTGCTATGCAGTCACGTCTGTGTGCGTCTCCACAGACACAGCAAATCAAGCTATTCCCCCTCCCTCATCCAAGCTAGTAGATGACCAGTTGCTGAAGTCTGTACTGTCCTTTGTGATCTTGTACTGACAGGAAGTTCAGGGAAACTGAGCTGAGAGGCTTAGAAGCAGCTGTTCAGAAACATAATGACTGTAGGTGTCTGGGCAAAATGTAAATCAATGTTTTGCTGGGCAATGTATGCGTGTTTGATCTGGATTCATTATTGAAAAAAAATTGAGAATTTAATACTACTTTAATGCAAATTTTACCAAGCACTGCCCCAATTGTAGGTCTCAAGGGGTTCTAAACACAATGTTACTACATAGAGAACCCAAAAATAACTATAAAATGCTCCAACACGACCTCCTTTTCCACATTGTCTAGTGTTAAAAACTTTAAAATTGCTTCACCTTCACCCTGAGAGTGTGTGACACAAAATAACCTATAAATCTACATTCTTTGTAACTAATTTGGAAAATTAACTGAAATATCCCCCTATGCAATGAAAGCCTAAAATAAGCTAAATTCAGTCTCCTCTATAATTAAAGTATTGCATGATGTAAAAAAATAAATGAATGCACTGCTACAGGGTCATACAGTTGGTTAGAGAGCATCAGAGCTTAGTTATTGAAAACATAAAAAAAACTTTGAACATCCCCCTGAACACTTCACTATTATGGAAAAAAAAGAATATGACAACCATAAGAAATGTCTTCCACCAAAGTCAGTGGGTAAAGAGGGCATTACTCATAGAAGTAACTAAGTAGCCAATTTTAGATCTGAAAGAGGTGAAGAGATGCACAGTTGCAATGGGAGAAACCATCGACGGGATAACTGGCCTGTTTTGAAGAGTGGCCAGAAGAAAGCCATTTCTGACACAAAAACAGTGTTAAGCTGGCCACACACCTCACAATTACCTGCAGCTTTTCTAGGGTCAGATGGAAAATGTGCAACAGATTCCTCCATCCGTGCTAAACTGTGTGGATGGAGGAATCTCCACCTGGGCCAAGCTTCTGTAATCTTGCTGGTCCGCCCCGCTGGCTGTCAAAATACCTGAACAATCTGTTTGGATGCAGGCATTGTTCAGGTGTTTTGAGAGCCAGCGGGGCCGACCAGCAAGATTACGGAAGCTTGGCCCAGGTGGAGATTCCTCCATCCACGCAGTTTAGCATAGATGAGGAATCTGTTGCACCTTTTCCATCTGACCACAGAAAATCTGCAGATAATTGTAAGGTGTATGGGCACCTTCAAATCCCATTTGGAGTATGGATGCAGCAAACATAGCAAGTGGTTCACCGGCCAGACCAAAACCTAAATGTTTTGGTCTTAGTGTAAAATGCTGTGTAGCCAACACTGATCACCACCCTGAGAACACCTGCCATGAAACTAAAAGGTCTGTTCACAAAAGGGTGAAGAGTTTGGAGAAGGCAGGAGAAGTGAACAATCTAGGACGACATAGCTGAACTGACCTGAATTGGAGAATATTTCCAAATCGGCTATGTTGTCCTAGATTGTTCACTTCTCCTGCCTTCTCCAAACTCTTCACCCTTTAGTGAATAGCCCTGTTAATGGTGGTAGCATCATCGTGTGGAGATGCTGCAAATTGCCTGAAAGCT
>NW_017306469.1:1505677-1529213 GCF_000935625.1 Nanorana parkeri | reverse complement strand
AAACTTTATATTTATTGTTTTTTTTAAACCACTAAGTACTGCAAAGAAGTAGCCAGAGGTCTACATGGGGCAGAAAAAAAAAAACACCAGTTTGGTCTCTGTACAGCTCGGGTCCACTTTATCTATGAAATGTCAGATCACAAAGGCCAACTGCGTTTGTCATCTTATTCAATGAAATAATGAAGATTTGTCATACAAAAGTGCCCATATATCATTCTGCTCCCCGTGTAAGATGGTAAGATTGCTAATTACTGAGTATCAATATTTGTGTAACTGCCTAATGAACTAATTAGCAAGGATCACACAGTAGGCATTGAAAATGACCGAACTCAGAGCCAGCCCGAGCCTAAATAAGGCTAATGTATGCAGAGCTTGGCACTGGGGAATTGGAGATTTGGCAATGTGTATCATTTATAATCCAGTTAAACATATTCTTATTCTGACCTTAGGTAGTCCTTGTTCCTGTTGACTATTAATTGAAATTTGCAGATGTTATTTTGTAGCGCTGTGCAAGTTTGGCTGAGAATTCCTCCGTCACACAACACTAACAAAATTTTTTTTTTTTTTTTTGGACAAATAGAGCTTTCTTTTAGTGCTATTTAATAACCCCTTTTTCCTTTTTTTTTTTTACTATAGAAAGTGAAAAAGACCAAAACATTTAAGACTGTTTCTCTTACTTTTATTTATAAATCATAGCAACTAATAATGTCAGGAAATTATGAAAATCCCTAAAATTACCCTTTTTTGGAAAACAGACTCCAAGGTGGTCTGATTTTCTTAGACAATTTTTGGAAATTAAGAAACATGCCGGTAGCGAGGGGAATAAAACATGGAGCTTGGTAACGCAGAGGTGAAGGGGTTTATGTGCAGGTCACATACAGTGGAAGGATGTAGATGACGTGGCTAATGTATAGATGCAGAGGATAAGGGAGGTGTGGGGGGGGGGGGGGCTAAAGTGGTTTTAAAAACATTTTGAAACACTTTTTTTTTTTTGCTGCTACTGTAGCTTGTTTTCACTAGTAAGTGATGAATAGATGACTCATCCATACATTGCTCACTTTATTTTTTCCTGCCTCTGATGTAAGACGCGTATTGAATGCGCCGGTATACGGCGACGCTGTGCACATCCTCTGATATCGGAAAGCAATACTGCTATACCACATAATGATGCAACATAAAGACGTCTATGACGGACAACACACCGCCACAGCACCGATCCTGAGCATCAGATCATGGGGAACCTTCAGTAAGTAATTCTGATGTTTTATATACACATGTCTTATGTGTACATGTTTTATATACACATGATTTTAAATGAGACTATGCATTTAAATATGGCGCTCTTTCCCCGCCGTTCTGACATCACCAGGGGTGTGTTCTATTAACTAATTAACAATATGGGGTATAAATGTAGTGAGTGGATGTTATCACATTGTCACATTTTCTGCCTTGAGAAAGGGACCCTGCGTGGCCCCGAAACGTCGGCTCTTTTTGATTGTCGTGACACCATGGTCCAATAAAAAGGACTTATTTATTTTTAAATCTTTTGAGTGCTGGTATTTCTTCAACTGTTCGTTTTGCACGGTGCCATCCGTGGAGTTACTGCAAGCACCATCCTTTCGTACTGGCCGGGATTGCTGAAAGGTGTGCGGAGAGCACCTTCACCCTACTGCGAAGTAGGGAGACAGACAACCTTTTTAATGGTCCTGGGCATCCAGAATGGGTTAGAGTTCTAGTAGGCTCAGCATCTACAGTTTGTTCCAAAATGTAATCTATCCAAGATGTTATGTCAGATGCCTTCCTTCTGTCCAATGAGAGCATCAAGAATATTATTTGATGCTGCTTTGCTGGATAGTGGGCAATCTACTTTGGGTCAGGATGATTTAGATTTTGTCATTCTCCAATAGATGGCTTAGACCAGTATTTAGTCAAGTAACCAAAATCTTGGCCAGTATCTATATGTTTGACTTGGGGGTCATACTGGTGACTGAAGAAAAATATTTTTGCCTAAAGGTTTCTTTTTCTTGTAAGCTAATGAAGGTCTCTGTCAGGGCTGGGGCAGCAGATCTAAATGTTTGTAATGTGAAGCTATCTGGCCCAAGTCCTTTATTGGCCTGAAGGGATTTCATAGCTAATTGCACGTACATGGCTGTGAACATCTTTTCTAGCGTCTCATTCAAGAAAATAGTTTTTTGCACTTTTTTTTTTCCTCCCCTAAAAACTGCAAAGCAAAAAGATGTCTGAACTGTATGAGGATGGAGAGTTGTTTCAATCCCACTGTGAACAATCTAGTATTGTCCATGCTCATGCATAGTCTGAGAACAGAGGGGTTTCCTGATTGCTTATGACAGTCTGATAGAAAGCTGCCACAGCCAGCTGGTATTTACTGGAAAATACAAATAAGGTCAGGAGTTTATGGGAATTGGCTGCAATTTCAGAAAACTGTTCTAAACAGATTTAAAAAAACGATGACTGAAGGCTTTGGATCAAAAAGTATTCTAATGTATTAGTTCAGCTCTAAAAGAAGACTGAGATATATTTCAGTTTGTTATGCGGTTGGATGCTGGTTCTGAGGTTGGATGCTAGTTCTGAGGAAGAACTATCAAAACCACATCCAAAAAAATTCTATTTAAAGGAGGTGCAAATTCAGACCTGGACTGGACAGCTGGCAACTCTACCTACTGCCAGAAAGCCTGGTGTGTCTGAAAGTATGTAAGGGACAATGTGTGAATCCTACTTCAACAATAAAACTAACTACAACCTACCGTATATATCCCACATTTCATGGCGCAGGCTGATTCAGAGAAGACTGGTAATATGCAGGTATCAGGTGACTGGACACTTGGCCGGGCTGCGCAGACCCTCATATAATCCCTCCCACTCCTAAGATTTCTCCGTTTTTTTTTTACTAGTCACTTATTTGATGGCTGTCTCCTCTCTACTAAGGGAGATGTACGCACAGTAGTTTACTTACATTGTTACTGTGATACTTCTATCAAGTGTCGTTTGCGTCTGGCTGCAGCTGCAACTTTGCAGCTTCTGGATCGATGTCCCACAGCAAAGACTTTGTGGACCATACCTGAATCCTACTGTATGTATGGGGATGGCCTGTAATGTCACTTCAGGCACTGGAGCCTGCATTAGGTGGACACCTTGGCACATAGGGCACACTGGCTGAGCCACAGGGTGCCATACAGGGCCTGGGCAGTGGCGTATCCTCACTGATGTGACCTCCCCCCTAAGGCCCCCTAGGGCAGTGGTGGCGAACCTTGGCACTCCAGCTGTGCCAAAACTACATATCCCAACATGCATCTGCCTCTGGGAGTTATGTCTGTGGCTGTCAGAGCCTTGCAATGCCTCATGGCACTTGTAGTTCCAAAACAGCTGGAGTGCCAAGGTTCGCCATCACTGCCCTAGGGGGTATGCTTGACCAAAGTGAGTGATCACCAACTGGGGGCCATATTGCTGCTCTAGACTGACTCTACCTGCGCAGTACAGGCACAGCCATATTGCTCTACCCCAGGAGAATACAGAACAGTGCTGGGCATGCTCATATTTCTGGTATGATCAATGCACCTGGGTGCAGAGTGCGTAAGCATAGTCCCTATTCTCATTCACGTCAACCGTCAGATGCAACCATGGCTAGTGGCTACTACCCGTATGCCAGATGAGGAGAAGGAGGGTGTGTAGTTGCATCAGACACTGATGTCTCCTCTCAGGAGGATCTGCTTTCATCGTTTCTGTCTCAAAAATTATGTGACACCAATTTGGTGCTCATAAAGTGAAAGGGTGTCTTGGCATTGTCCCACCTATGCAGGATCATTCTTAGGTCACCAGTATGGATTACCTTAAGAAAAAGAAGCCTTCTAAGACCTTTCCGACATACTCCCTGGTAAAGGAGGTGTTCTATGTGGTTTAGCAACATCCTGAAAAAATGTCAATCCGCCAAAACAGTTTGCACAGCAATAAGCACTGCACAAACTGTTGGCGCTATATAAATCCTGTATTATAGTGATAATACCCCTCAAGAAATGGGTGGTTCCAGAGGTAGATGGTGCAAGCTCTTGCTTTAATTAATCTCTGACCTTTCCAGCCTTTAAAGACCCAGTGGATAAGCACCTTGAGCACTTATTTTAAGCCTCTTTTGCCATTACTGACCCTACCCCGGTGGTGGCATCTTCTATAGAAGTTTGTGAGACCCTGGCAGTGTGGGCTAAGCATATGGCATATATGCATTCCTTTTCCACCGACCATGCACAGCTTAGGCGGTTGGAACTCATGCTGGTGGCCCGGCACTGCCCTGCTGAATGGACAGCTTAGCTGACACCTTGCGTCACCTTTCTAGACTGGGACTCCTTTCTTTGTAGATGCATCGTCTCCTGTAGCTGTGTACTGGTCAGCAGAACTGGCGTGCAAGAAATGCCTTCAGAGGATTTCTTTTGCAGGAGAAAATCTCTCTAGAAAGGATTTGGACACCTTCATTTAGAAGCTTTCTGGGGATAAGAGAACACTCCTGGTAAGTCTTCCTCAGCCAAGATGGGCTCCTTTTGTCCCTTCCAGGCTTCCACCTCCAAGACAAAACCAGGCTCCCAATTCTGATGCAAGCCCTGGACCCTTCACCCTGCATGTGCACGGGAGTTACTTTATCTCGGTGCAGCTCAGTGAACACACACTGTCAGGCAGAAAGAAGCAGTTATGACAGAAGAGACCTACAGAGAGGGGAAATTAGCAAAACTGGAGCAGACAGGATCTGGAGCAGAGCACATGGCAACCAATCAGCTTCTCTGTTCAGTTAAGTTGATTGAATGATAGAAATATGATTTGAAATATAGAAGCGAATTGGTTACTATGAGCAATTCCAGATTCTGTGTGCTCCCGTTTTGATACATTTCCCTCAGTCTCTTGTGTTATTTAAAAAAAAATCCCTATCTGTTAGTGTTTTATAAAAGACTTTACTTCCACTTTAATATATGAAGTCCTTTTTATTGCGCGTGCCTTTATTTATACCTTTGTTCACATATTAATGCAGACCAAGGTGTCCAGCTTGGTCTGTGACAGTCACAGGGGTGTTTACAATGACATATTCCAAAAGAAAAAAAAACTATTGCTGTGAGTGCCTAAGAAATGTTAGTTGGAGTCATTTGTACGGCTTTGATATGTTTGACTCTTACACCCCCTCCAGTGGGTGACAATTTCACTGCAGAACAAAGTTGCTGGCATTATCTTAAAGGAAAGGTAAGGAATAACAGATCTGCTGGCAGGATCAACAAGTAGTAAAACAGTTACGGTGGGGGGAGCGGGGGGGATCTCCAAAAAACAAGACCGTATCATATATGCCATTTTAGTATTTTGCCCATGGTTCCACTATACTGCTGCACTGTGCAGGAACAAGCATGGTACATCTGTAAGTTGGTTGTTGAGAAGCCTGAAATAGGTGTAATTTGTTTGCATGACTCTCCAAGGAGCAAAAATAAGATTGACGGCCCTGGAACTTCCAGATTCAAATATACCAGTAATGGCAGCTCCTAGGTTCCTACTTCTGTTCAGTCTCTCAGCTAATTTAAAGCAAAACTTCAGGAATTTTCATTTATGGAAACTTACATTGTTCCAGCTTGGCATGTAAGGATCCATATCTGATCAGCTTTATGAATGAATACAAGGTGTTCTCTGATTGGACAAGTTGAGAGGAGGGGCAGATGATGTCACAGTATTCACCTGTTCCAATCAGAGACCACCTTGTATTAAAACAATGTAATTGGAAAAAAAGAGCATTCTCTGAATGGCGGCGGTGCAGCGTGAGCGATTCCTTCTGCGCAGAGGGGAAGCCGCTGGAGACACACCAGGAAGATCATGGCCCAGCAGCTCTCCAGAGATCAGATCTGAGTACTGACCAAACTGGACCAATGTAAGCTTCCTTGAAGGATCATTCCTGGAGTTTGGCTTCAACAACTTTGACCTGCACACTGATTCACTTAAAAGAATCTTCCCATCAGAGAGATTGAGACGCGGGAGCAGAACATTTTCAATACCAGTTGACCTTAAAACCACACAGCCTGCATGCTCACAATGTACAGTTCAGACCCGTTTCCATTCCTGGAGCAATGTAACGCATTTCCTTGTGTGCAGGTGATGGCTGTACGCATTTGTCCTCTCCAGTTATCACAATAACATCTCCTGTGTACTGCAGAAAATATGTACCCATCAGCGACCCGTGAGCTATGAGCTGTGCTGTACAGCACTGTGACCTGGACACAAGCAGCCAATAATACCCAGAAGCGTCCTCCTGGCTGCGGAAACCAGGGACATTGTTAGAGCAACATCAAGCTGTTAATGACACTCTCACATCGGTACAACACAATGTAAACATGGACAAGCAGACGCTTAGATGACTTCTCTGGGTAACATTACATTATTATTGCAAAACTTCAGTTTTATTGTGAGGAAAGAAAGAAACCAATCGGCTCTGCGAAAAGATTTTAGTAAACGTCTTGCAGGATCCGTATCTGATATTATGTTGTATGTCTTGGTCTATGCAGTTCCAGTACACTTGCTAAAATATTTCCAATCAAGTGTTAAAGTTAAATCCCGGCCTATCATTTCAAAAGAAATGTGTGTTAATCGTGTACTCATACCAGCTGTACTGTACTGTGGCCTGATCATTTGTATGGTCTGTTTTATGAGTTCTTTTTTTTTTTCTATTTTTGTTTTCTGTTTTGTGGTTATATACACCTCCCTACCCAAGCCTTCGGTGATTTATGTCGTGTACATCTGATGGTTTTTGTTTTTCAATAAAAGATTACATGCTGAAAAATAAATGTGCTGCAAAGTAGTATTAAACGCTCAAACGTTTTTTCAATAATGAATCCAGATCAGCTTTATAAATGAATACAAGGTGTTCTCTGATTGGACAAGTTGAGAGCAAAGTATTTCTTAATATTTTTGACCAACAACTTACAGACATAATTTTCCCAAACAGATCCAACTCTCTCAGCTCCACTTCCCTGAACTTCCTGTCTAGTACAAACTCACAAGAGACAGCACAATCTCCAGCAACTTTTCATGGGGAAGGCTGAATTTAGGCATGTAGCCATATCAGGTCAATGCTTTCATTGTATTCCACCCCTCTGCTTACGTGAAGCTGCGGGCAGGGAAATCCCCACCAGCAGCTGACTGGATGGTGCAAAAAGAGCTTATTTCGGTGTTTGGGAGGAGCTCAGGTTCAGACTTGGTTTGGTCCACACCTTAGCTCATCTCCTAAATACAGACCATAGTTGCTATCCACATGTAGGCTCTGCCTGCTTACTCTAAAGTGGGATGAAAAATCTTCCAAGGGGTGTGGCTAGAATTGACACTGCTGATTGCAGTAGAGCAGTGTGTCAGCTTACTCTGCTTGATTGGTGGACTTGGCAGTCAATATATTGCAGCTTACCATCCTTAGATGTGGGGATTGTATTAATTTCCCTTTTTATGCTTTATGCCATTTATTTTCACCTGCTGATCATGCCAGTAACATATTTAATGTCTGTGGGTGACAACACTCGCTCCCTGTACTGTATGTACGGAAAAGCAGTGTTGTGACCCCTAGGATAGAACTACAGAAACATCCCCCTCTCCTCTTCTCCATAATAGCTCTATAGTCCTCAGAGATAACTGGGAACAATGTGACTAATAAGAGTGCAGCGCAGGATATTTTTAGCTGAGATTTTTGGCAAATCACCTTTTTTTTTTTCCTTTGCACTAATCAAACAGATATAACGAAACACTTTCAATAGTAAATGTAACAGACCAAAGGACACCAAATAGGGTTTACATGGAGGTTCTGTCTTATGAGTAAGGTCTGTTAAGGATCCAATGCTTATTAAACAACTGGGAGTAACGGATAAGACTTAGCATTGCATTGAGACACGCCGGGCCTGATTAACTAAAGGCTGCTTGCAAGGAAGCTTTCATTTTGTAGGGGACGTTCCCCTTAGCTTAGTGAACGTGGTCGAAAATTCTCTGTGCAAAGAATATCCAATCACGTGTAAAAATTGTATTTTTGATTTGCACATGATTGGATGATGGAGGTCAGCAGAGCTTCACCATCTGTTCAGACATGAAAGTATCTTTCCAAGGATGGAACTCCCAGTTCAGTAAACCTCAGGGCGTTTCTGGGGATGCCATGTTACATGCAACAGGATGTTATATTACCTTTCCAAGTTTCTTGTAACTTATCAGTTACAGGAGACAAAAAATCTAGCAAGTCAGCACTCCGATTGCATTCAAACCAAAGACAGTGGTAGAATAAAAAACTATACATAAAGTGTTCAAACTGACCAAAGAGTCTCAGTGTTGTGATCAGTATGCACCTGGCTCAGACCTGTGAACAGGTTTTGGTACAGCCAAAGAATGTTTAAAAACTTGGTTATTCTCCAGCAAATTTGTTATCTCTGTTATCTCTATTCATGCTTTACTGTGCTCTGACTCCATTTTCCAGTTGTCTATTGTATCCCAGCCTGCTGGGTTTTGTACGATGAGAGTATGGTGAAAAAATGTATATATGTTTTTGTATATTCTACATTATAGTATTATGGATGTGGAATTTCTTTTGTTCCTATAAAACAATAAAAATACCGGAATAGAAAAAGAAAAAAAACTGTTGAACCTGCAGTTTACCCTCTCCAGGGAGACATTGCTGGAAACACCCCACACTGCACTCGCATTTTATGTATATTTATCAAATTAAGAACTGTATGAGGCTCCTGATGTCCTGCTGTGTGTTCTCTGCATAACACTGAGCAGAACCTCCAGAAGGAGAGCATTGTCACATGACCCATTTCAGGCCACTGTCAGCTTTCCTCCTCCCAAAACACTGTTGTCCCATTCATTAAAATAAATGGGGCCTCTGTTGCTTCACTGCCCCAATTCAAGCAAAGCGCAAACTACATTTATAAAGCTCACATCAATGTGCAGGAGTAGCTATTAATAGTAAAGCAGCTCTATGGGCTCTGTAAGGACATACCACTGCTTTATAAATGGGCTCCCTACTGTATGACTATGACTAATTAAAAGATGAATACAAACAGTGTGCTATGCACTCAGACATCAGGAAGTGCGCACTGTGGCACAATCTTCCTCCAGCAGTCTTGCCTCACACACTAGCATTTCTCTTTCCAGGGGTCCTATAAATTCAATAATCCTATCAGCGGGATCCAAATAGCAGTGCGGGATTAGAATATTACCAAATCACAAGAACATCTGTATTAGAAATGGAAAACACCAAGCCATCATCTTAGCTGATCCCATAGGGAAATTATAAAATGTATTTGTTGCTTCCCCTCCAAGTTTACACAGGTTATATGGAAGCCAAGGAATGCCAACATTCTACAGATCGTGGATCAGGACAAACTGTGGAAAGTCCTTAAATTGTCCAGATTTGGATAGTTTTTGCTGCCACAGACTGAGAAAGAGAAAACCCTTTGATTCCCAGGTGCTGCTGGCAGGACCACCCACAGTAAGAACTTCAGGGAACGGCCGACATTCTAAAAGTGTGTGGCCAGATTGAGGCCAGAGGATAATTATACCTGATCTGTACACTACACTAGAGAAGCAAAGAGTAAGAAAAGTCCACCATCCTATCACCAAACCTGATCAATAAACAATAGTTAAGATCAGTTATAATAAGATAAATATAAGTTTGAAATCAGAGGGTTATAACATCAAAATGTAACCCCTGGTATGCTGATAAGGCCACATCAGGAAGTGATTGTGATTTAATGGATCTACTAACAAAGTAAAAAGTATATGACCGGTTGGGATGGTATCCAAAGCTTGCCATATGTACTTGGACTAGAGATCACCCAAGCAAAACTGCATCGATGGATGAATACCCACGGCCAGCTATTGTATTTAGCAGTGGCTGATTAATAGCCCAGCAATGCTTGCATCTACTTGGATGCAGGTGCTGTTCAGCCAAAACATTTTGAGTTCAGATTCTTCAACAAAGGTCAACTGGAAAGTGTAGGGGGGAGGGGGGGATGGGGTGCTCACAGGGCCACCAACTGCTCGAAATTTGTCTCACTCAGCAGGAATCAGCCACAGTTGGAGCAGTATATGGCCAGCTAAAATCTAAAAAGACAAGCAGAGGATCATAGACATGACAAGCATGACCTTCATTTTCAGAGAGGACATTGAAGATATTTATATACTGAATGAAAACTATACACTGAAACATTTTTGTAAACAATAAAACAGGTTGGACTCTGATAACGTCTTTCTGTGTCTATGGGACCTGTAGAAGGTGACACAGCTCCATTGCCATCTCTGAGCCTGATGAAGGGGACCCTCCGTGGCCCCCAAGAGCGCTTGTCATTTGAGTGACATCTATCAATAAAATGGATTTGCTCTGATTTGGAAACTCTCTTGCTGGTGACATCTTGATTTAAGATTCACAGCTCCGTCAAGGTCCCTGGGGGCATCCGGCTAGGACACCTAAACCGCACATTGCTGCTGCTCACAACTCTGCGTAGCTCAAGTTTTCCACTGACCAGCCCGCTTGCTGTAT
Organism: Nanorana parkeri; assembly: GCF_000935625.1. Classification (NCBI taxonomy): domain Eukaryota; kingdom Metazoa; phylum Chordata; class Amphibia; order Anura; family Dicroglossidae; genus Nanorana; species Nanorana parkeri. The sequence goes on along the minus strand of NW_017306469.1, from coordinate 1,518,670 downwards.
TTTCAGTTTTAGTGCTTTGTAAATGAACACTGGCAGCTATAGATTTGCTAAGCAAATGTTCTCCAATTGCTTGTACATGCTATGATACCCGATTTTACTTTTACAGCTCCACTTAATATTTCTCCCGGCATTAGTGAAAACGTCTTTCAAGGCTGATCCAAGTCTACAGCACCCGGCTGCCAGCGCAGTGCTTTATCTATGGCATTAAGTAACTGCATGCTTGTTTATTGAAAGATGTTGCCAGTCCCCGCCACCCGCTGCCCCCATTTTCTTTCAGCATTAAACACAAGAGCCAGGTCTGCCACGGGAAAGGACCAGATATATCCTTTTGTCATGCAGTCTGGATAGGTGTAATTTCAACGGGAGGCCTTGATGAAGCATTTCTGAGCCTTGTGCCCATAGAATTGAGCTGTATGTGTTCCAGTTCTGTCCCCTCACATTCCCCATATAGCTGTGCCTGCTTAATGACATTTCCTTCTAGCTATGAATGGTTGCTGTGGAAAATGAGTGTGTATCGACAGGCCGGCACAGCAGCTGAGCTGCAATCATAGAATCTTTACTTTTTTTTCCTCTGCTATTGATTCTCATCCGCCTGCACAGTTGCACATGCTTCCTACCCTTGATGTACTGATCAATAATCCGAACGACCTTTACACGGGACCCCAGGACTTCGGGAAACTGAAATATCACTGCTACAATCCAAAGGTCGCCCAATCCTTTAATAGTAAAGAAATAAATCTCTATTAGGAAGACCTACAAACCCGCTTAACCTGGACTGCAGTGCTTTATTAAGCAGCCCTTGGTAGAGGTAGTCTCTGTTCTCTGGTACTGCATATTTGCACAGGATCAATCAATGAATATAGATTATACGGCGCTTTATTTTATGAGCTGCTGCAAAGCGCAATGGTATCATAAAGTGTGATTTTTTTCTTCCGTTCTGCACTGAAGGGTCAGGACACTCAGATTTGATATTCCAGTTGCTGGTGGATACCGGTAAATTGAAGCACTTATCAGCTTCTTATATCTCAGAGAGGCTGCAAAACGGAATGACCCTTTACTTCTGTGTAATATGTAACTTGTGTTCTGCGGATGCTTGAAGAAAACTTTTCCCTTTCAGAATACCTTATTCAGCAGTCTGGGGGGGGGGGGGGGGGCTGCCTGTTGTCACATTTCAGAAACACATTTGATGGGCATTTTCAGAACTACCACTTGCCACAGGAGAGTCTGCCCTACAGTGTCTATTTTAAAAAACATTGATTTTTAAAAATATCGAGGGGAACTGATCAAAACTGGAGCAGACACTATCTAGAGCAGTTGCCCATGGCAACCAAACAGCTTCTCTCTTTAGTTTGTTGAGTTAAGATTTGAAAATGAAAGAGATAAGCTAATTGGTTGGCATGCACAGCTGCTCCAGATTTTGTCTGCTCCAGATTTGATAAATTCCCCTCATTGTGACTACAGCACATTTCTCTCCAGTTAATGAATGTGGTTACTGATGTCAGAATCAGTGATTTAACGTGTATTTCCACTTTTACAGCCAAATTGGGCTAACACTTATTTTATATTTGTTACATGTTCCCATTTACATAGCACAACATTCAAATATTAAACATTGTTGCTTACAGATTACGTGCACTTTGCTGGGAAAAAAACATTTTCTCTAAACTGAATTTTCCTTCTGGAATGCAAGGGGGCGGGGATTTAATCTTTAACCTAATGAACCCTGTCTGAACTCTGCTGGCAGATCTAATTATCAGTTGTAATCTAGATTTGAACACGGTCTGTCCTAACAAAGGGTTGAAGATCTAGAAGCAATGTATGTTAATGATAGGAAACTCAAAGTGTCCCTGGTCTTCATGGGGACAGTCAGAGTTTCCTGTTACTTTGAAATTGTAGGGAGAAGCATGAAGTCTGTCCAAAGGCCTGATCAACAGAGACATCTAACAGGTAAGACATTTATTTTTTCGGTATGCTGTGCGAAGAAGAACACATATGAAGCATATAGAGGGGTTTTCTCATATTTGATTGCAAAAGTGGAAACACAATTTAATCTTGGTAGTATGCAGATAAAGCTTTACTAATAGGGATGAGGGAGAAGAGGAGAACTCTATTATAAGGAGTGTCATGATCCCTTTCTCCTCGATGTGGCTGCTTTCCCTCAGAGTGGAGTCTCATGGAAGTGATAGTTGTTCCACTAAATCCTCAATCTAATGCTTTTCCTTTAACTGTGCAGTCACAAGGTGGAAGAAGGACTACCAGCATATGGCCTCTGTCACAGGGGATCAGAGGGAGCTCGGTATACGAACTCCCTCCGGTCCCCTCTCCGCTGTCAGAATGTGGAACTGATGTATATTACATCACGCCCGCATTCTTGTGTCACTCTCAAGCTTCAGACGCTGGAGAGAAGCTGATCTTTGCTTCATCAGCTTCTTCAGGGGGTTCCTAGGTGACATTAGGGGTCTTGGAGACCCCTGATGTCTCCATAAAGAGGACCTGTCACATAATTTGCTATCACATAAGGGGGTTTTCTAACCCCCCTATGTGATAGCAATAAAGTTTCCCCCCCCAAAATGTAAAGTTACAAATAAAAAAGAATTACATTTTTTTTTAAAGTCCCCCCATACATACACGCATGCAAACAGGCGTCGGGTGCGCATACGTGTGAAAATTACGATTTTGCCCATTACGCCGCACATGTTACATATCGCCGCGAACGTCGGAATGAGAGCAATAATTGTAGGGCTATCAATCACTGATAACACTAAACTGATGAGCGGTAAAAGCTTTTAAAGCGTCACCTATGGTCAATTTTGGGCATGGTAATTTTTTGCGATTTCGCGGGTGCGCGCAATTTTAAAGCATGACCTGTTTGGTGTCTATTTACCCGACGTGACCCCGCTTTTTATATTTTACCAAAAATATGGGTAATAAATGGGGGTGGTTACTGGGGGTGTGGTCACTGAGGGGCGCTGTAAAGCTTTCTCGCACAGGGCGCCTAAAGGCCTAAGGCCGGCCCTGAGAAGGACACAACATAACTGTCACTTAACTGCAGCAAAGGAAACTCAGGTATCCTGCCCTGGCATACATGGATTTGCTATGTAGAAGAGCTGTGCAAATCTCAGGACTGGGTGGACAGAAATACAAATCCTTTGGAAGCTCCCTTGTATTTTACTTTTTTTTTGTAGCCATTTGTCTGGAGTTCAGCTATAATAAAGATTTCATTATGGGTCTGTATGTATTTCAACAGTTATCAATGTTACAGAAGTGGTTGTGCTAGAGATGCCCAGCATTCCATGTCATATATTCAGAGACAGGGGTGAGAGTAGATGTCCCATGCACTGGGCATCAAAGAGAACTCCATTTAAGATAAATGAATCAAACTTCTGAATTTAAAAGCAACTGCGGAGTAGTATTAATAGCTCCCAGGTTTCACTTGCCTGGAATTAATCTTGAGCGCTAAGCCTCTTTTAGGATAGGTCATGCCCTGATAAGCAGAGTAAATTGTTTTCTATGACAATTGGGACGACATGCACACAGGTAACATTGTCCCAATCTTTCACTTTTGTTTGCTTTCAGTCTTGGTTGAACTCCAGTCCAATTCCCAGCCGAGGAGGAAAAAAATCTACTCTTGAAATAATTTGAGCTTCCACTGTGGCACAAATGCTTTCCGTTGGCAAGTGAATTGTTCCTTTTTCAGTGTTTTTTTTCCATTGCTGTGTCAGTGCTGTTTGGGGAAATATCAAAATAAACAGGGATTATGTCAAGTTTTCGCTTGGTGCAATTAATGTTTCATAAAAACAGTCAGTATTTCAAGCCTGCAGCTGTTTAACTTTCATATTCTGCAATCCTAAAGAGATGATATGGAGGATATACGACAGATTGAAGCCCTGTGCGGCAAATCTGTGTCATGGAAGCCATCACACCTTTCCGGTCCCGTTTTTGAAAATATTAACCACTAAACTAAAGCCTTTGGGGGCAAAAATAAAGCCACATCCTTCATAGTCCAATGCCAGTTTCTGCCAGTTGAGTATATAGCAAAAGCTTATGGAAAAGACAAACAAGCCCCAAGATTAACAAATGAAAAAAACTTTGCACTCAGCGCCTATCTAAGCAGCAAGCACTAATTCCAGTGATAATATTCAGAATATGAACAATAAAACATTAATATTAATAGCACGGCACAATATTAATGTGTTATAAGCCCCAAGATTCCAGAGACAGTTTCTGCCCCAAGATTCCAGAGACAGTTTCTGCCCCAAGACGCCAGAGATGGTTTCTTCTGCTCGTCCTAAGAAATGCAAAAACCTGAACGCTTCCTCATGTGGGGACACCTGAGCTGCAGTATATTATGTTGTCCACCTTGAAAAAGCCACAAACAACAATACTATGACGGATGTATTCTCCAAGATCATTGGATCCTGTTTACTGCTGGTACCTTCTGTTTGCTCTCCCACCAACCTGACCACCTGCTGCAGGTTCTTCAAACTTCACGTATATGTTCCAGGAAAGATCTGAGTCAGGGCTTACTTAGGGCCAGACAAAACGCTCAAGACAAGGTGTCCTGTTCATTTCTATAGCTCTGGCTCAACAGAGCATTGTGGGGGGAAAGGGTGGAGAGTCTCATGTCCTCCCATTCCTGGAAATACTTGGGTGTGTTTTAGGGCTCTGGCAAGTCAAAGCTTCCTGCTCCTTCGGGCTGAATGCGCAAAGCTCGTTTTTTCTAAAGAGCATTTACATGTAAAATAAGTGTAACTAATGCCTATCCCAGGTATAGAAAAACTCCCTTTGCAGTGGGGCTACCCCTGCATCGCAAGGGTCAGCCACTCATTTTTGTCTAGGGGACCTGTGTGAAGGCCTTTTACTTACCTAATCCCTGCTCCCACCGGCTCCAAGATTGGCACCCACAGCCTCTTTCCACCTCTGCTCCAGCACTCAGAGGCCCGCTGACGTCATCACATACAATGCAGGGCCCGTAGCCCTAAATTATACACAAGGGGATAGTCCTCAAGCCAGAACGTAGGGAAGACAAGGAGAGCACTGGCTGTCAGGGCAGCGGGGATCAGGTAAGTAAAAGTCCTCCTCACAAATACCCTAGACATATATGAGCAGTGAATAGTTGCAGTGCAGGGGTAGCCCCAGTACAAGGTACATTTTTTCCCTTGGAGATAAGCTTAACATTATAATTACATATAGATATTTGTAGTCATTACAGCTTACAGTATTCTGTGTAACAAGCTGAGCTATACAGGCCCGCTAAAAATTCATTTCAAATATCAGCAGCTGTCTGTCTGCATCCTATTACTGAAAATATAAAAGGAATAGCAAGAGTTGTTGGGATTGTGGTTTCAACACAAGCGCAGTTCTCCTGTCCACCAATTGTAACATGTCTGGCTTTCCTCCATGTGTAAAAACGATACAAATTTCTATTTGGACTCTTTGTTCGGCTGTGTAGTGATTGATAGAGCTGCAGTTTCAAAATCAAGATGGCTATAAGTCTCACTGAGCTAAGAAATTGGAAACAATCACACATAGTTGGTCTTAAAAGTCAGTACATAAGTGGAAAAAAATCAACACTATTCGGAATTAAAGCAACAACTGTATAACACCTACTGAAGGAGACCTGTGCATAGGCTCCGGATCCTTTTTTAAAGCACTTAAATGTCTAGGTTTTCCATTACATGACCAGGGCAGGAGGGAGCCTGAAGCTGCATATTTATAATGTATTTCACTCCTTCTGTTACAATTTATTCATCCATCCCAGCAAGACTGGTAACATTGCTTAAAGTTAACATTTAATTGTAGGTTACTTTCAGCCCATCTTTTCCTGTGGGTAGTGTTTGTGCCAATTCAGCGTAAATTTAAAGAAGAAATGCCGGCAAAACACAAAATCCCACCTTCAATGCATAGCCGACTTTCTGTGTCAGCACTGAAAAAAGAGAAAGAACACTTTCTGACAGAAGAGACATACAAAGCTTCTTCTACCAAAAATTGGGCATTTTTGATAGAGAGTTCTGCTTTAAGAGAGCACAGAGGGCCCATTTTAGGTTTTTTTTTATTTCACCAAAATTATTCTAAATAGCTTTATTTAACAGTGATAAGTGATTTTCCTCATAAACGTTGGGGCAGCTGGTCCAAGAAAAGGTATCAGTGTAATTATTCAAAATTAAAGTAGAATTAAAACTTACTGTTTTTTTTGCAAATATCTACTGCTAGCAAGCAGAAAACATATGCAAAAACATTCACCAAAAAAGGTTTTACCTGTGTCTCCGCCGCTCGCAGCTGTGAAGGATCATGGTGCGGGCACATGCGCAGTAGAGATCTTCGGCCAGGAGAAGAGGAGAGACACAAGGTAAGTCAATGCAGGCAGCTCGGCAGCGTGCACCCACCGATGACTGCGGATGGCGCCGCCAAACAGTGGTGTCACAAGGGGGGTGCAGGGGGTGCCACCATTGGAGGAGTGACACCAAAATGACTGACAGTCATTTTGGTGTCACCCCTTATGCAATTAGATGAAAGTAGTCACTCAGTAAGTGCTCATTTTTGTCTAGGTTCAAAAATAAAGTAATACCCGATCCTCCCAGCCAGCTTGCGTTTAGACTGGTCCTTTCCCCCTCTACTGCAGCAGTCTAAGGTCCCATGAGTCATCATGTCCAATACACTGTATATTGGACATGAGGATGCCAAGGGACATACCATCGCTGCTGCAGAGAGGGAGCGAGGTGAAAGGGACCGGTTTAAGTACAAGCTGCCTCAGAGGATCGGCTATATCTTTGTTATTTTTGAACGTAGACAAAGACAAGTACTTAACCCTTACAGTGCAGGGGTAGCCCCACTACAAGAAAACATTTACTCAGAGTTCTGCTTTAATATCACTTTAAGGCTGCAGCAGGGGATTCCTGTGGCAAGAACCTAGTGGTTTTTGTGGCAGGAATCCCAGGTGGGTCTGTGCAGATGCGGCCGCTGTGCAGTTCAGCATTTGTACAAGTATTGTAACAATCCTGAACTGCTCGTAAAAATCTTTTCACACTATGGATCTTCACTCCTGCTTGAGAAATAGGATAGTGCACAGGGCTGTAAGTTTAGAGTCCCATCAGTGTCCTGATGAATGGGGATTCCTGACCTGACCTCCGAAAACGCATTGGCGGTGCTATTTTCTTATCACCTTTTACAAAGCCATTTGTCAGCACTCTTGAGACGATTACCCGCCATTTTTTTGAGTCTTCATTCACAGGGTCTCTCATTCTGGGTGTCCCCTCCTTTTAGAGGGCCCTCCTTTCTGTGAAGAGCTGCCATAACCAAGCCATTAGGCCCAAATACTGCTCCTATTCGACTAAAGTTCTTGGTCCGGCGCCTCACCTCCGCCTCACCTCCGCCTCATTGACTTGAACGGGCACAGTGACCACGGGAACCCATATATTGTTGCCGCAGGAATCCCCAAATGCAGCCTTGAGCCCAGTGTCAGTGGGGCCTAAAGGACCCTATAGCCCCCAGAAACTTTTGAGTGCAGCTCTGATTTATCCGGGCTCATTATATACTGCATGGAAGTTGTGCGGCTTTGGCACCGGGTTTTCTAGCATTTGCCATGACTATAAGAAATGTGATTTATAAATCAGGGGAGTTATTTGTTGCCACATGTATGGTGAACCTTGGAGTCATCCAAGAATTGTCTCTTCATGAAGATCGTGTGAGCATGTATGGCCTTCCTTTAGGTATACGCCAAGCGAGATCACAGCAGCGTACACAAGGCCGTCACTCCAGGAGAGCTGCATCTTAAGCTCTTTGTAGAAAATGTGACGGATTAGATAAAACACAGAACAAACCTGCCGAGTTTTTAATGGATCCCCCCCCCCCTCTTTGGTGTTTTATGTACCCTGATCATCATACAGGATAGGAAACACGTTTTGTGCTGCCACAACTACTAATTAGCGATTTACGTTTCCTGATCTAAATGAAGTCCTAAGAACAAGTAATGACCTTTAATGTTCCCAGGGCGCCTGTAAGACGTGCCTGCGCCTGGGCTCAGATCACTTTATTCTCTAATTAATAATAATAATATGGGAGGGGTGTGGCCTGCAGAAAGCAAGAGCTGGAAATGATTTATACAGATGTTGTTTATGAGATACAGGCTCAGCTACATGTGACGTTAGAACATAAGATTAACCCCTTGCTGACAAGCTGATCACTTCCAACCTGGGGTTTTGCTGATGAGTCAAATGTCAACCAAAGGTTAATGGGATTCTACCAAGCAATTAAAACTGAACTGGGATAAGCAAATATTCAATTAAAGATTAACTCCGGTATAAACAAATATTAAGTAAATACAAGAGTCGTGTCTTCTTACTTGAATCTTGTGTGTGTTTTGTGTATTTCTTCCAGATCTGTGCAGTAATCCAGTGTGAAACTTCTGTGCAGGAGCCTCCTGTAATAAAGACCGGTCACTGCTGCTCTCTCTTCTTGTGCAGGGTGACTGGTCTTGTCTCTGCCCCCTCCTGTAGTTTTCTCCATTTAGCCTGTAGTGGGTGGGGCCTGCTGGGTCCCTGCAAAGGCCATGAACAGCACAGTGATGTCACTGACTAGAGCTCGAGGGCATCTTTAAAGAGCAGAACTCCAGGAAGTGTCAGTGCCGCTCTCTACACTTGTGTAGAGTGATGGTCTGTTCTCGGCCCCCTACTTCTAGTTTTCCCCAGGCAGTATTGGGTTGGTCCTGCTGGTCCCGTTCTCACGGCTCCGCACAGGATATGCACAGCGCAGTGATGATGCCTCAGCTAATTATACAAGGTGATATCTGGGTTTGCAAAGGCATTTGATGCACACAGAGTGGATTTATATCCTTTGTGGCTATTAACCCTTTTGCTGCCTGCCCCCTATCCCATATAGCACTGGCCCCTGTAATCAGCCAATCCAGATGTCCAGAGTCAAAGTCCTTCTGCATGTTCGGCTGACCGAAGTGCAGACGAAGACAGCCGGTGTACAGCTGATTTCAGCCGATGTATAGCTGAAATCAGCCGTACTGAGCCGGTGTGAATATCTGAATGTTCGGCTCACTTCACTTCGGCTCGTTTATTCACTCGGCTGCCTTTGGCTGCTTAGTGAATAACCCTGTAAATGTTTGTAACTGCTCCTGACATGAAAGTGAACCTGCCCCCTGCATCATCATTGTAATGTTTACCGGACATTCATTTGTATGTCACTTTTGCATTTTTGCTGTTTCACATTGTTGGTTTTTATTTACAGAAATGAAGAGTCTCATGTAGGAACACTTGATGTGCCCATGTTAATGGATTCTGGGTCAGTGAAGAAAGGATAAGGATGACAGCCCTGGAGCTTGCACCTTTAAATACAATTCATGGATACATTCTGGTCTAAAGGAAAGAACGGCGTACTTACAATGAGCACACGTTTTGTGTTACTATTGCAGTATTTATCTTCTATTGCAGTATTTATCTTGAATTCATTTTTTATGTGACCTTCATTTTTTTGCATGGTTTCTCTCTCTTGTATTTTGTTATTGCATTATGAGAGTAGAGATTGGTAGGTTAACCTGTAGAGGTGGGAGAGTTTTACCCATTACAATGACCCTACTTAAAGATGAATCCTAGGCTGAGATATATACATATAATACACAATTAATATAACTATAAATGTATTTATTAAAGAAAAGCAGTGTAAGTTCCTGAATTTGACCTGGTATAAGCCTCTTGCAATGTCCTATACAGCAGAGCTCAGGCTGGGGGAGGGAAAAGCAGCATAAGGAGCCAATATACTGTGCTGCAGTCTAGGGCTTCAACAACTAATCGAATCAATCGATAATAATCGAGAGAGATTTTTTTAAATGTAACTAATCGATTAGTTGAAAAAAATCCTCGGGCAACTAATCGATTATGAAAAAAATTGTTAGCTGCAGCCCTACTGCAATGATTATGTGCTGACAAGACACATGCTGACAGCAGGAGAGAGCAGAGTGACAGAGAGATGAGTTCATTAGTCTGCTGCTTCTCCTTTCACTCTCCAGTCACAGACTGCGGGAGAGACAAGACCGTTTAAGGTTACTGAATTTCAGTAGAGAAAAATCAATCCTCCTGACCTGCCAGACAGGGCTGTGCTGTTTAAAGCCAGGTATACTCACCTTTATTTTCTTCATTCAACCTGCGGGCTGAACAAAGAAAATATAACAGATTCCTCCAATGCTTACAAGCATTCATGGATGAATTCCCCACTGTTTGCTTACTTATACATATGGAAGCTGACAAAAGGCAGGTCCCAGGTTTAGGCAGAGCCCCGGATTGGCTGGCTGGCTGGCTCTGCCTATAAGTTACCTTTTACCTGCAACTTCATCAGTGGTGGGCAAACTCCGGCTCTCATGTGGTGAAACTGCAAATCCCATCATGCATCTGCCTCTGGGAGTGCCTGTGGGTGTGGGAATCTAGCAATGCCTCATGGGATTTGTAGTTCCACAACAGCTGGAGGGCCGTTGTTTGCCCATTCCTGCTCCACATAGCCAAGAACTGCGGCTGTGTTCAGGTATTAGAGCCGCTGGGGATCGATAGGTAGGTTTTGTCGCCATTAGCAGGTTAGGTTGTAGAAACAAAGGACTGTTAAATGGCTTAGCTTTGTAACATGGTTTCTGCTCATTTTCAACAAGATATTGAAGAAATGAAAGCAGCACTGTCAATGCCAAACCGCTCCATACACTGCTGCAATGCATATATGTTTAGTGATCTACCCGGCAAAGGTTTATTAACCCTGTTCAGCCAGTCTTGAGTAATGATGCCAAGATCCCAAAAACTCCTCTTGTGCATCCTATGTCATCTCTACACTGTAGACTTGATAGGGGATCAGAGTTGTCGTCAACTGCAACCAGTCCAACACTTAATGATACAGTATTGTATTATCTTTACACGTTCTATTTTTAATTTGCCTCAATGACCTAATGGGGCTTCCTTCCACCTCCAGGCCCCATAGCAGCCACCTGGGCTGCTATGGCTATATTTATGCCACTGCCTAGGTGCGATTGTGTGGTATGGTACATTAATTGCATGGAACTGAGCAATTAACGCACTGTACTAGTGGGATCGGGTCCTCAAACACACTGACAGACCCACACAACCACATACACTCTCACACACTCACAGACAATCTCACACATGATACATCATATATTTTTTTTTTGATCCACCCAGTCTCCCTATCTTACGAGAACTGGAGTGGATCCTCAGCCTGGGGTCCAGTGTGGGCTGCTGTGCTGTGACGGAGCTCCATCCATATGTTCATTGCTTGTACAGCTCCCTTGCATGCCATATAGGTGCCGGGAGTCAGAATGTGACGTTACTCCGGTCCAGGCACCTCTACAGGGCATGTAAGGGAGGTGTAAGCAATGCACTTGCTGGTGGAGCGGGCATATTCCCAGCCCACCTTACCTCACGCTGACACTCGGCACCGGGCAGCATATTTTCAATGACTGCTCGGCACAAGAACTGACAATGCTGTGCTAGGGGGAGGCTAAGAAGCCTCTCGCCTATGCAGCGGAAGGCACACAACAACTCACTGAACACTGGGTTATGGCCCACTTTTGGGTCACGACCCACCAGTTAAGAACCACGACTTTAATAGAGTTGAGAAGTAATTGAATGAAACAAAGACTAAATGTAAATTTAGGGGACTTTAAGACTTTAGCACCATGGAAATGATTCCTGACCAGCAATAGCAGCTGAATGGCTCATTACTGCTCTCCGGCTCCTTACATACGGCTCTTCATTTTCACTCATCTAAACTATCGGAAGAACATATCAGTGATTGTTTACTCAACAAAACTCAATTAGAGTGTGTAAAATCCTCCAGTAATGTATTTTTAAAATGAATCACAGCAGGACAGTCTTCCAAATACAGCTTTCATGCAGACGGCGCATAAAAACACATAGTGTATCGCGTGCCAAACCGCTCAGTGATTTCATCACATTCAGAGGAAGATGTGCTGCTATTACCCCGGGATCAAGGAGAATAGCAAGAGCGTCCTATCCACCTGTTTAATATGAAAAATTTGGCATGGCTCTAACAACCCCCCTCAAATTTCCACTAGTATAGGTTCACTATTCTCTGTTTTTAAAAAACCAATTTGGAGTGCATCTAAAAGTTGAACTCTGAAATGGAAATACCAGAAACCATTACAGTGGGGCTGTCCGCACGCTGCAAAGGGTTAAATGCTCAATAACGTAAAGTGGTACAGGAAAAGGCTATATTATGTACACTATTCCCTGGTCCAGCCCGCCACGTCCCACCCCTTTCCTGCCACGCCTCACCCCCTACCCGCCCCGCCCCCGCCACTCCCCACTCCCCACTCCAACAATGCAGTTGGCCCAGCAGCTGAATTTATATATTTTTTTACTTTTTAATTAATTAACAATTTTTTGCTTGGCCTCTGCCCTGGTGGTGTAGTGGTAGCTCAGGAAGCATCATAATAATAAGACTGAGCTAGACACACAATGCCCCAGCAGCCAAACCCAGCTCACCTGCCTTTGCCCTGGTGGTTTATCGATAGCTCAGTCCAGATGTCACAATTCTTCTGATTGACTTGTGAGATGTGACAGAAGCTGTCCTCGTGGGATGTCCTCCTCCTGCAGATCAGATAGGAGGATACCTCACCTGGTCACACTATGCGGCGTATGTTGGGGCGGGGCGAAGACATGTGTGTATCTTTTGCAGGCTCAAGGGGCAGCTGCTTTGGGCCCCACACCAATGAATGGGTCCGGGGCAACTGCCCTTTTTACCCTGACTTAAAGACGGTCTCGGTTGTGGGCAGTCCCTTGGCATCATTACATACAATTTAGGGCTATTATGGGGAGAAGACAAGCCTGTGTCCACATCCTGGAGCACCTTCAGAGAAGAGGCTAGTCACACAGATGGAGGGGCCTGCCGATGCAGGAAATAAGGTAAGCATTACACCTTAGTCGTCTACCCCTAGGCAAAAACAAGCATTTAACCCTTGCAGTGTGTGTA
>NW_017306469.1:1496873-1505619 GCF_000935625.1 Nanorana parkeri | reverse complement strand
GGGGGGGGGGGGAGCCTTACTGCAAGGGTATTTTTTTTTTCTTGTACCCAGAGTTCAGCGTTAAGAATGATAAGGAACTATATATACAGTTTTTATCTGTACTAAACTGCAATCAGGAAAAGGCTATCTCATAACATTTTCATTTGCCTAAAATAATACTGAGGGCTTTTTGTTTTTTTTTAAATCTGGGAATGACAAGGCGCCAGGGTGATATGCAAGAACAAGTAGACTTCCAAGACTACAAAGGGCAAAGGTTCTGAGACACTGACGATGAGAGCCCACCATTATAAGACATAAATACCAGGGAAATTCACCAGTGCTATGTAGAAATGTTAATAGTCTCTGCTTATGTCCTTTCTCCATCCAGTGTAATCATTATATAACGTCTCTGCTCAGACTGTACAGAGAAAAACTGAATCATAGGTCAGCGGCAGGAAGTGGCTCCCAACAGAAAATGATATTTTAACCAAATGCTACAGCTACTAGATTCACTGTAGTGAACTTCAGAATTCATCCTTTTATGAGAAGAGTAATGCAGACGTGCTAATAAAATTAAAGTAGTGCTAAACCTTTTTTTTATATCTTATTACAGTTTTGTAAATGATTTTTCTATAAACAATGCGAAAACACAAATTTTTCTGCCATTAATCAGCCGCATCCTCCAGACTTCTGCGCATCGCTTCCTTGCAGTTCTTGTTGGGGAGTGGGCAGTAATCACGTAAATTACATTCCTTAGAGTACATTAATCAGGACCTTCAGTCCCAGGGTACATGCGTTCACTGTATTCATAAAAGTTTGCTGATCTGAGTACCTTGTCTGCGCCGACACCCACAGGCAGCTCGGGGGGCACAACTCATAGAAGACCCATCTGCTCATCCTCCAAATAAAATGATTCACAGCTGCTCCCGTGTTGTCATCGTGGGCTGCCTGCGTGTGTTAGCACAGGCAGCATATGCACATCAGCCACTAGTTTGGTTTTGGGAGCACACAAAAAAGGGTGTCTCCATGGGACTCTGCAAAGGAAAGGAACCACCTTAAATTTGGATGTCAGGGACAGCACATGGGGAACCATATGAAACTTTACAACATCAAGGAGTGGTATACTCTGTAAGTGATTTCAGCAGGATTTGAAATACCCCACCCCTAAAACAAAAGGCTTAAATATTATTTTAAAGACCTCCAGTATCTAAGTGACATTTTAAGACTTAAAGGCAAAGTTTACCTTTCTGACCATCTTTCATGTTACAGCCATATTTAGGGTGTAACATGAAACATGGTCAGATCACAACCCTTTGTCAAGATTTGTGAATAGAAACTACACGTCTCAACGGCCACTGCGGCAGAGGGACTTCTCAATAGTTCTCAATAGAATACACGTGCAGTGATGTCACTGCACAGGTAGTCCATTCATCCTTCCACCTGTCCATGTTACTGAATGTTTATACTGAGGTATGGACATGGACAGGAGGAAGAGTCTGCAGGAGCCAGGAACTGATCGCGGTTGCAATTCTTCACTGGCTCCAATTTAAAAAAATAAAAATGCAAATTATATTCTTTTTTGAAGAAGTGTGCATTATTATTTTTCTAAATGGTGGAAACATGACACATTTTTAAAACATGGAGCTGCTGAAATAATTAAATACTGTGTAACCATTTAATGTTTTTGCTAATTATCATTGTAAAAGGAGAATAGATTATTGGCAGTCTAGACATGTCCCTTCCCCATACTGTACAGTGTACCAACAGAACAGCAGAAGCTCCCATTGCTTTGTAGGAGCAGAGGTGCTTTTCCTGCTACCTGGTTAGCTAGAACATGATTAGGAAGACCACATTTAAATGATGATATCTGAAATTCTTCCTCATACCTATAAAAATAAGCCAGCACACCACACTATGAAATATCTCCCGTACAATCTCAAGAAGCATTTCACAAGGGGATACAACAGGTTATTTTACAGATGTACAAAAAATCCAACACTGAGGTCCTGCATTCATTAAAAACAGCTGTTCAATCCGGATAGCTGGACTAGAAAGAAAAGACACCAATTTGTGTCGGAGACTACTGAGGCTTTAGAGATTAAATCAGTATACAGAACGGAATTCTGTGTAAAGTACAAAGGATCATTATACCCAAAAGTATGCGTCAGATAGAATAGCACAAATTCGATCAGGTCACCTGGACAGCAAGCATTCACAAGTTCAAAAATGTACTGTTCTGCTGGGTCTAAACAGACCCCTGATATTTCCCTTTTACAATAGAAAAAGAGATTGAGGACACACAATCCTCAATCTCTTTTTCTGCAGCCCCAGCACTGAATGAACAGGAATCCCCTATACTGTACTGAGTGTATCCACAATGTTCACTTATACATTGTGGATATTGTGTCAATTACTATGTACACAATTGTGAATGAACGGGAAGTGATGTAGATCACTTCCTATTCATTCATATCTTGTACATAGTAACTCATACTATGTCCAGTTATTTACAAACATTCAATGATCACGTTGGATCGGCTCTCTCAAGAGGCTGAGTGGGCTGACTGGGCCTCCTGTGACAGCTGACAGCTATCTCCACCCCCACACCGCTCCCCTGACCTGTTACAGGAGGCTGAGCGGGGCGGTGCGACAGGAGATCTCCTCCTGTGCCACGCTCACAGCACACTCCTCCCCCGTGCCGCTCAGCCTCCTGATAGTCTCTTTCCTCCTCGTTGTGTCAGAGGTGACACAGAGCAGCACACAGTGGGGAGAAGAGAAACTATGGATGCACCGTAATGTTGGCTGAAAGATGGCACTTTTGGCTTTTTGCCCAAAGTGCCATTTTCGGCCGATATGTTTTGGCGGCTGAAATTTTGGTGCATCCCTAGCAATAAATATGCTTCTTTTTTTACTTTTTTTTAATAAGGTAAGTGCTGCAGCAAGGAGGATTGGACTGCATCTCTCACATACCCAGCTCTCCTGCTGTCTGATATGCAGCACAGAACATTGCACTAATCATCATTGCCCTGGCTCTCTCTTGCTTCAGCACTTAGCTCATAAAATAAAGCAATGAAAAAGCAAGTATTACTATGCATGCAGCCTGGCGGCATTACAGGAAATACATTAAGGGGCCAATTTATAGATCTTCCGCAGAGTCATAAGCTGGGCAAATGCCATGCACACGGCATTCCGGCCACTAGATGCAGCTGAGGAGAATAAGAATTTCCTATGCTCTTCGGCTCCATCTAGTGGTGGGAATGCCATGTGAATGGCATTTACCCAGCTTATGACTCTGCGGAAGATCTATAAATCGGCCCCTTAATCGGCGTGTCTGTATTTGCCACCGTACAGCTCAGTGGAAAATGTATAAATCGACCCCTAAGACTGTTCAATTGCACTACACTCTCCCATATGATATGGGATTTGGGGAAGCAAACCTCTGGTTTGATTTCTCCCTATACCTCCTCCTATCTTTTCTTAGGAATCCCAAATTTTAACCAGGTTTTGCTTCAGAGATCTCCTTTCAGAACTGCGAAAAGTTGGGCATCACAAGAGTTCCCATAGTGATAAGTAATTTCAAACCTTGTGCGACCAGTACAAATTGCCCCCCTTGGAAATAGTCTGATACCTCCAAGTCAAACATTACCTTTCACTTGCCCTTAGGACTGGGAGGCCCAGTACTACTTTTACACCCTTTGAATGAATATGCCTGAAAGTCCCACACTCCTGCGGTCTCGTTTCAATGCTTTACTCTACCTTCATCACCAAAGCCTACGAGGGCCACTTGACCTTTGCCAGTAAATGACCTTGCTATAAACTTGGAGTACTTGGACTGGTGGGATCAGATCTGATCGTCTTCTCAATATTGCTGTATGAATGTGGTGGCACTTAAAACCAATTTTAAAGTGATCTCCCAATGGTACCTAGTACCTTCTAGAATCGCTAATTATGTACCCAGAGACTCCTCTATGTGTTTTCGGGGCAGCAAAGAGAGAGATATTTTATATTGTATCTGGTGGAAATGTCCTATAGCTTACTCCTTTTGGGAGCAAATATATTGGATGCTATTTGCCCTGTCGGACTGTAGCCTACCTAGACACCAGCTCATGCTTTGCTTAACAAAAGCTTGATAAAAACTAAAAATAGTTCTGCAAGGCCCTGATCCCCAAAAAATAAAAAAATAAAAGGTTGCTGACAAGTCCCCGCTGCCTGAGAAAATAAAGTGAGAGGAGCTGCCATTTCAGTGTGATGAAATTTGAAAATACATTTTTGAAAATCTGCTTATGTATTGAAATAGAAATTTGAAGAGTCTTTCATCAACAGTGCCTGCAGCTACAGAGGTCCATGAGGACTTTAAAAAAAAAAAAAAAGCTTTTACTGCTTGTTAAGAATTTGTGTATATTTAAATGTCCATAGTCTGGGCACAGATGCACTTCAATTGTATGCACTATATTAGTTATATTGTATCTGTAAAAAGAAAACACTTAAAGCCGGCATGAAATCCCCAGATACAATCACATTCTGCATCCACCAGTGTGCCCTATGTAAAATTTACTTCAAATCAGCCACAAAATGTCTTCTTAAGACTTAATGAAAACATGCCCACATGCTTCAGTGCACTTTCTCTGTGCTTCTGATCAGTTTTATCTTTGGAAATGACTCAAAATATAAAGTCTCTTAACTGTGTAACATTTTACAGAAAAACAGTTTTACACAATTTATTTTATCTATTAAAGCCAAATGGAAGCAGATTACAGACTGTATAACTGAAGAACAATTATCCTGACATTTAGAGTCTCCCGAGAAAGTATCAGTAAATTGTCCATGCAGGATAGTCCAAGAATGTATACTGTATGAACGATGCTCCAAGAAAGGACTGGATGTAGGATAATCCCAGTCTACTGGAAAACACAATAACTATGCTATCACTAGGGCTTTGATTGAAAGCAAGGTGGCTAAATCCATCCAAAACATTTCTGCCAGGTCAACTGGCTTCTTCCCAAATTAGCCTTTGTGCACATGTGACTAGCAGGAACATTACACTGAAAGCTCATTTGTGGCAGGGACCGATGTGAATAGTTCAATGTTCTCTGTAATGAGCTGGGGAAGAATCATCCCCACTATATAAATGGGCAGAATAAGTTCCAAAGCCAGCAAAGTCCCAATAAGCACATCTTTTGTTTGCCCCTGATGAGTAACAAAGGGGCTTGCGATTGGCAGTAGCAGCTGTAACAATAAGACTGGTTGCCACAGTGATCAGATGTAGGCTTCCAGATTAAATTGTCACTTGACAATTTATTACATTATGTTGTCATTTGAGGATGTGGCATTTTATTTTCCATGTATCTGAAGCAGGTGTGTGTGTGTGTGTTTGTGTGTGTGTGTGAGTAAGGAAAATAATAAAAAAAATTATATATATACACACACACACACACACACACAGCACAGTGCAAGTGCTTTAGGCACTTGTGAAAAAATGCTGTAAAGTGAGGATGCTGTAAAAAAAAATGTAATGAAAAACGGGGCTTTTTGTACCCACTGTAAATTCTTTTACACTGCGTTCATTAAAAGACACAGATCTGCTTTAGATCATCAAAAGAGTTTAGTGCCACCTGCAGGACTAGGATGCTAGGTTCAACTATAAAACAAAAGACAGTCCGGGGGTAGCCACTGCTGGTGGCAAAGCGCTGACTGGCAGAACGGGAGGGGGCAGGTACAGCTGGCTCTGCCTCTAGATAGGCAGAGCCAGCTGTCACTCACGCAGCTGGGCGGATCTTGACATCGATGTCGGGATCCGCTCCGGCTGCGGCGTCTCAGTATACCGTGAGCTGTAGCTCGCGGTATACTGAGCTTAGGGTGACGGGAGGACGCTAGTTTGTGTCCTCCCGTTACCCTAAGGAGAACTATGGGGAAAACCCCTGACCCCATAGTTCTCCTTTAAGCTCAATTATTAACACTGCAGCGCAAAGAAACAAAACACGCAATTGGAGGACATAGCTCTGCTATAGATCGTTACCACTGGGATATCCCACAGCCATATCATAAATGAAGAGGGCAAGAAAAGGAAATTGATAAAAAGACCACAAAATACAGGCCAATCAGACTTCTGCCTGAAAAAAACCATATGCCCAAAGCTGGCATCTACCTTGTAAATGTTCGTGAATGTATGAATTGACGACCGAGTGGCCTCATTACAAACCTGAGAGACCGGTGCTTGATGGCGGAAAGCCCAGAACACAGTGGCACAGAGTAAGCTGTAATCGGCAGCGCTGGTTCTCTGGGTTTCATAAAATGCGCTTAGACAACAGATGTTGAATCCAGTGTGAAATAGTAGCCGTAGATATCTGCAAGGCCCTTACATTGGCCACCTGCAACCACAAACTGGAAATGTGACCTGTGAAACCCAGATGAGGTTTCCAAGATGATCCCACCAGCTCCAAGACTCTGCACGCTGAAATAATGGCTACTAGGAAGGCCACTTCATGAGATAGAGTTAGCAGAATGACCCCCCCCCCTCCAGCCCCCTCAGCCTCAGGTGGCGAATAGTCTAGAGACGCCCCTGCGTGCAGCCTCTGACGTCACTGCTGAAGTTCTGGCAGTGAAACTGACAGTTGGGGCTGGATCACAGCAAATCACAGTGAGCCACTCGCTCTGCAGCTTCAACAATGAGAAAATGTCTTGTATTCTTTTCATTCTGTGACTGCATAAGGAGCGTATGAATGTCACAATCTCCCCTTGTCCAATCACAGAATGCCTTGTAATGTAAGATGGTATATATACATCTAAAGTCATAATGATTTCCAGGAGGAATATTCTAAGTCTTGGCTCCTAATTCTAGGCTAATAACTGAGCATGTGTCATAGCGTGGGGTGCTTTGGCCACCAACAGGGGCCGTCCCTAGCTTGTCTTTTGTTCTTTATCTGAACCTAGCATCCTGCTCCTGCCGGTGGAACTATACCGAATGGTAATGACCTAAAGCAGAGCTGCGATCTCCAATGAATGAAATAAAATGTTTTTATGTATCAGTTAACAACCTGCAAAGTGTAGAAACAGAAAAAAAACAACTCTAATTGATATTTGCCTTTGAAACAGCGTCAATTCTCCTAGCTTTTGCCGTTGACTTGTTAGATGGGCCCTCACCCAGCTTCATTCCTTCTACACAGATGATTCTGTTTGAATGATTGTAATTTAACCTACATGTTATCTTCTTGATCATTAGCACCTGTTTGGTATAAATGTTTGAACGTTCACTGGACAATATGCCTGCAAATTCCAAGTGTACCTGGAAGAAATACATCTCTGTATATATTATTATAAATACTTAACACACCAGAAGGTAGCACTATATTTTCCAAGCATGAGGATGGCATTCTACATTCACAGGTACCACAACTAAGCACAGCGGAGCCAGCTTGAAACAGATTAAAAGACTCTTCTGTTCTTTGCACTGATCATTGAGTGCAGAGGGAGATTAATAACAATGTAGTGTTTATGTAACATTGCTTTGTCAGGCTATCAATGGCAATTGGCAATCACCAGATTAGATTGTTCAGCACAGCATTTTCAATTAGACCATGCCAGTCTGATCACTGTAAGCATACAGCGGATGTGCTCACTACGGATGACGTGAATGCCTTTGGGATGCACATACACGAGCAGGCCCGGGGTCTTGTGTGTGTGTTCTTAATGGGTAGT
Source organism: Nanorana parkeri (assembly GCF_000935625.1). Classification (NCBI taxonomy): domain Eukaryota; kingdom Metazoa; phylum Chordata; class Amphibia; order Anura; family Dicroglossidae; genus Nanorana; species Nanorana parkeri. Next base: position 1,497,945 of record NW_017306469.1, on the reverse strand, counting down.
GTAGTTGAACACTCTGTAGATAACCCCTACACCCTTTGTGTATTGAGGAGTTGCCATCCTCCTGAGCATCTACACCCCTAGTTCATTACTGTTTTACACATCTAAACATAAAGCTTTTGTATTCGAAATGAATACACATCTATCTTCTTTGTATTCAGTCTCTAGTGGACAACTGACATGATTTCAGTTTGTTTATAGGGTCATTAAACATAAATTACAAGATGTTTCATCCAAGAGAGATATGAATAACATCACAGATGGATATGTAAAAGTTTTAGAAAATGATCTGAACAGATCACAGAATCATATAAATATATTTAAAATGAACACATTACCTATAACACAGTCAGGTGTACTTCAGAAGTTGCAGCAACTGTATTTCCTAAAACATAACTACTGCAAGCCACCCTGACAGTCTTTGTCTTTAAGCAGAACTCCAGCCAAGAAGTACATGATGAAAATGCATTGCCCATTAAAAATAACAAAGCAAGCTTTTGCTGCAATATTAACCTTCAATCCAGAGATACACAACATTTTTGTCTGCCATGTCCTCAGTGTAATGGCCAACATCATTCTCTGAGCTCAGGTTATCCTGGACCTGCCCCAGCCTTTGACTGGAGAGTTTAAGAAGAAGCAGCACAGTGATGAGCTCATCACTTTGTCACTCTTTCTCTTCCTATCAGCATGCTCCTTGTCAGCACATGAACAGATTTACACTCTGTGCTGCTTCTTCCTCGTATACTCCAGCTCTGCTGCACAGAGACAAATTCAGGTACTTGCACTGTTTGCATTTGAAAAATACATTTAATGATGTATGAATGATTACAGAGCTGCATTCATTTGTGTTCTCATACCTGCCTGGAGTTCAGCTTTAACCACTTGCTGTCTGCACGTTGTAAAACAAAAAATGGACAGACGGCAAGCTCCCATTGGCGGGTTGCTGTAAATATACAGCTTTTTATTCCTGCTTACGCACACCCTCTAGTGTGCGCACAGGCAGAAAAAAGCTGTTAAATGTAATCAGCTGTTACCGGCTGTTACACATACAAGCACCCCTTCCCCTCCTGCCCTG
>NW_017306469.1:1475942-1496855 GCF_000935625.1 Nanorana parkeri | reverse complement strand
TGGCCCGGGACCGGCTCGGGTGGGTGTCAGGAGGAGAATGGGAGGGAGATCAGCTTCTTCCTCCTTGCTGAACTCCCTCTGAGGTCTGAATGCGGAAGTGATGTGTATTACATCACTTCCGGATTCAGCTGTCATTTCTCTGGCTGCTGTTTTAAAATTTAATATAGGCGAAAGTTTTCCTTTCCCCCAAAATTTACGGTAATTTTTCCTTAATATTGATTAAATACCACCAAAAGAAAGCTCTATCTGTCGCCAAAAGATGGTACAAAAATCATTTCAGTACAGCGTTGCATGACAGAATAAATGTCATTCAAAGTACCGCAGGAAGGGGGTTTAACACCCCGGTCAGCAAGTGGTTAAGCTCTGTCATTTGCTGAAAAGCTCGATCTGCATGTAAACATGGAGAAAAATATAGATAAAGAAAACTTATACTGAATACTGTCATTCCATTTTTAAGGTGGGCTTCACACCTATCCATTGTGGTAATGCGCATATTACTGGCTGTTACTGCAATGCACTATATGAGGTACAGTATGTTGCAGTGCCATTCTTTTAGCATGCCATGCACCTCAAGGCACATTTGTTTTATTGCACCACAATTCACAGATGTTAACCCTCTCTGTGTTGTGTGCTACTGTGAAAAAAAAAATCCTGACCGATCTTTGTGTTGTGTTGGCACCTCATTTTGAAACTGAGTGGGTTGCCTTAAAGCAATGCATGTTATTGTGCCCGTGGTATCACACAAAGCCCACCAAACAGGTATAAAGGCTTAAAGTGACACTAAACTCAGGAGTTAAATCTTAAAAATGCCTTCATGAACCCTAACTATTAACAACACTGTATATTTATGCATCACTCGGCTGTAGATCCTCAGATCATCTCTGAATTGGTGCGGACACTGTCCTTCCTGATGGAGGGTGACTACTTTTGTTCTCAATACAAATTAGTAAGCTAAACGTAAAATTGTAGTCACAGGAGTGAGCTTGGAGCGGTGCCTACTTTACAACACACACATGGACCATGGGGAACAAAATTAGCCACCCTCCAGAAGGAAGGACAGTGTCCGCACCAATTCAGAGATGATCTGAGGATCTACAGCCGAGTGATACACAAATAAGATACATTAGTGTTAATAGTTAAGGTATTTGAGTGCACTTTTAACCTTTAACTCCTGAGTTTAGTGTTTAGCCATCAAAATGATCATGGGTCCTTGGCAGTATTCAGTGCTTGACCTCTAATCTACTTATTATTATTTTTCTGATCACCCATTGAACACTTAAAGCACTGGTGCCCAATCAGCGGCCCAAGGCTTTATGCAGCTCTTATTGTGCAGCCCTCGGGGCACCCTCCAGGAGGAAGGACAGTGTCAGCATGGATTCAGAGATGATTTGATGATATACAGCCGAGTGATACACAAATATGATACATTTTTATTAATAGTTAAGGTATTCAAATGCATTTTTTAGATGTATCTCCTGAGTTTAGTGTCATTTTAATATTTCATGAAATGTTATTATACCTCTACCTCCTCGTGCTCTATTTCCTGCTCTACTCTATAGACACTTCATTGTAACTCACAGTTGTCAGTAGCCTGAGGCTAGTTGTAATTTAAGGATTGATAAGCCTTGAAACAGTCTTTGTGAACTGAAATTTACAGTCAAAATACAAAACTGATAAAAATAAGTGTGTGTGGTTAAAACAGCTTCTCTGTGATTTCTATACTTATAGCGAATTTAATGATTAATTGTAACAAAGAAAAAAAAAGCAAGGGTAGTAAAAATACGACATGTGTTATGCTTCTGTGAATTGAGTTGAAATTGAGTTTTGAGAATTGAGTTTGTGAATGTAGTAAGTGGCTTCTTCCTATTATGTATTGGTAATCATCTTCTGACAACGTTTAACGTTTAGGCACTCAGCACTTCATGCAGCGGCAAAGTCACTATTTTCTCCAGAGCTGACAAGCTAAATATTGCTTCAGTCCATAAGGCTGCCACCGTTTTGACAGGTACACTTTGTTAGAATACAATAGCTTACTGTGAGAGATGCTTCATTGGTTCTCTCCTGATGATAGAGAAAATCTACTAACATCAATTTAGGAGCTCTCTGTTCTTTTCTTTTCTTGCCACAAACTTCACGTTGAAAATGTTAAATATTTATTTACTGCTGTAACATACTTAAAGGCTGCAATATGGGGAGTTTCCAGATAAGAAGGGGTTGCAAAGGTGATGTAAAGGGCAAGATATAATACCGCACCAAAAGTTGGTCAGTTAGCATGGGAATTACCAGAGCATTAATTTCTGTCCAGGGTTCATGGTTTAAATCCATGTACTGAAAGATCTTTCATAATAAAAATCCTGACTGCCAAAATACCATATTCTGGGATATCTAATCCTGAGCCTTTGCAGGCCAGAAACTCTAGACCAACACAGTCTGTTTAGAGTGTAATTATGTACACCTACATTCATGGCCTCTTGCATCCACTTCTGACTTTGAGCAAAGCAATTGTTTTGCCTATTCAGGGCAGAATGTCAATAAGACACCCCCCAAACCCCCCAATCCTTCTGATACATACGGATCTATTGATAAGCAATTCGCAGAGCCATTAATCCTGCAAATGTATGTGAACATTCATTTTGTGTGAATAATGGCACAAACTTTCTTAATAGCTATTCTTTTCAAGTCAAATGCATTGTGATGTAATACTGCATTATGGCCATTAGATGGAGCTGAGGAGCATAGAAAAATACGTATTTCCTATGCTCCTCCGCTCCATTTAGTGGTCATAATGCAGTATTACATCACAATATAGTTGACCTAAAAATATATTAAGAACGTTATTTTTTTACCATTTATTCGTACAAAACAAACATTCATAGACATTCTCAGGGCAGTAAATAGACTGCTTACATTTGCGTTCCCAGACTTCTCAACTCTCCCGGATGTTCCAGGAGTCTCCCGCTAAATGATAGTGGCTCCCAGACACCCGGGAGAGAAACATTTTCTCCCGGAAAGGTTTACCCTGCTTTATCTAGCAGAGTAAACCTTTCTCTGCTCTGTTTTTTTTTCTTGACATCGGGGCCGCCGTCAGTCAGAAAAAAACAACAAAAAAACAGCATAGGAATGAATAGCTAGATTACTATTGGCTATTTCAGTTTGCAATAGCCAATAGCAGACTAGCTATTGCACCCTCCCACTGCTGCTTTTAATAAGCAGAGGTGGACCTGAAGTTCTCCATCAGGTCCTCCTCTACTGACTGACAGCAGCAGAGGGAGGGCGCAATAGCCAGCTTGCTATTGGATATTGCAAATTGAAATAGCCAATAGCAATCTAGCTACTCATTCCTATGCTGTTTTTTTTATATTCTGACGGCAGCATCTGTCAGAATACTAAAAAACAGCAGATAGCAAGGGAAGCATTAGCTTCTTTGCTATCTGCCATCATTTCAGGGAGGTGCTCTCCCCCCCTGGGGTTGCACTGTCCCCACGGAAGGGGGGACGACGATAAAGGGCACCTCCCTGAAATGAGAAGGACACCTCTCTGAAATGACTTATTTCAGGTTGGGATCCTTGCGTTCCCTTGCCACTCCATTTGCCTGCTGGAGAACATTCTATAACCTTAAAGTGAACTGTGTGGATTGTGTGACTTTAGTAGATTGGTGATATTAGCAGTTCTTGGATATTTTATGTTGCCATTAAAAAAATAAGGATGAAAACCTATAGTTAATATTTCAGTATGTCAGGAAGGATGAGGGGATGGTGTGTTTATGCTGGAGGCACTGGCATCTTAGTTCAGGGACACAGACATGGGTAATCTCCAGTGCTTTCATTCATCATCTAGCGTGAGTTTATACCAGATATGCTTATTGTTTCTAATTAGGTTTTCTTTGCTGCATTCTATATCAGATAGCTTTACTTGTTTAATGTTTAAATATTGATGGTATTTTTTTGCATTTTTTTTTTCACCCAGAAGAAGTTGTAATGCAATTTTCACTCTTACTCATATACTATATTCAGCATCACCGTATTTTGTTGCAGAAGGGAACATCCTCATGCAATTGCATCTGCCACCATGGACATTTTATAACCAGTGACAAGTACTGACAAGATTGATAGTAAATACAACATCCACACAGCCATGAAAAAGCAAACACATACGGCAATAGTTACAATATTTACAAATGAATTACAACAGATAAAAAAGACACATATTCAGCAAGTTCAGCCTTTTTATAAGAAGTAGCCACAATGATATTACATTTTAGTTCAGAATGAAATCTATTGTCCCATATGTCTTATTGGATTTAATTAGTATTGATCCAGCCATGTTTGCATAGCTGTCAGGGGTTTAAAACTGTTTCCAAACCTCTTTATTGTTAAATGGTAATTTCAGGCAGCTTGTGAAAGCCTTCAGTGAACTGCTAGAACTGTGCGGTCAACACAGCAACTCAGCTAAAGTCAAAGTTCGCTGAATTTAAGTTCTGATCAATCACTGCAGAATAGGTTCACACAACCTCCACATCTCTATACAGGATTTCCAGCATAACTTCCTCTTTCTCTGAATCTTGTACTAACCACACTCAATTTGGAAAATGTGGCAAGCATAATGACTACATATGTGCAATTCATTATTTCACTGGCTGCATGAGTTTGCAATATACAGTTGAAGGGATCTACAGATGATGTATTCCTAGCCTGTATCCGAGCAAAGTTGTGCAGCAGGGTGATTTGTGGCATCAATACCCCAAGACGCATAACAGCACTGGGACCGGATACTGAGGCATTTCTATGATCCCTACTCTCATTGAATCAATGGCGTCTGTTTATTGACGCATGAGACATAGCACAATGCATCAAAAAGCAACGTTTCGGGGTCTCACAAGATCCCCTTCATCAGGCGAAATGAATCACTCATTTTGCCTGATGAAGGGGATCTTGTGAGACTCCGAAACGTTGCTTTTTGATGCATTGTGCTATGTCTCATGCATCAGTAAACAGACGCCATTGATTCATTAGTTGAAGTGTCTATGTTATTTTGTGATTATAGACGGTTGCCATCCTTTGACTGCCGCAGCACCCATCTTTTAATTGGAACAGCGGTTTTAAATGCAATGGGTTCATGGACTGTCTACTCTCACATAACACCCAGTATTTCTCCACGGGCTCCTTATACATGTTTTATAACAGTGGAACTACTCACATCTTGTAGCTGGGATCTGTGACACAAGTCACACAATTTACTTTTTATATTTGAACCGTGTCATCTACATTGCAGCTGCAATATTATAATGTCTAGAGGGGATTCAACCATAGGGTTGTTTATATGTTATTACATATTGGAGGACTTTATATATCATTTATGAGACCCTCTTGGTACTGCAGTTGGCGATGTTTTAATCTTGGGTCTTTTTGGGTTGTTTGGGGGGTATTTATTGTGTTTATGCACATATTTTATTGTTGGTTGTTGTAGGTACTATACTGAATAAAGGTCTGATTTCACAGTCTCCATTGATGTCCAATAAAGGGAACTCTGATATATATGATGACATTTTGCAATGACACCTTGGAGCTGTGAGTTGACCGGTTTTTGAGTAACAAAATATTTTGAACATATCAGGAATAGGATAGGTGATTGGATCCCACTACAGTTCCTTTTCTTTTTGACATTAAAATGTATCACAGGATTCAGTCTCACAAGGTTGCGACACACCAAAACTTTTATAGGATATGTATTTCTTTGCACTTCTATTTATTCTTTTGGTGTTTACAATCTTGTTTTTTATGGTATTAATTAACCTTCTGCCTGGGTCTCCTCCAACACCACCACCATTTTACCAGGACCTGAATGCGTTCATCTTAAAGTTTACCAGCATTACCACCCATCAGTCAGGTACTATGGAATGACCATTCAATTTCTCTTTTGTTAGGAGTAAACTAGTGTGTGATCTCTCTGTTTATTATATAAAGGGGTTGGGAGCAGCTGGAAAGTACTGGCTTATTTTAAAGAGACACTGCCATCAACGTTAAAAATTACAGGTAATATCGCAGATGATGATGATGATAACAATAATAATAATAATTCATATGTGTTTAATTTTTGCTCACACAAGTATTTTAATTGATGATATGTATTTGTTAAAAAATAAAAGAACAATGTATCCAACTGGTCATTACTTTAAAACATGGACATGTCCGTGGGTAATATTAATTAGAATATACAGTATGTAAAACCCATGAGCGAAACAGAAGTAGTTTGCTTTTCTTTTCCTAGCCAGAGATTGAAAGAGTTAATTGAAGTAATTGGGTGAATAGAGAAATGATACGTAACTCACTGGTTAAAGTTTCTAAGAATAGATACACATTCCAGATATGCTGATAACCATAACTTGCAGCTGCAGTACAGATATGGAAAGGCATAGATAACATGTAAAAATAACAGAACAGAATAAGGGATCTTCAATGGATCACTTGTTATAATAATTTGTAATATAATGTAATGTAATGATATTAGAACGTTTTTAAGGGTAATTTCACCCAAAGTAACATTTTAAATATTGGTGGAACCTGGAGAGCTGAAATAGGAGTGAGGGTAAGCTCAGTGGAGGTCATTGGACAGGCTCCCTACTGGCTGGTGCCATCGGGTGATGCCCAAATGGCCAGTCCACCCCTGACCTCCACTGAGCTTACCCTCACTCCTATTTCAGCTCTCCAGGTTCCACCAATATTTAAAATGTTACTTTGGGTGAAATTACCCTTAAAAACGTTCTAATATCATTACATTACATTATATTACAAATTATTATAACAACTGATAGCTGACATCTCTGGGTGTTTAATTCTTTGCAAAGCCATACTTCTTGAAATATCAAGCCCCCCCACTGCCCTTCCCAGACAGCATGAAAGGAGAGGTGACTGTGTGCACCATCTCTGTGCTCTCTTCAGCCGTGCCGCTGCAAAACTAGTAGATGCGGCTGTGTTAAAGCGGTGACAGCAGTGTCCCCCACCTCCCGAGCCAACCAGACCCTGGTGTTGCTGATTTAACACAACTGCACCTACTAGTTTGGCAGCGCCACGGCGAAAAAGAGAACGGAGAATGGGGGGTGTAAAGCCCGAGGGCGGACCTACCTCCAGTGCGGCTGCACGAGGGCCCGAGGCCGGGGGGCCCACTGAGATCTGGTCCCCCCACTGGAGGAAGTGTGCCCGCATCTGCCCCTGGTGGGACCATCTGCCTCTGGTGAGACCTCCGTGTCTGCCCCTGCTGAGACTCTCCTTATCTGATCCTGCAGAGACCCTCCGCACCTGCCGCTGCTGAGACCCTCCGCACCTGCCCCTGATGAGACCCTCCTTATCTGCCCTGATGAGACCCTTCCCATCTGAAGGGTGAGCACTCACCCATGTGTTGGAATGGAAGGAGCTGCCTATTCACTTGTGTGCAGGTGACGTCCCATGGGGATCGGAATCTGTGTGTTGGCTGATCCACGAGATGTTGTTGTGTATACATTCTAACTGCCCAGTTTGCCATTCATTGATTCTGGTCTAAGGTCTGTTGTGTATTGCTGCTGGTCTGAGGTCTGCATTGCAGTGGTGCTGGTCTGAGGTCTGCAGTGCATTGGTGCTGGTCTGAGGTCTGCCGTGCATTCTGTCATTAGCTTTCCAAAATTGCCTACATTGGTCTAGATTTTGAAAGTCCCCTACCAATTCCCCAGGAATTCATCTTTTAGTGAATTGGCCCTCTATTTTGAAAATAGTGTGGAGGAATAATTTCTGTAACACAAGAATGTTTATGCAGGTGGGGCTTGTATATGGATGGAGGACAAGAGGGTTTTCAGCCCTGCTATATAATATTATAATAATTATATATAAATACAAATCAGTTTTAAAATCTATAAACAAACATTAAAACTGACTCCAAACCGTTATAAGTGTCTTTTAAGGACTGTCATACCGCAACTATGTATCTAATGTAAGATACATCAGTCATCTTTTGTGCTATAGTATTGCCTAAGAAAATATGCTTGCAACAAAAAAACTATAACACTTTGTTACACGAGTGTCATGGGAGCAACTTCTATTAAATATTATTTGTAAAATAAAGATTTTATCCAAGCACTAAGAAAAAAACTGAAACGTTTAATTAAAAGTGACTTAAAGCCATTGTATTTGCCCCTTAACTGTCCAGGACATGGAGCTGGGTGTTTTTTTCTGCTAGCCCTTCCTACAACATCTCTTATTTACTTGCTATGTTTCAAACTATAACAGAGTTGTTCACAAAAGGGTGAAGAGTTTGGAGAAGGCAGGAGAAGTGAACGATCTAGGACAGCGGTGGCCCCTCTGGTGGCACGCGAGCCTAGGTCCCGGTTACAGTGACCCGCACACTCCAGGTGCAGGTCACTGTAAAGTCATGTTAAGTTTTTAAAGATGGCCTCTGCGAATCGCGGCGGCCATCTTTAAACCTGGCAGGTGCCCAGATTATGGCGGTCGGAGCCGCTATCATCAGCAGCACGCCAAGCGGTGAGGAGAGAGAGAGAGCCGCTCTGCCTGGATCTGAGAGCCGGCGGCTCTCTCTCACCTCACCACACATGCTGCTGTGACAACGGCTCCGTCCTCCGTCTGGTACATATCAGTGATATGTACCAGACCTCTGTGCAGGACAAACACTGGAGCGATCAGCTGAATACTCCAGTGTTTGTAAATAACTGGGGACACATAGTACTATGTGTCCCCAGTTATGAATGAACAGAACGTGATTTACATCACCTCCTGTTCATTCATGAATTTCTCAATGGGAAGAAGCCATCTGTACAGAGGCTCTTCCCCCTTCAGAAACTGCTTTATAGTAATGAATGGGAAGCCTCTGTGCTTTCCATTCATTTAAAAAAGAGATTGATGACTTTTTGTCCTCAATTTCTTTTTCTATTTTAAAAAAGAAATATCAGGGGGCTGTTTAGACCTCTAATATTTCCCGAAGCCCCCCTAAGAGTAAAACAAAAAAAAATTAAATTAAAAATATTTTTGTTAATGTGTATTTTTTTGATGTGTGTGTTTTAATGTATGTGTTTCATTATGTGTGCGATGTGTGCGTGTGTTTTTAATGTGTGTGATATCTATGTATGTGTGGTTTCTTTTTATAATGAGTGTATGATGTGTGTTTTATTGAGTGTATAAATGTTTGAATATGTGTGTTTCCCTATTTTGCCTAAGGCAGTGATGTTGAATGTTTTTTAAAGCCCAGCGCCCAAACTGCAGTACAATACTATACTTATTTTCAACGCTGCGTCGCAGTTTGGGCACTCGGGTTCAAAAACGTTCGCCATCACTGATCTAGGACAACATAGCTGAACTGGGAAGTGAGCTGAATTGGAGAATTTCTCCAAATCGGCTATTTTGGCCTAGATTGTTCACTTCTCCTGCCTTCTCCAAACTCTTCACCCTTTTGTGAATAGCCCTGTAAATGGTTTTTTTTTTTTTGTATTGAACAGAGTGGGGAAAGACTAAAACCTCTGTTTGATTTTTACTGATATAAGTTGCTCCATTAGGGAGATTTCCCCTCACTCTGTTACAGAGACAATAGTTTAACCAAACACGCAGTGAGGGAGAATCTCCAATACAAACAATACACACATAAATATGTTTTTTTGCAGAATAGGGGAAGGTTGGAACCCCTGACAGCTGTTGTTTCCTGTTTGTGACCCTGTTTCTGATACCTGCAGAAATCTCTCAAATGGAGCCCTGGGTAGCATTCAAACAGCAGTTCTGATCCCTTGCCATGCCATCCAAAACAAAAAATATACTTTTGTGTGGATGTACACTGTAGGAAAAGCAGTCAAACCTTGCCACTGAACTTCTCACAGATGATTTTTTGTTCTGGACATCTCTAATCAGCTAATCGTGTGTTTCATTCTATACCGAGTTTAAGTTTGGGTCTACATAGCCTGTAAAGAGTTACATAGAGAACGTGTGCAGATTTCCTCAGTAAATACACCTCCTGTGGTCAGGGAAATATACACGTCTCACATGTTCCCTCTCTAATCCGAAAATCATTTACACTGCAGTAACTTAAAATAGAAATAAGATTCGGGAATTCAGATAAATCATAGCCACAAGGTAGCGGATTGGGAGGAATATATTTTGCACATCTTCAATGTAAAACAATAATTTTATGATTTTAATGGAAGCAGATTATCTTTTTACTGAAGTCTGAAAGCTGTAAAAAGCATTTATGGGATAAATCAGGGTGGTTTTGGATGTAGTTACAATTCATCCATCAAATGCGTGTTTAAAAAAGGGGCCTATAACCTAATAGTGACATTCATTATGCGGGTTGGGTTGACCCTTGTCATGCTCATGTACAATGCAGGACCACTAGTCCTTTGAGTGTACAAGATGATGTTGGAGAGCTGCAACTGGTCAAGCAGCTTCTTAAAATCAGTCATACAGTGGGGAGGACGTCTGCGGTGAGTAGAGTACGTATTTCACATTCATACTTCTGTACCCTAGACTAAATGAGCCATTAACCCTTGTATTGCAGGAGACCCCCACTACAAGTTTAATTTTTTAGTATAGCTGGAGTTCAGCTTGCCTGGAGTCTTGCTGGGATGGTTAAACAAAGAGCAGTACAAGGGCTGAAATGTCCCCCCTCTCCTGGAATGCTGCCACTAGTTTTCCCCCGTGCTGTGTACCTAACCTCCAGCCTGAAGTTTTGGTCCTATGATCGCTCCTGAAGGGGAAGATCAGTAAATCTGACCAGATATCACACAACAAAATCCAAGCCAGAATGTTCACATTTATGCTAACATTTTATTATAGGTCCAATTTAAAATGTACACACATAAAACTGGGAGCTCCATGTATGCCAATGAAACCAAAGCCCTGCAAATGTTGTAGCAGCCAATGCTGTGATATATGCCACCTGTGCTAATCCTTAGGACTTCACATTGCAGTATTTTTGGCCCTTGTACAGGCACTTGGTAAGTGGTTTTGACTCCTGCCGAGGGCCTTGTCGACCCCAAGTCTAAAATTGTGTACTGAACCAAGTGGCCTAATTAATTCTTTGCAGATATGGGATGGGACACTACAGTGTGGAGGGTCAAATCATGTCTGCAGCATCTAGATTAGAGCTGCCTATTGATTTCAATTGCTTTTCCTATAGTGAGAGCAATAGAGCTGCAAGCAAAATGCCGCCCCAAAGCAGTCTGTGTCGGATGCTCTTCTGCAAATAATGCAAAGTGAACAAAGCATATAAATGTAAATTTAGGAAGTTGCACTACCCATCCAGCACACCTAGGCTCCCCAATGTAGATTTAAAAAGGATGTGCCAGGAAAAATACACAAATTAAGTTTTGCAGATTTATGCCATGGGTGTCAAGAGTGATTACAAGAGTGATTACAAGAGTGAGTAATGACTACACAGTAGTCTTCCTATAGACAACCATTTTAATGCTGGCATCTACAGGCAGTATTATAGTCATCTGCACTACAAGTGACCAAAAACAGCATCATGAAAAACACCTCTCACTCACACACTATTAACTAGCCATTTATTAATTTAGTTCTGTAAACTGACTAATATATAACTGTATTTCTTTTTTCTCCAATTCTTCCTGTAGGCTTTTGTCACATTGTGTGATTGTTGCCAAGAACTAAAATGAACCCAGTGTTTGGAAGGTACTGGGAGACAACAGGGAGGGACAGAATCCCCTACAACAGAAAAGATTGCGAGTTAAACAGTTAATAATGCTTTGACTGCCAGGGACGTGCACCATACGTCAAGACTGCACCCTCTGCTAGGTAAGCCAGGGCTGCATGTGAACATAACAACATAATCATATGATTACATGGTTTACATTTGCTCAATTGCACCTGGGCTGTAAGAAGAAGTGATCAGAATGGCCACAGAGTCAACCAATACTAGAAAGCAAGAATATGGCCCGACACCCATCCCACCACCCCATCATGAGTTCCCTGCTCACACTTTTGCCAATAAGACCAGGGTCCTTTGTTGCCAGTCTCATTTCTGGCTCTTAAACTCAAGATATAGAATAGGCAGTTCAGCAAACCTGACTCACTCACAAAAAAAAAGAAAACTGCTAAACTTTTTTTTCTTTCTTTTTTTTTCTTGTGCCAAAAACTACTTATTGCAATAATTATGGTAATTTGGTGCGCACACATGTTCCACTGTCCGAAAGAACATACTGTATATGCTGTTGGAGGGCTTGCACTGTTGAACCTTATAGAAAGCATAGAAGAAATTCAGTTTTTGTGCAGTTCTCTGCTGTTGTAAGAAGTAATTAAAACGAGTGATCCTTATTAAATGTGTGAATATTATTTTATTACTTTAGAGTGTGAATTTTGCTGCTACACAGTAAAACGTTTGGCTTGAATTAAGATTCTGTGATAAATACTCTTGCATTTTTACTCGTTGTTCTGAGGTGGTTTTTTTTTTTTCGTTTTTATTTTTAGAGCTTTGAACAAACTGTTCTGCACCTTTTTTTCTATCATTGAAACCTCACAGTGACACCAATGACCTGGCCACCCTGCAGCAAGGATAAATTTAGGATGTGCTGAGATCACATTACATGACTTCATCTAATCATTCGTGTAAAATGAAAGATGCGAGTTTGTCTAATGCCACCACCCTCATTACTTATAATTCCATCAGCTGCAAGCTTTGTAATTTCTTTGCCACTTTTAAAGACATCTCTGGGCTGATAAAATCAATGTTTTTCATATTTTCTTTGTTACGTTCATGACTAAAGGTTAAAATGTTTAGCAATATTTTTTTTTCTTTTTGGAAAGTATGAAATATTGCACAAGAGGATGCAAGGGGGTTTTGTTTTGGTTTTACTTAATATAGTTATGTATATTTATTAGCCTATGTAAAATAAACAGAAAACCACAATGATTTCCCTTTAAAATGGCTTCTACTTTCCCTTAAAGCATAATTCCAGACAAATAACTAAATACGCTTGTTTAACTACATATATCTTCACTGTTTTTCTTATGAAAGGATTTGTAGTAGTACAGCCAGGCTTTGGATTAACATACCTTCGCCAAACTGAAGAGCTGGGGCAGACATATTCATAACCTTATTCCATGGTTTAGCAATATACCATACCAAGTTACTTCTCTGCCTTCAGCCTACCCAATGGACAATGATTTAGCATCATCATCCCTTTCCGGTTAGCATGGAGGTCATACAGGAAGCAATAAATCTAAGTACAAAGAAGTGGAGGGATCTTCCTTGCTACACAGTGTGGTAAAAGTATGTAAATCACAAGATTAGCTATACAGTGCTGCAGATTTTTGCCGTCTTAGACTTTGGGTGCCCATCTACAATTGGTAGCGTTTGTGTGAATATAATAAGAAGACTCGTTTACTGATGATTAGCACGTATTTGAAATGTGTAGTTAGATGTTTTCCAGGAGCTCAGCTACAAAGATGAATTCCATTAAAACACAGTTTATTGCAATTATTATTCATAAAACAATCAACACCTTACGTGTGTGAATTTGTCTCTCTATCAGCTTCCCCTGCACCGCAGGATTCAGACTTGGAGAACATCAGCATGCTTTGCCGATCGGTACATAGTGCAGTCAGTCTAGCACAAGGAAAATACTTACAGAAGCGGGAGCACATATTTGACCTCATCAGTGTGCTGCTGCTAATTTATTGTTCAGTCAACAGGCTGGGCACCAAATAGTCCCGCTGCCAGGACTTGATGTTTTGTCTGGAGCACAACACTGAACAGAATTCTAAAATGTTTGAACGGTAAGACAGTTCTAATATGAGTAATTCAACTATGTTTGAATTTGAATGTCAACTATTTTGCTGCTTGCCTAAAATCTAACTCTAGGACATAGCTGAGCTACTATCTAATCTGTTAGTTTCAACATAAGGATGGAAATTCCTGTGCGATTTTATGTTGTTCATCTATATCAGTGGTTCTCAACCTGTGGACCTTCCGGACCCACATTTGTCCTTGATTGATCATTAAGTCACGACCCAAGTCGCACTGCAATGGAAAGCACGGCATTGTGGTACCACGTATTCTGGTGCGGGCGATTGATCTGTGGGCAGGAGGTACGCTTGGGGTGCCATTCAAATGAATGGCAAAGCAATGCACCTCCCACACCAGAACGCGTAGTAGATGCGATTGCGTGGTACAGTACAATAATCACATGGGAATGTTCGATTAACGCACTGTACTAGTGTGAAGGGGCCCTCAAAAACACTGACAGACACACAACCACGGACACAGTCTCACACACTCACAGACATTCTCAACCATACATACACACTCTAGCTGTGCTGTGATGGCGCTCCATCCATATGTGCATTTCTTATACAGCTCCTTTGCATGCCTTGTAGAGGTGTCGGGAGCCAGAATGTGACGTCACTCCGGTCCAGGTACCTCTGCAGGACACCTGAGGGAGCTGTAAGCAATGCACGTATGGATGGAGCTCCCTTGTGGCCCACCCCACCTAAAGCTAAAACTCGGCGCTGAGCAACATATTTTAAATGGCTGCTTGGGGCAAGAACTAACAGTGCTGCACTAGGGGGAGGTTGAGAAAAGTCATGCTGCGACCCACTGAACACGGGGTCGCGACCCACTTTTGGGTCACAACCCACCAGTTGAGAATCAAGGATCTATATTAACTGCCCATCTACTAAATGACCTCATATGATGTCTGTTATGCAGTATGTTTTGATGTCTGATGTATGCTGTATTTTTTGCATGGCTTATAGTTTTGGCCAGGCTCATCTTTTGAGGAGGGAATTAAACTCTAACCGCTCTCTTCCTGCTTATGAGCATATTCCAAAAGGACATTTCGTCTACTGATAACTTTTTATACTTTAATGGGGCTAATTATCTAAGAAATTAAAAAAATAGCACAAAATGGATTCTTATTTAACTGCAATATAACATTAAAGGTCAGACCTGATTGGTTTCATGAACGTCTTTATGTATCTCCAGTTTTAATGCATGAACCCTGATATGTTTCATATTACACTTTTCCTCTGAAATATGCCCCCCTCTTTATTAAGGGGGTAGAAGAGGACTTTATACGAGCCAGAACAAGGTATCATTATCAGACATCCATTCCAAACCGGGGTGGGAGGGGGACGGGCACATGGGGACCAGTCAAAGTAAGCACACTCAAAATAGAGAGGAACCCCAGTGTTAAATTATATATTTTTTGAATAGACTTGTTATATACATTTGTCAATTTTTTTTTTTTTTGCTGCCTGTCACCCAGTTGAGGAGATTCTAATGCTTTCTTCTTGTACCTGTGACAACCTGTAACAGCAGGACAAGGAATAGGAGTGGTGGTCACCAGAACGGGAAGACAGACAGTAATGATAATGGAACCCTTCCCCATTTTACTGGGGAAAAAAGGGTGCTTTGTTGCAGTTGGTGCTCCCCCTGAAGAGATTTCCCATCACTTCCCATACTGAGAGTAAGTGACAGGAAAACTCTTGTCAAGGCATTAACAGAGAAAAAAAATGACAGATGTGTTATCCCTTCCCCACTCTGTCCAAGAGTTGCTGAATTGCACTAAATGGAAATATAACTGGATTTGATTCTACCATTTTATTCTACGTAAGTTTTAATATACATACAACATATATAAAAAGAGGGCTTGTGAGGGTGTATTTGTAGTGTTCCGCTTTATTACTTATTATTTCTTCTGGAAATCTACTGGTCATTTCTTTACAGGTTGGAAGTCATATTAAGGATGACCTTGAAAACCTCATTCAAGGACTTCCAGGCATACTCCTTCAGCAGTCCCAGGAACAGCTGGATAGCGCAGGCTACCTCCGAACATGATTTCCCCAAAGAAGTGAACCAATGCAGATTTCCTCTACCGAAATACTAAAAAAAATAGTTTGACTAATGTACATTACACGGTGCATCACTATATCCCATTTATATTTATAGGAGAGAGTTCCTGCAATTTGTTGATCCAAGTCTTGTAGCTTCTGTACAAGGATGAAAGGGACACGATTGATGATTCACTTACTAAATGCATAAAATTTTGATGACATACTTACTGTATGTATAAATCAGATCCCCTGTACCCGAGCTCTTCTAAATGTTTTCACTGGGGATTTATCCGTATGCCAGGTACACCTCCAACACTAATATAATGCACATGTAATAGGCATGGAGCTATCCCTATGCTGATAAATTCATTCACCTCTGCCGCTGCATGTTTATATTTGATTTATATACTCTGCAAGGCTCAATGTACACGCGCATAACTAAAAAAAAGACATCAATTTCATAGCTGCTTTGCATCTCTCAAGGATTCAGGTTTCAATCAATTTAAACAATTTCATTTATATATTGTAAGAACCAGGTAAAACAGATATTAATAAAAGCTGAAATACAATCCTATTCTTGTAAATTACTGCATTGCTGTCTAGCTGTTATTGACTACAATTCTGCTTATAAATAATGACTTTGTTTTGTTTACTATCTTATCATTACCCGTTATATATGTAGCACTAATACATTATGCTGAGTTTTAGTGATGGGTTTTGAAATATTTACATAAATGCCCCAGAGGAGCTAGCAGTCCCATGACTACAATATATGCATACCTCCTAACTCGCAGTGATAGCAAGAATGTTTTCAATAAAAATACACACCCTTGCCAAAACCCAAGTCACGCTTCCATCATTTCAGAACAAAAAGGACCATCAATATCTCACAGCAAAAAAAATAAATAAAAAAAATCAGGTTTTCTTGAATCTACAGACAGCCATAGCATATAACTTCATAAAATTGGATACTCAAATTCATAAATCCCAATTGAAGTCTCACACCTTTTTATGTATTTATAGTGCCATACCCCTCATGTATAGGAATCACTATTGAATTATATGAATTGGGTGGAGTATAGGAGCTGAACGATCACACACAGGGTGTGCGGCTGCTTACAAACCTTTTTTTTTTAGAAGCCCATTTTTTACCAATGGAATGTGAGTAGTTTTTTAATAAAATATAGTATCTTTTTAAAACCATCTGCACTACGAGTTTCCACTTTTTATTTGATGCATGACCCACTTGGATGAACTGACTGCTCTCAACTCCTGAGGTTGGCAAAAGGAGTTTGTACCTGAGAGGAGGAAAACACTGGGAGGTGTTTCCGCTACCTGGTTTTAATCAGAGGAACAGCACATACAGACCCTGGTGAGTCTCTGCTAAAGGTGAGGTGCATTCCATAAGATTTCTCTGGTGATGGTGACAGGAGACTGCGATTACGTTTCATCCACTTCTATATCTTCTATTTTATAATGGACTGTTGAAGATTCATGATTATGGACATTTTTCTAGCAATATATTATTTGCACTGAGGTGCATGATACACACATGCGTTTTGTTTATTGTTATTCTTTTCACATTGTATTACATTGTCTCATGGCTAGTATCAATTGTATTTGATGCTTTGCAGGTTAATTAACTTAGCGCAGCTTTTATTATCAATTTTATATTATATCTGATTACACAGATTTCAGCTGCTGCTTGACTAGATCAGAGTAGTGGCGCAAGGTTTCACATTATTCATTTATTGGAATCATGATTGTTTTTTTGCTAAGAAATGCTGCTTAACATGTTGTTTCCAGCCCTCCAAATGCAGTGTTCTCTGCTGGTAGTGCTCAGTAACAGCCACACCTATTATCACAAGTGTTTGCATACAAACTTGTATCACAAATTAGAGGAGGGGTGCGTCTGACCAAGTCTTCTACATTACTGGGTCTGACTCTGGTGGCAGATATATGAAGACTCCCCACACAGCTACTGTAGCAGGAAAATGGAGGTTGTACTTACAATGTCTGTCTGAATGCATATCTATTTCTGTGATATCTACTGGGCTTTAAAACACATGGGGAGCTTGTGTTGTGATGACCATATACTCCAAACCTGCTAACATTTTTTAGCATAGGCTAGAAAATGGAAACAAACTGGTTTCTACCAGCTACTACTGGATCACTACTATTCCTTCACAGGAATGTTCGAAAATAACATGGGAATTTACAGAAAGGATTCTAGCATAACATTGGATAATTTCGATCTTTTTGTGGTAGGTAAAAAGCATAACTGTATAAATTAGACATACAGAATGGACAACTGTGATATAAAGATGGACAGTTGTGAGTATGCTATAAGCCAACAAATATGCACTTCAAGTCTGAGGTCAGATAGAATGTTTCCACTTCGGTAAACTGAAATTCCAAACAAGCATTTTTCACATTGAACTGATAATCACAACATAAGCTTAAGCTGGAGGTTTCTGTTAAAGAGTTCTGGCCCGTTAGACATGGGCAAACTGTTTTCCTGTTCAGCGAAGGCTAAACCACTCACTAAGAGACTGAAGTGTCCTCTTTTATGATTTATGATTTTTTCCTGCAGGAATTATAAGCTCTGCCCCATTCCCTTACCATGATATTCTTACTTTAGGCCAAGCAAGATAGTCAGGGCACAAGATGAAATTCTTCAGATATTTCTATGGAATAATCAGTGAGGAAGGGCTGAATAACTTGTCCAGCTTGAGGGAATCTTCCCTCAAAAATTGCAGACAGTCATAAGGGGCAGGGGGTGCTTCTAGCACCTTGTGTCCAGCTTAAACAGCTGGGTTTTGGATGGTCTTACTTTTAAAGAAGGCTGAAACTGGAAATGTGTCATCTAACATGGCAGCAAGGCCAACTTAATCAGAATACAATTAAAGCCAGGGTAGCCCCTTCCTCCCTAAGTGGAGTGGCTACTTAAATTTTGTGTTGCTAGCACTGTAATCAACCTGGCTGATTTGTAGGCTGTTATCACTTGGTTATTCTAGGTGTTCTGCTATTGATTGCACCTATCTGTAGTGGGGTGTGACTCTGCCACAGAGTGGGGCAGCCAATAGGGGAACAATAGGAGTGTCTATGCCTCACCAGCCAATCACTGGGAGTTTCATGGCCAGTAGTGCATGCTGGGGAAGTGGATAAATACTCAGGAATTGCCATGTACTAAGGGCAGTTCACCCCCTGGGCTTAGCCTGGGGGTGACATGGACAAGGTTGGAATGCTGACTAGGCCTCAAGTCTGGAGGAGACCACATGTGGACCTAGGTGGGGTCTGGAACAATCTGGGAAGGAGAACCAGAGAAGCCTTATTACTGCTGGAGGTGCCAGGAAGGCCAGGATGGCATGGACCTCAGGAACAAGTATGGTGTCTCTCCTAGGGAAGATCTCATGCTTATCCTCTATTCAGCTGTTGCTCTACTACACAGTGACATCCTCAGGGGGAGGGATTTATCAAAATTGGAGCAGACAAAAATCTGTAGCAGTTGCCTATAGCAACCAATCAGCTTCTCTCTTCAGTCTGTTCAGTTAAGCTTTGAAAATGAAAGGTAGATGGTGATTGGTTACCATGCACACCTGCTCCAGATTGCGTCTGCTCCAGTTTTTATAAATTCCCCTCCCTCTGTTCTACTGAAGTATTTTTGCACTGTGGAAGTTGGAAAAGATTGGTGAGTCTATATTTGCTATGGATGTCTGAAGCCCTATACCCTCTTTCCCAGTTCAGCTGTTCTACAATTAAAGTGACATTAAACCCTCAGATTTTTTAACAAAAACCAATACTGTAATGTGTGCCTTACTGTAATCCATGGTAGTTTCCCTTCTCTTTGTTGTTCTTCCTTTTAAATCTGTATCTCTTCTCATGCTTGGTGAGAACTTTCCCTTTGCAGCTGAGTGTCTCTTCCTGTAGTGCTGGCTCAGGTTGTGAACCTTCACACAGACACCATGTATCCATTTCAGAGACAAGGCAGTCTGCTGCAAAGGGAAAGTTCTCCTCAAGCATGAGAAGATATACATATTTAAAAGGAAGAGCAGCAAAGAGAAGGGAACAACCATGGATTACAGTAAGGTGCACATTACAGTATTGTTTTATGTTAAAAAATCTGCGGGTTTAATGTCACTTTAAGCATCTAAAAAGTCCTTAAATTACTGGTGCTCAATTTACTGTTCCCATCCCATAACCCCGCTAAGGATCCACTCCCGAGAGTGGAATGTCAGCCCTCCCTACCTTTGGGGGTCCATCACAGGCTTCTAGGGGGCCAGGAGGCGCTGCATCATTCTCAGGTGCAACTGTACGAAAAATGTAAGTTCATCTTTTGCTTGTATTTCAATGGTGAAACTGACAACACTCACAAACTCCTCTCTATCTCTCTCTTTCTTTCTCTCTCTTTCTTTCTCTCTCTCTTTCTCTCTCTCCCTCTCCCTCTCTCTCTCCTCGTGTAATCTACTGTTATCTTTTGGGCTTCTGGAGACACCTAAAAATCTCAGAAATGTATTTTTAAGCTGGTAGTATGTTGGTTTTTAGCAATGAGAGCTTGGTTATGACAGCTGAAATGTTAAATTGCACTAAATAGTGTCCCTGATCTTTCACGTATCTGTAATTCTAATCCTGACCCTAACACATAACCCTAACAACGTTACCTAATCCTTAAAATGAACCCATAACCTGAACCCTTACAAATAACTTTAACTCAACCTATTAACATTAACCTTTAATCCAAACATTGAAATCTCATGTAAGCCTTAAAAAGACACTATTCAAAGCAAAGTATCTGTGAAAAAGCTCCCCTGACCCACTGAAACTCACTTCTGCGGTGATCTCTCAATGTTTTACCATAATGCCCAGTGTTGGCTGTTGTTGGAACCTGGAGAAAGCGGTGATGTCACCCCCTTGGTCATGTGACAGTGCTCTGACCTAGTAATTGGCTGCTAGGCCCAAGCACTGTCTTATGGGAGGAGATCACATGCTGCAGTACCACTGAGTAATTTTACTCGCTGATTTAGAGGAAGGAATGGTGAGGGATCACTGGGAAGGCAGGTATGATATGGTTTGGGGGGGGGGGGGGAGGGTT
>NW_017306469.1:1467296-1475890 GCF_000935625.1 Nanorana parkeri | reverse complement strand
GGGGGGGGGGGGGGAAGGTTTTTTTTTTATGGATCCTGGTTCTTTGCCTTGAAATGGCAAAGTGACAGCGTCTCTTTAACATGGTAATCTGATTTAAAAAATGTTGGTATTAATCTTCTGAAATTTGTAGCTTTCATTAAAAGAAAATCTGGTAATCCTGCCATAAATATTCTTGTTCAGTCTCTTTCTCTTATGGGAGAATGATTATCTTTTAATAATATTCCTGTAGTTTTACAGTGACTCATATGCCCCTGGTGGAGAGTAGGAGTAGCTTTGCATAAACACATCACACAAGGAGTTTGCATGTTCTCCCTGTGCTTGGATGGGTTTCCTCCGGGTACTCTGGTTTCCTCCCACACTCCCAAGACATGCTGGAAAGTTAATTGGCTCCTGTCTAAATTGGCCCTTGTATGTGTGTATGTACAGTATCTCACAGAAGTGAGTACACTCCTCACATTTTTGTAAATATTTTATTATATCATTTCATGTGCTGACACAGAAGAAATGACACTTTGCTACAATGTAAAGTAGTGAGTGTACAGCTTGTATATCAGTGTACATCCGCTGTCCCCTCAAAATAACTCAACACACAACCATTAATGCCTAAACCGCTGGCAACAAAAGTGATCAACCGTGCTGCTGCTCAGTTTCAGGGTCTTGGCAATCTTCTTATAGCCTAGGCCATCTTTATGTAGAGCAACAATTCTTTTTTCAGATCTTCAGAGAGTTCTTTGCCATGAGGTGCCATGTTGAACTTCCAGTGACCGGTATGAGAGAGTGAGAGCGATAACACCAAATTTAACACACCTGCTCCCCATTCACACCTAAGACCTTGTAACACTAACGAGTCACATGACAGCGGGGAAGGAAAATGGCTAATTGGGCCCAATTTGGACATTTTCACTTATGGGTGTACTCACTTTTGTTTCCAGCGGTTTAGACATTAATGGTTGTGTGTTGAGTTATTTTGAGGGGACAGCAAATGTACACTGATATACAAGCTGTACACTCAGTACTTTGCATTGTAGCAAAGTGTCATTTCTTCTGTGTCGTCACATGAAATGATAATAATAAAATATTTACAAAAATGTAAGGAGTGTACTCACTTCTGTGAGATACTGTATGTGAGATAGGGAACTTAGATTGTAAGCTCCTTGAGGGCAGGTACTGATGTGAATGTGCAAAGCACTGCATAAAATTGTCAGCGCCATATAAATACCTGGAATAAATAATTGTGTAGACATGGTTCACACTTATCATTGTCAAGAGACCAGTCAAGTGCAATGATGTATATTTGACACTGGAGCCAATGCATGTAGACAGGAAGTAGCTAAAAGAAGCTGGAAGTGAACTGCGGCATCGAGATGAGGAAAAAAATATTTTGATTTTTAAAAATGGCAATTGTTTAAGATAAACAGTGCTTTAGGAAAATAAATGTAATTTAGTTAGCACCAACATCTCAGTGCTGGAAACCAATCATACATCACACTGGGTCCTCTTTGCTGCCAGGAGCTCTGAGTGGTGAGGAATTTGCTTTATTACAGTTATATGTTCTTGAGACAGACCTTCCTGAGCACATTCAATCTTTTTTTGGATTAATCCTGGATCTCCTCTGAGCCTCCAAATTTGCAGCTTTAAATATGAATTTGGACAATTGAAAAAGGCAACACTGGCATTTTGTCTAGTAAGTACATTAAAAAGATATAATCATTTTTGTTAATCCCAGCTATCCTGCTCACAATTGAAACCCCTGTGTTGTAACACATCATTTATGACCAGAACAAATGTCTTTTCTTGATTTTAAAAAACAAAAATGAATCAAACAGAAATCCTGTTTGCTATGTTAGATTCCAAAATTACCTGAAAGCTTCTTACCCAGCCTAGTCCATTCCTAACCCTGGGGATGTACCTTTAGCTCAGTTAGGCACTGTTCAGATAGGTGTTACAGTGATCCTGGGCTTTGCTTTAATGCCTGACCTCCTGTCTACATATGCTTACATTTCCTCTGCTTCCCTACCATTCCCCTCAGCTGGTGAGAGCAAACTAAATTTGTGAAGCAGCAGTGGAGTGAAGGTAAGTATTATATTCTATTGGGTCATTGGGGTCATGTTAGATACATCATTCAGACCAGCCTGGCAGTAGATTTCCATTGCTTTATACCTCCCCAATAATTCAGGTGCTGTATTTTCCTCTGCACCTAGAACCCATTTGAACAAGGATTCAAGAGCAACTTTAGCTACAAAGGCAATTTCTATCTAACGCTGCAAAGTAATATATGCACTTGTTAGTAAGTGAGTCTTAGTGTGCTGCATATAAGCTAATTGCTGATTTGTTTTGGATTAAATGCTAAAGTGAAAGTCCTTCTGTCTGGTTATTAATAATGTCTGTGCTTCCATTGGGTACCTTTTTTAGAAATGAATGTCATAAAGATGGTGTGCAATAGGGATAGTAGGTGATGTATCTTTCTAATAGGGAGAGAGAATGAGGGTTAAATGCTCTGTCTGGTTTTATTACTGTGCTGATGCCTGTTCTCATTTCTTATCCTGGTGTCACCAGGCCAAAATGTTAGGGGAACATCTCTGTAAGGGAAGCACAGACAGCAATAACAATAATAGGAACGGTTATTTCCCTTCTCCACTCTATTAAAAATGAAGAAAACATTTGGTTTGGCATTCAAGTTTAAAATAAAGTATCAATGACCATTATTCCCCATAAGTGAATAGAGAAGCGTTTGCTTCTGCACATTTCTGCAAGAAACACTGATCCCATGGTTACACTTTTCAGTGTATGGTAAACTTGACCAACCCCAGTTAGCATCAAGCACAACCTTAAAAATCCAAAGGTCTGCATTGCGACAGATGTGTTCACTGCAAGCTTTATTTAAGGTTGCTTGATTTCAGAATGGGTTTCTTGCAACGCTACAGGTGTGAGAGTAACCAAAATTCCTACATTCATCATCAATAAACTTTGTAGTTTAACCAGAGAAAATACTACACGTAGACTGATCTCTGATGGATTTGTGTCTTTCTTTTTTGGAAATGGACACTGCTATTTGAAATATTTTAGTTTCCTGTATATCTTCAATAACCTTATTCAGTCATTTGAGTTTGTGTTGGATGCAGGGATTGCCCCTCCAAGTACAATGGAACACTTGGGACTTTCTGCTCTATATGCACAAAACACTTGAAGTTCCAATACCTCTACATTGTTGACCGAGCAACCTGTGAATTTTGCCTTAGTCAAGCTGTGTCTTTGCCTGCACCTTAAATTGATAATTCCTGCCCTATAAATCTGAAATTGGTTACCTTTGGGGTCTTTGATCTACTTTGAATGCTCCACCCAAACCTCAGTGTGCATTATCATTATTAACGTAAGAGAGGTTGATGAAATGGCTCTGAGACTAAACACAGCCCCTACTCCTCTGCACTCTTCACCAGGCTTCTATCATTTGTAACTGCTCACTTGATGAATCACTTGATACTGTCAAATTGCAGACATCTTCAGCAAAAGCCCAGCAGCTCTGACATTGTAATTGTCACAGCCAATTTTGTCTATTTCCGCCTCATGATCATGATTACCAGCTTACTATTAATACAGTATAGATTTTTCAGATTTGTACAGAGCTCATTAAAGTCCAACTCCAGGCAACAACAGAAGTCAGTCAGTTACCTCAAATGATTTCCAGGAAATGCTGCAACTGTTTTAAATTCACTCAGCTGAGTTACATGCAAGGCATGTCATTTAATGCTTTATTCTTGAAGTTCCTTCATACTACATGTTCTCCTCTGAGCTTTAAAATCGATGTCTTCCTCTTTTTCTACCTCCTATAAATAACCAGTCCATCTAGGTTGCCCATGTGACGACCAGGACGATCAGTGCCTTTTTAACACTTAGCAGTGCATTTTGTTTCTGTTTGTGCCATCTCACCATAACCATAATAGATAATAGCCATATCAGTTATAATATAGCTATATTGTCTGCTTGTTTGCCAAACATGGGAAGTTAATATTATGCATCCATTAAAGTTAACATAGCATGCAAGTTAAAGGCCTTTACCTATGCTATATGTAGGCCACAATCCGGCCTGCCTCTCAGTACATTTCATGTGGCCCTCGCACCTCTCCTGTTGCTGCGGGACCCACCTTGTCTCCTCCCCCACCTTGTCTCAGCCATCGGCACCAAAGAGGAGGACAGAACACTTTGGATATACTGATTAGGGATGCACTGATACCGGTATCGGTGTTGATACTAGGCATTTTCATGAGTACTTGTGAAAATGCTCCAAAACTAAGGGGGCCAGTAAAGAACCAGAGAGACTGATAGAGATAGTCTGCCCTCTCTGCATCTGTACATTTAACCAATAACTAGGAGAGTGTGGCAAATGAACACTGTACTCTACCAATAGTTCACGTCTAAGTGTTCGGTTCCAGAGAAGGCAAACTTTGGATACACAGCAAAGTACTGCACCAAAAAAAATGTACAAAGTATGTGTATCCTAGATGGTAGCCCCTTTAAGGGGAAGGAGTAGAAAAATCTCGTGATTCTTGGATCCACCTTAGTTTACCCCTCTGTCTGCCACTGCTGTATAGGATAATATGGCAGGGAGACAAAGTGCTGAGAAAGAGTAGGACTTTTATTGGCCACAGTCATGGTTGGACTTTAGCCTTGCCCACTGGAAACACAGGAAATTTAGAGCAAAAAATAGAGCCAGGAGCAGGCATAAAGGGGAAAGTACGTTCTGGAACACAGGAAAGAGAACCCTAGTACTTGAACTGAATGGGCCGTCTGCAGGGAGAGGAGCAGGCTGCAGGGAGCGAACACCAGATACAGACTTAGGCTTCACAGGGGAGCCCTGCGAACACCAGATACAGACATAGGTTTGACAGGGGAGCCCAGGGAGTTGTCTGACCTCTCACCTGGCCTTTGTACAATGGACTGTAGACCTGAGGACATATATGCAATATCAGTGGTAAGAGGCCTTTTGGCCACCTCTACTTATGCTAAGCTTGCTAGCTTTTGCTGAACTTTTCTGCCATTAGGAGTATCCAGCCAGAACGCTTTGAGGAGTTTCCTTATGGATTACACATATACTCCCAAGTTGCGAGTGAGCACTCCAATGTTTAAGAGCCCCACTGCCAGCAGACTGTATAACTGTTCTTCCACTGGCTAGTGGTTTAGATAGGGCCCAAGAATAGTAGACAGACCATAACATTTATTATCTTCAGGTGTTCTATTCTAGAATTCTTCTCTACTGTGGGTTATTATATTGTTGTTTGTTCCTGTGATTGATTCTGTATAACTGTGCTATTGATGTAACTGTTTAGGCTAAGCTTCCCCATGCTGGGTTTATCTTGGCCCCAATAGAACCAGACACACTACTGATGTGTTGGTGAGTTGTTGGGTCCAGTAAAGGGTGGGTCACCACTGAGAATGGCAGAAAGACCCAACAATTCAGCAGCTCCTCAAGGAGTTATTGCTACATGTGAAAAAGCAACAATGACAACCCATTTATTATAAACAGAAAAATGTTACTGACAATTAGCAGTCTTGCTGCCGTCAGACATGGTTTGTGTATATAGGGAATAGAGCACTGTGAATGTAACCAGCAGTTGCAGATACTCACTATTTTATGATATTACAAAAAATATTGTCCTAAAGGGCTTTAAAGTCACATCCAGCAGAAGTAAGTGAAATGAAGGGTTTGACCCATTCAGTACTAACATTGTGTGAGAGTATCTCTAAGCACAGCAGTGTTCCAGTGGAGGAGGGTACAGTTAGGAGTACTTATGAATATATGCCTAAGGTTAAGGTCATAAGGGAGCTTTTCATGCCAGTTTTTTCTTTCGTCTTGCGATGGTTGTAAGCTAATTAAAAGCTCGTACGATCTGCCCATCTTGGACAGGCCGATCGTACTTGCGATCATCGCAAGCCAGCCCTGCTGAGGGGCGGGCTTCCGATGACTGCAATGCCGAGTGGGCAGTGTGCGCTTGCGCACACCGGCCCGTTCGGCATTTGTCTCCCAGGAACGCCACTAATCCGCCGACAATCATACAATTCTGCCGATTATCGTACGATTGCGGGATTTCACGCGATTATTGTTCGATAATCAACAGGTGTATGGGCACCTTAACACAGGTTTATGGGCTCCTCTGTGACAGAACTGATTGCCCCAGTCTTCTCACATGCTCCTCCATACAGAGGTAATAAGTAATTTGTTTGGCTTCTGTGCTCAATCGAGTTGCAAAGATGTTAAGAAAAGCTAATTATATACTGCGAGGAGGGAGGTATTAAAGCAAACCGGTTTATTGGCCCTGAATTAGCAAAACACAGGTTTGCTTTAACATACACAACCTCAGGCAACAATTTTCTAAGATTTAGTGATTATGCACAGACTCTGGATTTATGTGTGTACAGGTGTTCATAATTATATTTATAGCAGGACTCTGTGCTCTCCTAGGAAAGTGACAACCTTTAAAACCTTCATATTAGTAAATAAGAACAAAACACTTTAAATGTGTTTTGTAACTTTCCTTCTGTCTTTCTTTGCTAAGCACTTAAAACTTACTGATATAGAACAGGATTTAAGCAAATTCCTGTTAACTTATTTCATCTGCACATGATTGGCTATTCTGGAATTAGCTTTTCACACGATTGAATAACTGAAGTAAATATTTGCACAAATTATTGAGTAGGGATGTCCCGATGCCACTTTTTCAGGCCCAAGTACAAGTACTTCCCCTTATGTACTTCCCGATACCAATTGCCGATACTTTTTCTTAAAGGGACAGGTGACTTTAAATGATCCATAGTACAACTACTTTTTTCTGTACTATGGATCATGATTTAACCTATTCATGTTAGCAGCAGAGAATTGTAACTCTATTGCTGGAGTGTAGTGGAGGTGTGTGCTGTATATATGTACTACATATACATTACACACATCCAGTACACTATAGCAATAGATTTACAGCCAGCCCCCGTCCCAGCTTCCCTCACTCACAGTTTCACTCCGATCCCTGTTGCCTCACGCGCTGCCTCTTGTAGTCTTGTAATTGTAACTCTATTGCTGGAGTGTAGTGGAGGTGTGTGCTGTATATATGTACTACATATACATTACACACGTCCAGTACACTATAGCAATAGATTTACAGCCAGCCCCCGTCCCAGCTTCCCTCACTCACAGTTTCACTCCGATCCCTGTTGCCTCACGCGCTGCCTCTTGTAGTCGTCGCTGGGCAGGATCGTTGCATCGCGTCTCGGTGCTCAGCTTGTGGGAGGCTGTCACAATTCTGCCCTGCTAACATGAATAGGTTAAATCATGATCCATAGTACATAATAGTACATAACATGTAGTTGTACTATGGATCATTTAAACCATTCATGTTAGCAGGGGATCATTGTAAATCTATTGCTGCAATGTACGGGACATTTGTACTGTATATGTACAGTGCATATAGATATACAATTCTGCACTGCTAACATGAATGGGTTAAATGATCCGTAGTACAGGGCTACATATCATGTATATCATGTACTACGGATCATTTAACCCATTCATATTAGCAGAGGATAATTGTAAATGTATTGTTGCAGTGCACTCTATATGTCGTATATAGTACTTGTACATATAGAGTGCCTGCAACAATACATTTACAATTATACTCTGCTAACATGAATGGGTTAAATGATCCCTAGTACAGGGCTACATACAGATCGTTTAATCCATTCATGTTAGCAGAGTATAATTGTAAATGTATTGTCTGCACTGTATGAGCAGTGTGTACTCTATATGTAGTACATATAGAGTATATACTGCTCATACAGTGCAGAGAATACATTTACAATTAAACTTAAAATCTAACTTCTTTCTTTACAGGTAACTTTTAGACCTACAATCAGCAGGCAATCTATGCAGGGGGGTGGGGCCCGGACAGTGTATGTGGTCCTTGCATTGCACTGCAAGGTTTACTTTATGAAAGGGCTGCAAGAAATAAAATAAAAAGTTTCTCACTGGTCAACCCTCTTGTTCAAGTAGGGCTGCCAACAATAGCACAGTGATTAGTACCACCATCTCCTATGATTTATAGATGTCGCCATAGGATATTTTTTGTGATGTGACCTGGGCATTAAAGCTCTACTGTTACCAAGCTTTTTGAGCAGCCCAATCAGAGGAATTGAGACACAAAGAAAACACTGTAAAAGGAAACAGCTTTGCTTTCAATTAAGCTCACAGGTAGTGACAAGGAAATGGCATTTCAAAGCAACAAGTATTTTCTGTACCTGCTGAAATGTTCTTAGCCTTAGAAAATGAAAACTAATAAACATTTTAGTTCTTAGGTTTAGTTATCCTTTAAATGTTATGTACCCATAGCATTCACAAAATTAAAAATGTAAAAGTGCTTATGTTGTAGATAGATATTTAATATCAATTGTAATTATATAGTGTGACCAATCAGGAAGCCGGGGCATGAGTCATTCAACTCCACCCGGCTTCCTGATTGGCCGGGAAGCCGACTTCATCCCTCATCAAGGAAGCATGGAGCCGGTTTTCTGGCCAATCAGGAAGCTGGGGGGGGGTGGGGGGCGGAGAGGAG
>NW_017306469.1:1462349-1467147 GCF_000935625.1 Nanorana parkeri | reverse complement strand
GACGGGGGGGGGGGGGGGGGGGGGGGGGGGGGGGGGGGGTAATGACTTGCCACCTGGCTTCCTGGTTGGCTGGCTTCCTGACCAATCATGAAGCCAGGCGGCGAGTCATTACACACTGTGCGGCTTCCTGATTGGCCCGGGAAGCTGGCTTTATGCTCCCTCATCACCAAGTGTCGAGGGGGCATGGAGCTGGCTTTCTGGACTAGTCATTCCCCACCCCCCAGCTTCCAGAATTGCCAGGAGGCAAATAGGGCATCCAAAATGACAATTGATAGTTTTCTTATATGGGCATGAGAGAAAGTGAGCTTTGTGTTAGATTTATTTCCCACTATGTCACCTATTCTAATATTCTCCTACAGCTTTTATATATGTATCCATAACCCTCTTTGCATAAGCTAGTTCATGAAAAGAATGTTGTTTATGCATACTGGCCCTTTAACCGACCAATTTGATGAAGCCTGACTACTTGTCCTTCAGATGCCGTAATAGCCTCAAGTATTCCTCTCTAAAGTTATATATTTTGTGTAAGTATATCAAGGAAATAATAATATTTCAGTTTGAATCTAGAGGATCCACATCAAACACGTATCTCTTCTTAGAGTATAGCAAAGTGTTATTTTCTTCTAGCATATGAGTAGTTATTAAATGTTCTCTGTCCTATCAATCCGCCTCCTACATTTGTAGAAGTGAATAATATTCGGGTTTGGTGACCTGTCATGTGCAGGAAGAACCTTTGTACGTCGTGCTGTCAGTACATTAGTACTTACATCAAACTACTGAATCATTATTCTTTTTTATTGCTTAGAAGCCGCTGTGAAATTTCCCTGCTGGTCTTAGATCCCTCCAACAGAAAAGCCTGGGGCAAGATTAACTCACAATCTCACAATGTGGAGACCTGTGACATACATTTATTACTATTTTTAAAATGTCATTTATTTACAATTTTTTATGATGTGTGATCTAAGTACATTATGTTTAATTGCACTCCACTGTGTGCCATGTGCTTTCCTGTCAAAGGAATAAAAATACTATCATTTCAAAATACATAACTACCAGGAGTTCCTGTCTCTGTGAAATAAGTGTCACTTCAAAGAACAAGTCTCATAGAAATAGTTGAACAAATGTTGTCCAGGGCAGCAGAAGCACTTGCCATAATGTGCCAGTATGTACAATATACTGGCACATTATGGCAAACTAGTTTGGACTCTTCCAGTGATTTAAAGCCCATGCTCCTCTTAGCCACTTTTTTGCTGCTGCAAACATCTTGGATTATTCTTCCCGCCTGGTATCTTATTTCTTCACTTATTGGGTGGCCAGTGATGATGTTCATTATGCTGACAAGTGACTACTACTCTCAGCATTTTACAGATGCTGAGTTTGTGCACTGCATTATGCATTTGGTGCAGCCAGTGTACAATTTAAAACACAATTGGTACCCCTTCAATTGGTAGCAGGAAGGGAAATCCATTTTTGGCAACAGAGGCTCTTACCCTTCCTGTTGTATCCAAAGCTAAATAAAATTTTTTTTTGCTGATCGTTGGCTTTAAGCATCCTTGTAGAATATGGGGGTGGTTTGTTTTTCAGCATGGCAAAGACATTTGGGTAATTTGATTGGGGACAGACAGTTGTGTGTTAGTGAACCAAGGAAGGGTTTGGAAGAACCTGGCACACTGGTCTTGTGGGAATGGAATAGAGTGGAAATGTAGATGTAGAGTTGTAGAAAGTGAACAAAATTCTAACAGATGTTCAAACCAGGAAGACCTCAGTTATGTGTCTGAGTAGAATCCTATATCCTATCTTAAAAGAGTGCAAGATGCTGCAAGATCTCTAGGTGATGAGGCTCAGACCTCCAACCAATGTGGGTGGGAGAGCAAGTGTCCTTCCCCAGCCAAAAAGCAAGGTGACACATGAAGCACCCTATATTTGACCTATACTTATCATCAGTGGTGGCGAACCTTCTGCCAAGTGATGGTCTGGATCTAGTGCCTCTGTTCCATTCTGAAATTTGTGTGCAGGTCTTGTTATAGGTAATATGATTAATAGGAGATCTGTATGGGTAGCAGCAGTTTGGCCCACGACCAATATATATATTCCTAATCCTTGCAGTAATGTTCTAAGAAGCTGAAGGAAAATAACTATTCGCTACAGAGGGAAAACTAAAAAACAGGCCTTACTGCTCGCAGACTATAACACACAACTATCTATATGGAAAAGACAACAGTGCCAAGGTTTGGTGATCAATTCATGAAAACTTTTGTCACTAAAAACGTCCCTGCTTTTTAGTATGCCGGAATATATGAAAACTTTGGTTCAATACGTATATATTTATATTTCATAGATATGTTTATGTTGAAGACTCGCATTTCATTATTTTATTGTGCATAATCAAGAATTGAGAAGCATGTCATAATTAGGCATAGAGTGTTATTTGGTTCTCTAAATCAGAACAGCACACAGCAAAAATATACACTAGCTCATCAAAATTGTTGGCAGAAATTGTTTCAAAATGTTGGCAAGTATGACAAGAGCTTGCATGAAAGCTTGTTAGATAGCTTACTAAAATGACAATGTTATTGGTGCAATGTAAAGGCATCATGACCCTTTGCCTGGAAAGATGTCACCTCAAAATCAAGGTAAAAGGTAGTAAAGCCATTTTCCTGCTGATAACTATTTGTGCTGGCTTTTCATATTTTTATTAGTTTCTAAAAAAAATGCCATATAGCTGCCACAATTGTTATTACTGTATTATTCCTCAAATATCAGTTTAGTTTTGGAGATCGCAGTTAGTGCTACTGTAAATCTTTCTAGAAGAGAATAAAGACTACCCAGTTAAAGAGTATAAGATCTTTTAAACAAAGGCACAGAGTATTTTCCACTGTGGACTATAAATATTTTATAACCTCTTCTGCTTTGAAGGCACGCAGTGAACAGTATCCAGCATCACACCAAATCTCTGATGGATATCATCATCTCCCAGTCTGATACTCGCTGGAGCGAGAAATGGTCATCTGTACAAGGTTTACTAGGCGCAGAAGGCCAAGGAGAAAAGGGAGTAACAAGTACACACAAGAAAAAGTGGTCAAATTCATACATGTATCTCTTCATCAAACTCCTGCAAATTCAGGATTCCCCACTGTATACCAATATTAGCAAAGCAGTAATGTGAATCAATCTAACGCTTGCATTGCCAGTGGTTTTTGATAAATATTAGGACTGTCAGTGTTTCTTTTAGTTTTTAATGGGAAGGCTATTTTTGGCAGAGATAAGGGGGTTGATTTACTAACCTTATAAACACGCCACGAACAAGTATACACCTCTGTAGTGTGTTCCCTCCCAGCATGATCTATTGGTGGAATCTAGACACCTTTGTAGTGTGTACACACCCAGCAGGTGTGTTGTGCAAAGCCCTGCATGAATTGCAAGGTGATGTTGTGTAAATTAGCTCTGCGTTGTGTTGCTTGCATTGATGAATGCAGGAATGTAAATGCATGAGCTAACCATTTTTGTCTAAACTGTGATGCACTCATGTTTTTGGGACATTATTTAGGTAGTGCAAAAAATAATGAAAGTCTCTCCATAAGTGGAATGAGGAACACTTAAAAACTGCCAAGAGGAAATAAGCTTTCAAAAAACAAACACCTCTGGACAGTACAGAATGGTTGGAATAATAGTCACGCGTGAACAAGCTGCTATTCAATTTACCAAGAAATCGTGAAGAATCGGTGTGCTCATGTTTCTGGGCTTAAGAAGCGTGTGAACTTGCCTCCACACATGTGCAGTTGGCTCATACAGAGCTGAACACGTCAGTGGTGTGTAAGTTCCATATTTTTGAATACTGTTTTTAGCATTTTCAAAGTGTTTTTTGGGATGGTTGTAGGCATAGAGGTGAGGCAGCATTATATATGCATCATGTGCATGATTTTTCCATATATGGCATTAGTGGAAATATGCTTTTAGAGACTTGCATGCCGATATTAGAGCGGCGTGTAGCCTATGGCGCATGCTTCATGATGCGCACGTACGTAAATGCATAAAAACGTGCCATAACGGCGTGAAAATGTGACACGTTGCTCGTGTTTGGTTGATAAATACGTTTTGCTGTGTAAAAATGCACACACACCTGGTGCGTGCGTGTGTTTAGGTTAGTAAATCACCCCCAAGGTGTCTGAGAGCTTCGAACAAGTAGCCCAATGGAGAAGTCTAATAAAAGCGCATGCATTGCCAAAACTTTGTATTTTTTCGTTTTAGATGTAAAAGGGAAGGTTTAAAGCCCCTGCCAGTTTGTTTTTTGCTGTGTGCATCCTACTGATAAGATTTCCCTTCACTTCATGTTCTGAAGGCAGAACAGAACAAGAAAACAAAGTTAGATGAACCCCCATCGAGGTTTTCATCAGAACAGGTGTTCGTATTGTAAGATTTAACCTCCCTGGCGGTAATCCAGAGTCTGGCTCGGGGTGAATTTTCAATGCTAGGAGCGGTAACCCCGAGCCAGACTCGGGGCTGCAGAGAAAAGTGACACTCACCTTGTCCCTGCGATCCCGCGGCGTCCTCTGCTGTACACGGCCCGAAAATGAAACTAAAAGGCGGCATCTGACTTTTAGTTTAGTTTTCGGGCGTCACAGCTGGCAGGAAATTCAAAAGTGAAAAGTTGTAATGTACACAGAATACACACAATACAATGTAATCTGCTATGATTACACTTATGTATCAAACTATTTCACTTCAATTTTGTCCCTAGAGCTTTGTCCAGTGCCCTGCCTGACACTTTTTCACAATTATAAGAAATTATAATATAATA
>NW_017306469.1:1407190-1461329 GCF_000935625.1 Nanorana parkeri | reverse complement strand
TTTATAATTATTTATTATATTATAATTTCTTATAATTATTTATAATTTATTATATTATAATTTTTTAATTTTGTGTTTCAAACTTTATCATACCTGGGATGTCTACTGGACTCTTGTTTGTACAGATTTAGGTGAGTTATTCCTAAGATTTACTAAGAATTACAGGCCTACAATATAAACAACAAATTTCCATGCAAAAAATTGTACCGCTTTTGGTACATAATTCCTGACATAATCATACCGCCAGGGAAGTTAACCTCACCTCTTGTTTTAGCGACAACTACAAAATTATGGATTTCCCATCACAGTCTGTCTTACTGACAATTACCACCATTGTTGATTGACAATGGTCACAAGAAGATATAGAAAGGTTAAAGGCTTAGGCTGCTTGTAAAAGGAACATACTAACAGGTTTATTCACAAAAGTGTGAAGGGTTTGGAGGAGGCAGGAGAAGTGAACAATCTAAGACAACATCGCTGGTTTGGAAATATTCTCCAATTCAGCATTCTCCAGTTCAGCTATGTTGTCCTAGATTGTTCACTTCTCCTGCCTTCTACAAACTCTTCACCCTTTTGTGAATAACCCTGTAAGTATGTATTTCTGGAAGGGTCTGTGATAGATCAGGCAGGCAGCTCAGGCTGTGGGAAAGAAGGAGTGAGGTGCAGTGCAGAGGTGGTCAGGGGGACATATTTTCTTTCCTTTTAATATTAGTGGCTCAGGGATTACTTTAACATTTTGGGGATTGAAAAAATAATGATTTTATTTAATATCCCATTTCAAATGTTAATGTTTTTACATTTCAATGTTGCAGAAAATTCCTGCACCCAAAAATACTTGGCCTTATTAAATAGCACCACAAAATGTACATATTGCTCTATACCACTAAACATTTCACAGATGCATCCACCTGTCATCGTGAGGAACTCTCCTCTACTGACTTTTTAATTCAGGTTACATTACAGGTAAAACTTGAATAATTAGAATATTGTGCAAAGTTCATTTATTTCACTAATGCAACTTAAAAGGTGAAACTAATATATGAGATAGACTCATTACATGCAAAGCAAGATAATTCAAGCCGTGATTTGTCATAATTGTGATGATTATGGCTTACAGCTCATGAAAACCCCAAGAACCCCAAATCCACAACCTCAAAAAAGTAGATTATTACATGCAATCAATAAAACAAGGATTGTACATAGAACAATATCGGACCTATGAAAAGTACAAGCATGCATATGTACTCAGTACTTGGTTTGGGCCCCTTTTGCAGCACTTACTGCAATTACTTTTGCACGATATTCTAATTATTCGAGTTTCACCTGTATATGGAGTAGAGATGAGATTCTGGTGATAGTGCTGAGTTGAATAAAGCTCTATAAGTTACATACATGTTTGAGCTGTATTAAAAGGGATGGCGACAGGCCAAACGCACAATTGTGTCTTCCAATGGTACTGTATACAGTATATGAGTCTGGCAAAAATAGAAAAAAAATGTTATAAATAGCTTGTCTCAAGTACAAATAATACATTCTCCTGAGGTACTGTGAATGAGCAATACACTCAAAATGAACAGGATGAATGTAATCTGAAACTAGAGGAGCCCATTGGTGCATTCAGTGTGTGTTACTTCTTTCCAAAAAAAGCTATTTTGTTGCAGTCTTCACCTCTTTCGCATATGAGCAACATACTTTCTGTGTGATTACTATGTAGACATGAGTCCAGTAATTGACAGTTGTGTATAGCTGCAAAAACACTATAGAACTATATTGACCCTTAGCACTATATTGATGGAGTTTATAGATATCCTTTACACGCCTCCTTTTATCATCTCAGTATAAAGAATACATATAAAAGCCTTCTTTCTATAGAAATAGAACACGAGAGAGGGAAATTTAATTTTGCTCTGACTCATGGTTGAAAGTTCTGTTTGTCTTAAAGGTCCCGGTTTAAAATATAGATGCAGCATATGTATTTTTAGTTTAATTGTACTGCACTTGTATGGTCATGAAATGCAGTATTTCACAGCTACATGATTCAACATAGACATGATCTAGAAACACAGTTTGTGTTAGATTTGCTCTTTGCTTAGTCTACATTATTAAACACCCCAACTAGTAATATCGCATATCAACAGAGGAAGCACAGGAAGCTAGCTCCTGGAAATACGTGTGTTTAGAATAAAGTAAAATTTATTGGCGGGAAAATGAAAGAATTTTGAGCATACTTATTAATTTGTATGTCAAGGCAAAGTACAAAATAACTAACCTCACCTTTCTACCCCACATCCAATCAATATCCAATAGACATGTGCGATTCGTTTCGTTTCCGAATCGAACGAATTTCGTCCAAATCCTGTGAGTGCACTGTTAAGATTTAAACGGATAAAAACAAATTAAGAGAAGGATTTTAATGTCCCTTAAATAGTAAAGACTAGAGCACAGCAACCAGAAATGACAAATGTGCCAATTCTGCTACCCCACCTCAAGTTGAATTTTCGGGAATTCATCCGAATTCCGAATACGAATCCGATTCCCGAAATGAACCACATATGGGATCCGAATTCCAAAAACGAAATAAACAAAATCCGAAACTAAACAAAACACAGCTGCACATGTCTACTATCCAAATCCTGCCGCCTTCACCTTTGTAACATCTCCAAAATACGCCCCTTCCTCATCAATGAAACCACATAGCTACTCATTCACTCACTTGTAGGGATGGTCTCGATGTTCGAGTCGAGCAACAGTTCGACTATCGGGGAGTTTGGCGGGCTGTTCACCCAGCGAGCACCCCACAAGGCACTGCGCACAGCACAGTGCCTTCTGAAGGCCTGATTGGGTAAAGCAATGCACCTAACTGCATACTTTACCCAATCACAGCACAGTGCACTGTGAGAGCCATGATTGGACAAAGTAAAGATGACTTTGCCCAATCATGGCTCACACAGCTAAGTTCTGTCAGGTGCCGGAGAAATGTAAACAGTGGGGAGGAACTGTGTGGAGCCTTCACTGTTTAGGAGACTGATGGCACAGAATATCACAAGGCATGATGGACTGTAGTGTCTAGTTTTTTTGAAGACATTGTGAAGGCCTGAGGAAACCAACAAGATAAGAAAACAAGTGTGCCTGAACCTGTGAAAGAGAAGTTTGCATGGGATAGCATGGGCAATGATGATGTCAAATTACGTGGAAAATGGAAATTCTCCTTAGGCTGCTTTACATGTTAACTGTTTGCGTGTGCACAGGGTACCAGCATGAGAATACAGGGCACATCCAAGCATGAGTCGAAGTCATGATGGCAAACACCAAATGACCCTAAAAAATGTCTTTGGTCGCTCCCGGCCGCCAAGGAGAGAAGCACTGCTGTGTCCTTTTTTCTTTAATCGTGAGACGAGCGATGTCAGAATAGAAAAAAAAAAAGTTACGGCCAGATCCTTCGGCAGCTTCGTGAATAGACCCCTTAGTGTCTGTGCAAACCTGCAATTGATGGAGTGACCTGACATTAAAAAGCTCCCTGGTGTGAGGTGCTGTCCACCGGTACCCACGTAGTAGTTTAGGTCTGTCCCCTCTGCTGGCATATGCCAGTAATTGGTGTTTGTGCAAGCTTTATTTAGCCTTCAAGGCTAGCCGGGTTCTGATGGAAACCTGTGTGGGACTCCTCTTTCCCCATGTTACATATTTACACCTCTGAGATTCAGGGTACCTTACTTTTGGGTTTAGAGATATATGGATGTTGATGAAAAGTTAATCGTATAGCAAACACACAGAATACAAATTGAGTCTTTAAAATGCTGAAATGACTGTTCTGGAAATCAAAAAGCAACATTTTAATCACACACGGCCCTGACTGCCACTATATCTAGGATAGGAAATGGGAGCTATATTTTACTGGCGGAAAGAATAGAGAAACCTCCAGACTGCAACATAATAAAAATCAAATATATTACTACACAAGGCGTAAAACAATCCTGTACATATTGTGCATCAGTAAAAGTCTCTGTTATTTTACACCCCTCCCAGACGAGGCATTGCTCTATGATTCAAACCGGCATGGAGCACAGTCAGGATTCTCTGCTGCTACTGCAGACAGGCAATATAACACAAAAGATATGTGCAATGAAAATCAACATTTCCTTTTTTAAGTCACATCCCTTATTTCTAAACTGAAAGAGGCATTAATAAAACCTGTGAAGGATGAAAAATGTGCTTCTCTAAAACTGTGCAATTTAGGCGTCATATCTCATTTCCGTAATAAAGATGGCTGCTGACCTTGCAGGCTGACTTTTTTTTTTTGTGAGTAATTTAGCTGTACTTACTTTGCTCTAAAAAGACACTCCCTAGAATTCATCAAGAATGTCCCAGATACTCTTTAGAAATATGACTTGAAGTAGTATGACAAATGGTGGAAAATGCGACAGATTCATGTGTGCGTCGGTAAGGTGTATATGAGTTTGTCGCAATTCTGACAGAACTGTCCCAAGCATCTCTCCTGCGAAGTGGCACAGTTTTCAAGGCAGAGAAGCTATTTGGGGAAGTTGGGAGAGTCATGGAAATATATCAAATATTAGTTCCAGAAGAACTTAAAGTAGTATTAAAGTCTGGGCATTTTTTTAACCTTAAAGCATTCTCTGCATTAGGGTAAAAACGGCCCAGTACCTTTTTTTCTACCCCTGTCCCCCCACACTTACCTGTCAGCTACGCTCATCCCCGCCGCCGGTCCAGAAGCGTTCCTCCGTTCCCCCGAACTTCCTGGTTGCGGGGGGATACTGATGGCAAAGGAGGTTCCTTCTGCCTGTCACCTTGTAGGAAATATTTTTTAAAAAGGAGGCTTTAATATCACTTTAAAGAAAAATTCTCAAAATTGAAAAATGCAACACAATAATTACACCAATATGGCAGGCTTTCTCTTTAAATTAGTCACAATAGTAGTGCCATACAGAAAAAAGTGTTGCAAATAAGAACTACTTGGATATCTCGCACGCATCGGTATTAACAATGAAAATGCTACAGTTTTGTATTTTCATAAATTCGGCACAAGATTTCCGACGACATCCATATAACCTGAAATGTGTTGCAAATGCCTAATTAAATTGCCCTACTATCGTTAAGATACATGTATCCTAAGGACAGGTGCTCTTAAAAATGCAATCCAATATGGATTCCAGTGAATTCAGTCTCCACTCATTGGAGAGCTAGTAGAGTCTTCAGCATCCAACACTTTGAGGGTGTTCCTTTGACACTTCTCCAGACT
This sequence comes from Nanorana parkeri, assembly GCF_000935625.1. NCBI lineage: Eukaryota > Metazoa > Chordata > Amphibia > Anura > Dicroglossidae > Nanorana > Nanorana parkeri. The sequence continues at coordinate 1,456,075 of NW_017306469.1, read as the reverse complement.
GGGCAGTCTATACTGATCCAGAAAGTGGTGCTGACGTGATGGTGTAAATTAAGGGTGCCATGGTGAAGCCCCTAGGGGGGTGGAACCATTACACCCTGAATTCACATGTGATTTAAACCAGAAGACTGAGGTCATTTAGTGGTGAAGAAGAGTTTTTATGGGGCAATAGCTCCTGAATGAAGGTGACATTCTTTTTTTTAAACACAGGTCGGGGGACCTTTTTGAGCGATTAACATTTAACCCAAAATTGGGTTTTAATGCAAAACTCTGGGATCAATGGAAATTACACTGATATGCAGAACATTATTACTGAGACAACCACACTGAAAAAAAATGGAAGAATGCTCCTTTGCAGCCACTGCTAAATTTGATTAAGACCGACTCTTAAGAGTCACTTTGGCTGCCCTAAATTGGCCTTGGGAGAAGCTGAGACAGTTACACTCCAAGCAGCCAGACACCACTGCATCCTGAGAGAGAACAGATCTCATCGACTATGGATGGTAACAGGCCCTAGGGGTAGATTGAGTGTCTGCGGAGTTCTGCTGGTTGGCAGCTTCTAATGTGGCAACAACAATTTTTTAAAGGCTGCTGTTTTGATAGAGGAACTTTACTAATAAGAAGTATAGAAAATCATCAGACGAAGTAGACAGATACAATTTGGTAATGTAGTCACACCCCAGATCTGAGTTGAATTGTGGGTTGTTTTTTTTTTGTCCCAAAAGGTGGCGCAAAGTTTATTGAACCAGCTGCTAATATAATTATTTACAATCTCACACAACACTGCAATACCTAATTACCTAGTTAACACTGTATTTTAAGAATTCTGTAGCCTGGTCCTAATGAACCAGCCTACAATTCCGATTTTCAGCTTGAGAATGCAAATGGAAAACCCTGACAAGCATCTGTTATGTTTAACAAGTTTGATCAATGTACAGTGTAGAGAATTGGGTATTGATGGTGCACAGGGTTTTCTCTTGCTCATGCTTAGCAGGAATCAACAAGTTGAAGATAACTCATTACCTTTTTTTCAGCAAAAGGAAAACTTCCCACACATTAATCTAACATGTTTAAAAATATAGTCAGCAGTGACCTGCACAACATAATTTGGTATGTGTCAATTCAGAATTCACAGCTAAACAGTTAGATGCAAAAATGTAAAAAAGAACCCCATACAAAAATTAATACACCTACCAAACTATTTGTAATGTCTTAAGCCCCTGTAGTGTTTCAGGCCTCTTGCCACATTATCTTGCCATTAGGTGATAGAACCTGACCCCAATGCAGCACCTGAAACTACAACTTCCTCTGTTATTTTCTGACCTTCGGCATTCACAGTGGACACTGAGTTAGTAGGACTCACTCGAAAAGTATTTTGTGTGGTTTTTTTTTCTCATGCAAGCTTCCTGTAGATTTCCACTATGAACCATCAGAGTGTGACACATTAGTATACCAGAAATGTGCAGCTGATTTGTACGGTTAGTCTGCGAAACCATAAATAAGCACACCAGAGCCCCTAGAAAGGTCTGTCAGGATGTTTGATGATGTAGATTTAGTAAGCCAGGGTACAGGAGACACTGGAACTGGGTTAAACAGATATGTTCAACAGACTTACCTTCTAACACTGGAAGATGAGAAAGAAAAACACATTGCAAGAGAGCAACAAAGCAACATGCAAAGTGCATTAGCATAGAGAAAAACTGGTATGAATAAGCCTCCATTCACATATAGACCGCACAGCACGAAAACGCTAAAATGTTTACAACTGCACAGATTCAGCTCCTATGTGGCTATTACTATAGCCACTAAAGTGTGGAATCCGCCCCCAAAATCGCGCATTGGACTATTTTTCGGGATGTACAGTTTTGGTCCCCGCAATAGTCTGAACATTGCACATTTGTACGACAAATACGCACGGAAAACCACTCGTGTGAATGGAGCCTTAAAGGGATGTGGCTACATTACCATGGGTGTGAACGTACAATGTAACATTTAGCAGTGCAAAACATCCATCGATAGATGTACTACTAATACAAGTAACTAATATATATGCAGAGAAAGATGTGCATGATGAGACCATGGGGTTGATTTACTAACCTTTTAAAACACACCACGAACGTGTATACACCTCTGTAGTGTGTTCCCTCCCAGCATGATCTATGGGAGGAATCGAAACACCTTTGTAGTGTGTACACACCCAGCAGGTGTGTTGTGCAAAGCCCTGCAATGAATTGCAAGGTAATGTGGTGTAAATTAGCTCTATGTTATGTTGCTTGCGTTGATGAATGCAGGAATGTAAATGCATGAGCTAACAATTTTTGTCTAAACTGTGAAGCAGCATTATATATGCATCATGTGCATGATTTTTCCATATATGGCATTAGTGGAAATATGCTTTTAGAGACTTTTTGGTTGATGAATACGTTTTGCTGTGTGAAAATCACACACACCTGGTGTGTGTGTGTGTGTTTAGGTTAGTAAATCACCCCCCATGTCTTGTTGATGGTTGCAGTTGCTATATGTGTTTTCACATGTGTAGACCCTTCATAAATATAAAGGCCAGACGTTTTTTACAATGCAGCAAAACAATAGAAACAAATCGTCTCGGTGTTAGGATTCCAATGTGCAGGAAACTGTGGGTTGTTAAGACAGGTAAGGGGCATCAATAAGGGATCAATAGGGGGAAACAGTCAGGAGTTTAGTTACACCCCCAGATCTTCTTTCCTGTCTGTCAAAATTGCTTGTATGGTCAGTCATACAGCAATACTGTACACCGTAGAAGCAATCACAGTACCACATGAGCTGTCAAAACCTATTTTTGTCTATAAAATACATTTTTTTTTTAAATCCTCCTGTGATTGCTGCACTTGGTATAAGGCATAAAAGACAAACAATTCAGTTCATGAAAATAATCCATGCTTAACTAAAGGGGGAAAAAAATGCACTTTAAGTGTTATAGCTCAGACTAAGGCTTGTTATGGCTGAAATGTGTCAGCATGATTGTAAGTACTGCTTTTATGCTGTGAAGAAATAAAGGATGTGTTATGAAGCATCTCAAGCCTGCATACCGATACTTTGAGAACCTTCTAATTATAGGGTTGATTTACTGAAGGCAAATAGGCTATTCACTTTGCAAGGGAATTTTCCCTTTGCGATTTATATTTTGCCTTAGCTTGGTGAATGTAGTGAAATTCCATTTGTAAAGAATAACCAATCACATGCGAGGAAAATTGAAAAAAAAAACAGCATTTCTTGTTTGCATATGATTGGCTGAATGAAGTCAGCAGAGCTTTACCTCATTCACTAAGCTAAGAGGAAACGTACCCTGCAGAGTACAAATTCCCTTGCAAACTGAACAGCCTATTTACCTTCAGTAAGTCAACCCCTATTAGTCTTCTTTCAATGTAAAATCAGGTTTGCTTTAAATTCAGTCCTAAGTGCTGGGATTATAGTGGCAATTATCTGGTTAATTCCAGGTGTCTGGCATTGCCTGTACCCCCCTGGGCAAAGTGGGATTCTGTCATATTGTGGGACAGCCAATGAGAGATACTGTAGTGTATGTACAGTACAGCAGCCAATCACTGGGTTTCTCTCAACCGGTGGTGCATGCTGGGATAGGGTACATATACTGGAGGGATTTGCCATGTGCTCAGACTAGCCGGGACCAGCCATGGATTAGGGCTGGGTGCTGTTCAGCCTGCCCCCCAGACTAGGTCTGAGGCCTGGGGATGGGCACAGGCTGTTGTGAGGGAGATGTTTCCTTAAGGCCTCCAACATGGAGGAGGTCTGTGTTGCTGGAAAGGAAGAGACCCGGACCAATGATGGCTCTTGAAGTTTCCTGGAACCTAAGGACTTCAGGAGTATGGCCTGTGCCTTTCCTGTTGAGGATCTGTATTCATCCTTGCTCATTAATCTAGTATTGTTTTGCTGTAATGTATTAAGTCAGCTACCTCATTAGGAATGAGTCTCTTTTATTGTAAGATTTATCTGAGGTACAGGAAGAGGAAGCAGAGGAGTGATGGCCTGTGACAGGCCTCCTTTATACCTTATAAAGTCAAATGATCCATAAGGAATAACATTGACAGGATTACTTTCCAAAAGGTTCTGCAAAGCCAAGGTCACGCTGAAATACTGCTGGATTTCACTTCCAACGTATGCACACTGCGACAGTTACAGACGCCCAGATATCTTGTCCTGTGGAATTAATTCTCTCTCTCCTTTTGATAAACAGCTGCCACTTTGCCCCTTCTCTCCATTTGCTCCGGGTTTTAATCAGACATCAATATTGATGACTGCAAGCAGTGGGTTAATTGTGCTTCTGGATGCTGTAATAATTTCAGAGTGCAAACAAATGTAACTGTTGTGCCGATTGCAGGTAGCACAGAGTTGCCTCTTCAGATTGCAGGACAGAGGTATCCCTGGCAATGACACCCTGCATTTAAGGGTGTCAGTTTGAGTGGAGAGGGAGAGGCATAATTCACAAACTCCATCTGTCTCGCATACACCTGTCAGAGAACTGCTGCTACTACCACAGCATAGCAAAATAATAAAGCTCTATGTAGACAGGAGCAAAATGAGACAAATGTAAGAGGGAGTGAGGGAGGGGGCCATATAGGGAAAGCAAAGTGGAGAGGATGGAGAGGAATAAAGGAGGCTCAGGGGCTAAGAAATGTTCAGCTGCTGTCTATAGGAACTCAACTATAATTTTTCTACAACATGTTGGCAAATAAGAAGACATTTCTTAGAAAGCTTTTTAAAGGATAAGTGTACTTTTATCCCCCTTCAATCTTACCCCCCTAAGTTGTTATCCACACTCTTCCTAGATCTTACTATGGGACTGATAACTCTAGTCTACAAGAAAGTCTTCTGCCTGAACAGCCCATGCACATTAGAATCCCCATGCATTTCTTTAGAAAAGCCATGTACCATTAGTCCCAATGGAGGACATCCTTTCCATAAAAATGTGTAGCCACCTTCACCTTCTGTGATGTGACTACTAGACATTTGGTGATAGGCGGGGCTGTAGTCAGCCTGGCTGGGATTATAGTGGCAATTATCTGGTTAATTCCAGGTGTCTGGCATTGCCTGTACCCCCCTGGGCAAAGTGGGATTCTGTCATATTGTGGGACAGCCAATGAGAGATACTGTAGTGTATGTACAGTACAGCAGCCAATCACTGGGTTTCTCTCAACCGGTGGTGCATGCTGGGATAGGGTACATATACTGGAGGGATTTGCCATGTGCTCAGACTAGCCGGGACCAGCCATGGATTAGGGCTGGGTGCTGTTCAGCCTGCCCCCCAGACTAGGTCTGAGGCCTGGGGATGGGCACAGGCTGTTGTGAGGGAGATGTTTCCTTAAGGCCTCCAACATGGAGGAGGTCTGTGTTGCTGGAAAGGAAGAGACCCGGACCAATGATGGCTCTTGAAGTTTCCTGGAACCTAAGGACTTCAGGAGTATGGCCTGTGCCTTTCCTGTTGAGGATCTGTATTCATCCTTGCTCATCTGCTACTTCAGTTACTAGCCGCTGCCTCCAAAGTGGATCTACACTCATATGCCAACCAGGTCTGGTGAGTCTGGAGTCAAAGTCTGTTACACCCTGAAAGCTTAGAATCCCTATACCCTCTCTCCTCAGTGAAGATGTTCAATAAAAGTTATTCTGCATTATACTACTGGAGTGGACATCAGCTATTGTAGGCACTAGAAGAAGGCCGATTAATGCTAATGGGTGGGCAGCTGAAGATCATACCCTAGACAGACTACAGATGAACTGGGCATTCAGCGGCTCCTTCGGGGGTGAGCGCTACAAATGCAAGGACACTCTACTCTGCAGATGTACTGGGAGAATTTTCATGAAGGGGCTGTATGACTCCCAGTAGGCCCCACAGTGAATATATAAGAAGCAGGTAAGTGTAGGATTTGGTAAGAGTATAGGGTTGGTGGTAGTACAGCTAAAGTTTTGTTATGACACATGGCACCAGACAAGTGATGACCAAATTGATCCACCTGAACAGTACAATAATACATTTTGCAAATAAAAACTTTAGGCCTATTTTGATGTTCTATGTCTGCACAGGGTTTTTGCCTGTTCATTGTACCCTGTTAGAAATGTACAACTTTCTAACATTAACGGTAACAATCACAAAGAAACAGCAAAATGCTATTTCTATAATTCACACATGGCAGACAATAAAACATTTCTGTGTTGGGTGCAGTGTGTGAAGGCCTATACTACCTGGCGTAGAAAACCAGCAAAGCCGGGAACAAAGTATGTATGGATGAAATTAATGAGTAACAAAACAAATGTTAAAATGACATAAGAAGAGCAAAGTATAGAGTCAGTGCTAAAAAACAGATGCTGGGACCACTGTAATTGCAATCGACAGTAAATGATTTGACTGTGCTGTATGCTGGCTCTGAAATGGTTAAACTGGATAATGACAGGGAGTGAAAATGAGGGATTTGATGGGGAATGTGCTAGAATAAAAGGCAAGGAGGCAGGTAGCGATAAGCACGCATTGTTACCTGGTGATTAGATCAAAAAAAATTCTGTACGCAGAGAGAGAGAGAGAGAGAGAGAGAGGTATTAAGCATCTCCCGCTCTATATGCTGTGAATGGGCCTTCATGTTGGAATGGACTTTTCAATGGGGCTTACATCTTTCTTATCAGATGAATAGTACAGCCATTTAGTGTCCTATGAATAGAAAAATAATGGAGAGAGCACATTCTAAAAGAATTGAAGCACAAGCTAAAAGAAAGTAGATTAAGCAAAAATGTTAAACTATTTTAATTTTTTAATTGAATATACTGTATACTGAGACCGTTTAACAATGCATGTTATGGTGAGAAGGGACTAAAGCAATCTAAAAACCTTCCAACTTATTCCTTCTTCTTAGAACAGAAGGTAGTCATATGTCTCTTTTCGTTACATGTTCAAATCCTGCTGCACTCCTTACCGGATATCCCCAAACCAGCGTGGGTGCTCAAAATGACTGTGGAGGGCGCCGCCTGAAGCAAAACTTGTTAAGGATGTCACCAGCACACCGTAGAGAGAGAGTGAAAAAAAACGTCTACTTATTGACGCATATTGTCATCACATGACAGCACTGATGTGATGACAATATGCATCAATAAATAGACTGTGGGTGACATCCATAACAAGTTTTCCTTTTCATTACATTACATTACATATCCCAAAGATCAGAGGATTATTCCTCAGACAGATGCACATGCGGAACCGCCGGTGTATTGTGCACGTATAGCTTAAAGTGACACTAAACTCAGGAGTTAAATCTTAAAAATGCATAAAAGTACCTTAAATATTGATAATACTGGACCCCATTTGTACATCACTCAGCTGGTGATCCTCAAATCATCTCTGAATTGGTGCTGACACTGTCCTTCCTTCTGGAGGGTGGCTACTTTTGTTCCCCATGGTCCCTGTGTGTGTTGTAAAGTAGTCAGCACTTCAAGCTCATTTCCATGATGGACTCGAATCTTATATTTAGTTTACAAAGGCTGGCCATACACTGCGCTATTTTTCTCTTTCAACCCGCAGACTAAACTAAAAAAAAAAAATAGAGCAGGTTTCTCTATCAACGCTATGAGTGTGTTGATCAAGGAATCCTTGCTGCTCCTTTTGTATCCTGACAGCGGCCACCAACCCCTGTCAGGATACTTGAACAGGGCTGGGAGCCAATAAACTATTCATTCGCAGGTTTTCCTGACCAGGTTATTTGATCAGCTGATACTTAAGGTACTTAAATACATTTTTAACATTTAACAGTTTAGTGTCACATTATGCATTTCCGGCTAATACTTTTTGGTTTTTAGTGTTGAACAGAGTGGGAAAGACTAGACAGTTTCAGCACCAATTCACCTTAATTTGTATTGAAATGGTAGTCCATCAAGGGAGTGAGCTTGGAGCGGTGGCTACTTTACAACACACACAGGGACCATGGGGAACAATAATAGCCACCCTCCAGAAGGAAGGACATTGTCAGCACCAATTCAGAGATGATTTGAGGATCTACAGCTGAGTGATACACAAATAAGATACATTTTTAATAATAGTTAAGGTGCTTAAATGTAATTTTTAAGATTTAACTCCTGAGCTGAATGTCACTTTAAAATAATAGAGGCATTTATTCCAAACTGCATACAACTGTTTCAGGCATTTTGGTCATCATTAGTGCAGTCATCATAGCTTCTATAGAGTAGGCCTTGGGACCCAACAAGTCTAATGTAAACATATAAGTTATATGAGAAGGTACAAAAGCAATCTAAAAGCCCTCCAACCGATTAAGTGTGTAACCCTGTAGAGCCTTCTTAGAGCAGAAGGTAGACATGTCTCATTATATCAGGTATTCCAAAAATAAGAGGATTATTCCTCATTTGAGGACAGGGTGGAAACATGCCATACATTGCTTTACGCCCCATCGGCCAGATGCACATTTAGAACCATTGGTGTATAGCACAAATATAGCCTAATATGATAGAGCCAGTTATTATAATTAATAGAGCATGTCCTCAAGTCCAAATAATGCATGTCTTGCAGGTGATACCACAAAGTAACGGTTAGCTATGACTAAGGCTGGGTAAGGAAGAAACACGTCAGCGGTTGTGTTTTGTACAGATGCATGTGGAATACATTTTGTGTGACTTGTTTTAGGAAAAAAACTCTGCTTAGCACTATTGTTATCTAAATTGTTACTATGCCTCTAAACAGCCAGGACCATGGGGAGAAATGCAAACTTGTGAAAGCTCCTGTGTGTGGCTGTTCCATCTCTGTCTTGCATAGATAAATAGATTTGAATCAGTAAACAAAAAAACAAAACAAAAAAGTCAACCAACATATGGCTTCTTTTTTACAGGTCTGCTGAATTTTTTTCTGCCTGACTGTGGACTAATGGAAGCCCAAGTTTTTAGAGATCCTCTTGTAATCCTTTTGCATTATGAGCTTCAGCAGCTCTTCTTTTAAGGTCCCCTGAAATTTCCATCGATTTGGTCGTGTTGCACTTCCACAAAGTTCTTTTATAAATAGCAAGTAACTAAAATTGTGTGTGTGTTTTGTTTTTTTGTTACTTCATGGTAAGGCCACACCATTATTGATTGGAATATATTATATTGATTGGCAAATCGATGCCGAATACACTGCCTTGAAGATGTCATTAAATTTAGCGGATCATCAATAACGGTTACTGTTTAAGGCCTCACTTCAGTTTTGTTGAAAAAAAGACAAAAATAAAAAACAGCAGTGGCCTCAAGGAGAACAATATACACTGCAAAGATTATAGAAAACTTTTTGTGCCGGTTTGTAGCTTTTCTGAAGCAATAGCTTTTTTTTTTTTTGCCATGTCCTGTCTATATCAAACTTATTTGTAAATGGGAAGGTACACCTTCATTATATTCCCCTGATCAATTTCAGTACTGAAATGACATAAGCTGCAGTGTTTGCATGCCTTGAAAATTGGACGAGCCTTAGCCCTCATTCACACGACTAACAGCCGGCCCGTACAGATCCGTGCTGCGTGCACAGCCGTATCGGTCCGCTACCTGGAAGGACAGGTGCTGCATTGTTTTGTACGCAGCAGCCTGTTCTTCTCTATGGGTGTACGGTGCCGAACGCTCACCCGAACTGCACGTCCGTGCAGGTGTCCCTGCTCCGATGCAGACAGGATCCATCCTGTCTGCGTACGAGTACGGACACCCGTACCAATGTGCAGTTCCTCTGAGTGTATGGACGCGTACTCCCATAGAGAAGGACAGGATGCTGTGTACAAATCACACGCAGCACCTGTCCTTCCCGGGAACGGCGCGATACGGCCATGCATGCAGAATGGATCTATACGGACCGGCTGTCAGTGGTGTGAATGAGGGCTTAGAGAGTAACTCACCAAAAATAAAACTTTGCAGGGGATGCCTTGAAGTGCAAATGAAGCCAACACTTTTTTTTAGTTTTTGGATAGAGTGGAGAGGGATTAGAACACCTGTTGGGTTTTTATTACTGCCTGTGTCTCTGTTAAGGAGAATCACCCTCTCTCTTTGTCCTGGTAACCATCATAACGGTAGAGCGCAAATTTTGGGTTGTTACCAAAACAGGAATAGGTGTGAGATCTCCCTCCCAATGGGGACACCAGTTCTGGTGACCCTGTTGACCACCAGGGATATCTCACACTTTGGAGGGATTTCCTCTCATTTCTTGTGGTAGCTGTTGGACAGGAAGCGAAGGAAAATCTCCCAAATCAGACACAGATGGCAAATAAAAAGCTTACAGGGGTCATAACTTTCCCTCAGAAGTTTTCAAAAAAAGTTTTGTCTTCAGTTCTGCTATACAATTTAATTGCAGCTTAGTGCAGACTTTTTGGAAGCAGGGAACCAGTTACACAAGAAGACTAATGTGATTTTCTGACACCTCCATGGCTTTACACAAAGAGCGAGGTAGTGTCAACACATCTGTGTGCTGCCATGGAGAAGGGACAGCAAAGAATAATTACGGTAGGCATTTTGTCATCAGGTTTTGGCTTTCCTGACATCTCCATGGCATCACAAAGGTAGGTTGACCCTGCCTCCCCATTTTTATGCTGCCATGGAGACAGGTAAGGAAAGTAAAACTACGGTAGATATTTTGTCATTAATTTTGCATTTTGCCATGGCATATGCAGATTGCCTCAGGTTGTCATATTGCCAGGAATTGACATTTGAGTGTTTTTTAACAGTTTAAGAAAATGACAGCAGCTGCAGACTGGGATGGATAGGTCATTTTTAATAACTAAATGGCTTGGGTAGCAATTATATATATTATACTAACTTGGAGTTTTCCCTTTAAATTGTTTGTTGACTGGACATGTGGAGATGTAAAGTGTTGTGTGTGTTGTTTGTTAAACAAGGCTGTCTTCATATATTTTTGTGACTCACATCACATTTTAGGAGCTATTTATGCAGAAATCCAGCAAATTCCTAAGGGTTTATTTTATCTCACAACTGCAGTTTGTCTTTTATTTTATATTATAGAGGATTCAGCATTGGGAACCACATAAGTTCTGCTATAGCAGGAGAAATGAGACACTATGGCAAGGTGTCCTAGAGTCCTGGAGAGAAATAAGGGCTTGCTTGCCATTTTGTGCTTTAAAGTAAAATGCAAAGTGTTTTGCAGCAGGAAAATGTAATTCATATGTTAGAACCACTTAGTTTAGCCTGATCAATCACTTCACTGCATGGCAGCTTGTACTTCGACAGTCATGCATGCTGCATTTGTTTATGTGTTAACATGTGATAAGCATGTCTATTAATGGTAAACACATGTACATTTGTATACATGTTTATAACATCTGTGCTATGGAAATCTTTTCAATTGATTTTTCCCATACTTTGCATTGCTAATGAACAAAACGTGTGCGTTTACCATGGAACAAATGTTGTAAAAGAGCTACAAGTTTGATGCCTTGGCAGATTCTATTTCTTGAACTGGCTAATGGCCTCAATAAAAGGCATGCTTAGCTTAAAAAACACAAGAAAACATGGATGCTTTAATCATTGGTGGTCCTCAGGTGTGGCCCTTAAAATTCACCAAGGGGCCACACATAATATTCAGTAAATGTAATGCTACAGAATGCTGTCAGAGACTGCAGATATGAAACAGAAGATGGGGAAAGACTATGGGTATGCTATAGGTCAGAGACTGTAAATATGCTACGGGTGTTGATGAAGAGCGGGGACATGCTTCAGAAGACAGCTACTGTCTGAAGACACAATACATAAGACTGGTAAAGATCACTGGCAAAACAGTATCTTTACAAATCAACACTTTCACATCTGTGCTCCCAACGGCCCTCTTAAAAATTACTTGTGCCACATTTAATATTTCTCACAGCAAGACCCATTATAAAAGATCAGAGGAAAAAAACTAAAAAGACAAAAAGGGATGAACTGCACAGAAACACTAAAGTAGACGCCAGTCTAAAGAATATTTTTCCTTGACTGGCTTGATAAGCATGAAAACACAGACTAATGTCTGCAGGGGCCCCGAGGGCTGCACAATAAGAGCTGCATAAAGCCTTGGGCCGCTGATTGGGCACCAGTGCTTTAAGTGTTCAATGGGTGATCAGAAAAATAATAATAAGTAGATTAGAGGTCAAGCACTGAATACTGCCAAGGACCCATGATCATTTTGATGGCTAAACACTAAACTCAGGAGTTAAAGGTTAAAAGTGCACTCAAATACCTTAACTATTAACACTAATGTATCTTATTTGTGTATCACTCGGCTGTAGATCCTCATATCATCTCTGAGTTCATGCTGACACTGTCCTTTCTTCTGGAGGGTGGCTACTTTTGTTCCCCATGGTCCCTGTGTGTGTTGTAAAGTAGCCACCGCTCCAAGCTCACTCCCGTGATGGACTACAATTTCAATACAAATTAAGGTGAATTGGTGCTGAAACTGTCTAGTCTTTCCCACTCTGTTCAACACTAAAAACCAAAAATTATTAGCCGGAAATGCATTATGTGACACTAAACTGTTAAATGTTAAAAATGTATTTAAGTGCCTTAAGTATCAGCTGATCAAATAAGCTGGTCAGGAAAATCTGCGAATGAATAGTTTATTGGCTCCCAGCCCTGTTCAAGTATCCTGACAGGGGTTGGTGGCCGCTGTCAGGATACAAAAGGAGCAGCAAGGATTCCTTGATCAACACACTCATAGCGTTGATGGAGAAACCTGCTCTATTTTTTTTTTTTTAGTTTAGTTTGCGGGTTGAAAGAGAAAAATAGCGCAGTGTATGGCCAGCCTTTGTAAACTAAATATAAGATTCGAGTCCATCATGGAAGTGAGCTTGAAGTGCTGACTACTTTACAACACACACAGGGACCATGTGGAACAAAAGTAGCCACCCTCCAGAAGGAAGGACAGTGTCAGCACCAATTCAGAGATGATTTGAGGATCTACCACTCCAACTTTGCTCCCATGATGGAAAACAATCTTATATTTAGTTTACTAATTTGAATTGAGATTGTAGTCCATCACGGAAGCAAGCTTGGAGTGGTGACTAGGATGAGAGATGCAATGCACACTGGGAATCCAGGAAGTTGCTGAAAGAAGACACGTGCACGGAATAAAAATTTGTTTTGGACGGAAAAAAATGAAAGCTAAAAACATTTTCATTCATTTCGTCATGCACTCCACCTCCAAGATGGCAGCGCACATGCACAGAACGTGCCGGCAGCCGATATGGCCACCACACGTTCTGAAACAAATTTATATATGCCTGTATATAGTTTTCCTATATTAGGGCATATCATAAATTTGCTATTTAGGATTCGGATGAACCGCGGAATCAACTGAATTTAATTGATTTGCAGGTTTGTCCGAATCTGAATGCACATGTCTAGCAGAAAGTGATGGACAGACGGAAAACGGCACTCCCTACATAAAATGAATTTTCCCAAGTAAGCTTTGATTGCATTAGCAAAAACAACTCTAGTATGTATTCCTATTACAATGCCGATGCTATATTAGGATAGCATATGCTGGGACTTTACAGCTCCTTTAATAATGCCCTTGTCCATGTAAATGTGATCACCCTTTCATTAGCATCAAGAGAATAAAAAAATCCTTTAAAAAAGCAATAAATAGCAGGGACCCAGTGTGTTACCTGAAGGTTGGTAGTACAGTACAACAAAAAAACAACAAAAAACAAACATCACTGCTCCAAAAAAATAAATACATTACTAAATTACTAACATTGATAAAAACTACAATTCATAATCCACCCTAACCCTCAAAAATACTTTAAACATTTTAAAAATTGATAGAAAAATCCTACATGAAATGTATTTGGTCTGTAATAACTTTATGATATACTCAAGCCTCTCCCATCAAAAAAAATGCAAAGCATGTTTTATTCTACTGCACAGATAATAAATACTCCAAGCTTTTCTACGTTCTGATAACTCCCCAGATTCCCCAGGACCTTTCTCAATGAAGATACTTTACAGCTCAATACTGATTTGATAACCGTCTGTAGTTTTCAAGAGAATTGCAAGTGTTAATATACATAATGTAATGTGCGTCTCTCAGTGCAATTTCCTGCCGTTCCCACCTCTTGGACTCAAAGTCACTTTATAGCAGACCCACGAAAAATGAAAACATTTACATTTGCTATTATTCAGGGGGATCATTATACTTCTTGGCATTTTGCTCGGTAATATAATGTAAAAAAAAAATAAACCCATGGCATATGCGTGCATATAAATTCTATTTACGAGTTAACGTATGCCTACCCTACTTAGCGTTTACGACAACAGAAAAACATTATTCCAGATAAATAATCTGCAGCCTTACAATAAATAGATGTTACTATTAATCTTACAGTCGATGGTTTGCTAGTTTTTTTCCCCCTTTAATGCTTTTAGTAGAAGTCTCATAAATCCAGTGTGGGCAGTTTCCAAACTTCCGATAACCCATTAGGTTAGAGCTGAGAAAAACAGTTTGTTTTGTAGATATGATTTATATTTATATGCTGGAAATGATGCCTTTTTTTGCATTTCAACTGTTATTTAAAGGGAGAGTGCCATTTGAAAAGTATGCGGCTTAACGCGGTTCATCTAGCGTGATTTAAATTTGCGATTGACATTTTAATCCCTTTGTAACTGGTCAAACTCTCGCCACCTTGATCATTTTGCTGCATCCAGGAAATTAAATTTCTAATTGTGCCTACAGTGTCACCTGAAGGTGAAACCAGATCACCACCTGACTTCAGATTGTGTCGCAGAGACAGCTGAGTACAAAGCAAGACAAATTATTGTCCAAATGAATGGCCATCAGCGGATCATTAATAATGCCAAATTCCAGCCAAAACTTTTTCATTTTTTAGGTCGTTTAGGTCTGGTTGGAATTTTAAGGAGGAACCCCACCCCCCAAAAATGGGCAGGAAAAATTGGGGTCCTCCCTAAAATTCCTTCCAGACCCTTGATCCCAGCACAGACCCGGCAGGGCAGGAAAGGGGGGGGGGGACCTCCCTGCACCATACCATGCCACTTGCCCTCTGCATTGGGAGGGTGTCCCCATGCCAATGGGGACAAGGGCTTTTTCCCCACAACCCTGAACCAGTGGTTGTAATGGTCTGCAGGCAGGGGGACTTATTTGCATCAGGGTACCCCTTTACTTGTACCCCTACTCATTCACTAAAAGTTAAAGTGAATAAACACACCACACATTTTGAAAAAAATCCAAATTAAAAAAACAAAACAAAGAGTCAATTTTTGACAAGTCCTTTTATTTAAAAAATATGTAAACAAATGGGCGGAGTGAGCCGTGACTTCACGGGGCTTGTTCCGCCCATTTGACATTCTGAGCTGTCATATAACACAATAGCATTCGGGAACGCCCGAATGCCATTCAGGTCTGGGAGATAGGGTGTCATATAAATAGTATTTTTCCTGAATGCTATTGTGTTCTGTGACAGCTCAGAATGTCAAATGCGCGGAACGGATCACTCCGCCCATTTGTTTACATTCGGCCGGAGTTGTCATTTTGCGCCGAGTCTTCATCTGGTTCGGACGGAACATTGTGCGGGGGACTTTTTTTTATTTTAGCGAGTCTGCGGGCATCGCTCATAGTGATTGACACTGGATTACATCGATGGATCCTTTTTTTTTTTTCTAAAGGACTAGTCAAAAACTGACTGTTTTTTTAAAATTAAAGGATTTTTCAAAATGTGTGGTGTGCGACATCTAGGTGTAAAAAAGTATTTTTTTTCCCCTTTTGTGTGATGTCACTTTGCTGCAGAGAAAATTAGCTCGTAACGAAAATTAGTACAAGCTACCGCTATGGAATTAATGAAAATTCGGATTTCGTCAAAATCCAAATCCTGAAATGTAATTGACTTTTGGACCCGAATCCCAAAAAACGAAACAACGAAAAATTTGCTGGCGCACATGTCTACTAAACATTGTGATTGTTTGGCTGCCAGGTAAGTGGTTGTGCTTCTTGTAAAGGAAACTTGAGAAATATGCAGCCATCTAGACACTGGAGAACTACAATGCCCAGCTGGGTACAATGGCTTTTGCATCACAATAAGAAAACATGTTACAGTTATTAAAAAATCTGAATGCTATTAGGAATCACATCTTCTTTTCTAAACAGTTACCTGATTAATGTCCCTCATGTAGTTAGGATGCGTTACCTTCATTACATCATCTCTATATTGTTACTAGATGAGAAGATGTTGTTACTGGAAATCAATGAGGTGTTGTAGGATGCATTGAGCTGAGATGGCTCCCCAGGCATTTGTGATGGAGAAGTACAATATTCTATATCAATGGTTATTCAATGAAACTGTTTATACAGAATGGGAAATTCTGGGCAATGTTAAGATTTTAATCAGCAGAAAAATAAAAGAGATTTTCCATTACTGGTTTTAAATGTAATCTGCATAGCTTAAAAAGAACACCCAAGCTAACACCGCATACTGTAAGCTTTATGCTAAATTCTTCCATGTGTGTGTAAAGGTGTAAAGGTTAAGAGGGACAATTCTTAGCACAAATGTTTAGTCCATGGATGCACCCAGTCTACACCTTCAGTCATGAGGAATTCATGACACAACTGGTCAGGTAAACCCACTACTGGTTTTTTCAACCTCTACATTTCCTTCCATATTGGTAGTAGGGGATCATTTAAAATCTACTACAATAAACAAACTCTTAGTAATTACATAGTACATTTATTTACAGAGGGACAGCTGAGGGACACAGATGTTGATTGCAAAAGGGGAACTGTTTCTTCAAAGGAAGGACAGTTGGCAGCACTACATATGTATTTCTTCACATGATGCATGTGTATTCCTCCACACACTACATGTGTATTCCTTCACATTCTACATTTGTATTCCACCATATACTATGTCTATTTCTCTACACTCTAAGTGTGTATTCCTCCACACCCTACATGTATATTCCTCTACTTTCTATGTGTGTATTCCTCCACACCCTACATGTGTATTCCTCTACTTTCTATGTGTGTATTCCTCCACACCCTAAGTGTATATTCCTCTACTTTCTATGTGTGTATTCCTCCACACCCTACATGTGTATTCCTCTACTTTCTATGTGTGTATTCCTCCACACCCTACATGTGTATTCCTCTACTTTCTATGTGTGTATTCCTCCACACCCTAAGTGTGTTAGACATGTGCGATTCATTTCGGAAAAATTTGTTTTTCTGACAAATTTTTGTTATTCGGAGATTCAGATGTATCCGAACTTCCCAATAACAGAATTGACAAATGAAAACAAATTTTGAAAACAAGACAAAATTTGTTAGCGGTAGTCTGCACAAATTTTCATTTGTGGACCAATTGTCATTGCAGCAAAGTGACATTTAAACATTTTTTTTAAATGTCACTATGCTGCAACGAAGCAAACGAAGCGAAAACGCAAAGAAAACGAAAATCCATACAGACTACCGCTAATGAATTAAGTCCGAATCCCGAAACGAATTGACTTTCGAACCCGAATCCCGAAAAACAAAATAATGCAAAATCCGAATCAAAACTAAACAAATTATTTGCCGGTGCACATGTTTAATGTGTGTATTTCTTCACACGCTACGTGTGTATTCCTCCACTCCCTACATGTGTATTCCTCCACTCCCTACGTGTATATTCCTCCACTCCCTACGTGTGCATTCCTCCACTCCCTACGTGTGCATTCCTCCACTCCCTACGTGTGCATTCCTCTACTCCCTACGTGTACATTCCTAAACTCTCTACGTGTTAATTCCTCCAGTCCCTAGGTGTGTATTTCTCCACTCCCTTCGTGTGTATTCCTCCACTCCCTACGTGTGTATTCCTCCACTACCTACGTGTGTATTCCTCCACTACCTACGTGTGTATTCCTCCACTTCCTATGTGTGTATTCCTCCACTACCTACGTGTGCATTCCTTCACTCCCTACGTGTGTATTCCTCCACTACCTACATGTGTATTCCTCCGCTACCTACGTGTGTATTCCTCCACTTCCTATGTGTGTATTCCTCCACTCCCTACGTGTGTATTCCTCCACTTCCTATGTGTGTATTCCTCCACTTCCTATGTGTGTATTCCTCCACTTCCTATGTGTGTATTCCTCCACTACCTAGATGTGTATTCCTCCACTTCCTACGTGTGTATTCCTCCACTTCCTACGTGTGTATTTCTCCACTACCTACGTGTGCATTCCTCCACTACCTACGTGTGCATTCCTCCACTACCTACGTGTGTATTCCTCCACTACCTACGTGTGTATTCCTCCACTCCCTACAAGTGTATTCTTCTACACACAAGCTGAACCCCTGATGGAGAGTTCCCCTTATGCTCCTCATGTAGATACCCTTATTTTCTGAATGCATCTTGAGCTGATCTTGTGTGTATTCCTCCACTACCTACGTGTGCATTCCTTCACGCCCTACGTGTGTATTCCTCCACTACCTACGTGTGCATTCCTCCACTCCCTACGTGTGTATTCCTCCGCTTCCTATGTGTGTATTCCTCCGCTACCTACGTGTGTATTCCTCCACTTCCTATGTGTGTATTCCTCCACTCCCTACGTGTGCAGTCCTCCACTAACTACGTGTGGATTCCTCCACTTCCTATGTGTGTATTCCTCCATTACCTAGGTGTGTATTCCTCCACTTCCTACGTGTGTATTCCTCCACTTCCTACGTGTGTATTTCTCCACTACCTACGTGTGCATTCCTCCACTACCTACGTGTGTATTCCTCCACTACCTACGTGTGTATTCCTCCACTCCCTACAAGTGTATTCTTCTACACACAAGCTGAACCCCAGATGGAGAGTTCCCCTTATGCTCTTCATGTAGATACCCTTATTTTCTGAATGCATCTTGAGCTGATCTTGTTAAAATGCACACCAGTGCGTGCTCCCTAGTTTAAACCACCACCCTCTGTAATCTGTGGAGAGGTCAATTGCACAGTCCATCGATAAGGGGCAAGTCTATTCTTAAGTTATTCCTAAGAATGTATACAGCCCACAGCTTAAAGTGACACTGACCTCAGAAGATAAATCTTAAAAATACATTCAAGTTCTTTAACTATTAACACAAATGTATCTTATTTGTGTATCACTCGGCTGTAGATCCTCAAATCATCTCTGAATTGGTGCTGACACTGTCCTTCCTTCTGGAGGGTGACTACTTTTCTTCCCCATGGTCCCTGTGTGTGTTGTAAAGTAGCCATCGCTCTAAGCTCACTCCAGTGATGGACTACAATCTAAAATTCAAATGAGTAAACTAAATGTGAGATTGTAGTCCATCATGGTAGTGAGCTTGAGGAGGTGAATAATTTGAGGATCTACAGCCGAGTGATACTCAATACATTTGTGATAATATTTAAAGGTACTTGAATGCAATTTTAAGATTTAACTCCTGAATTTAATGTCATTTTAACACATTGCACTTCACATGTGGCTAGTAGGTTTATTAAAAAATCTATTCAATGTGCAGCTATGGCAGGTCCTCTTCTATATATTGTTCCCTCTGGGTGCTGTCACAGCAAATGAGGTGCCTAATTATGACTATCTGTACAGATATAATAACATTATGCTCAATTGTGTAATGACACAATTTGCAAAGTTGATTCAAGGTGAATGATTTGACTTGGTGATAATGCTAATAATTGTATTAGAATCTCCGGGACTCGTATCACAGTGTCAGCACTTTATGACTAATGGCTACTTTGAGTTACTGCTGGACAGTCAGTTTGCTTTGGCTTTGCATGTGATTGCTGATATATATGGGAAACCTCTGTTTCATTATAAACATAGTTAACAGGTCTCTTTGATAACTAGCAGGGCTGCATGCTGGGTAATGTTATGTTGTGCACTGAACAGACTATCTATTAAAATGTAATTTGGTGCTGTTGTTAATCTATTTCCTGCCACTGATTAAACAATCTTAGATGTTGTAAAGGATATTCACAATTAAAGAAAGAGCATGTGGGTGACCTGACATTACAGTTTATTAGCTTATAGTATTCAAACTTTTTTTTTTCAATAATGAATCCAAATCTAACAAATTATATAGATATATATCTATATCGATAGATAGATAGATAGATAGATAGATAGATAGATAGATAGATAGATATATGATGTGATGACGTCATGAAACCTTGGAGCAGAAAGGGAAAGGAGCCACCCTAACACAGGATATCAGAACTAGTGCTCAGGGAACCATCTGGTTCTGCAGGAAACTAAAACTTCTAAACATCAAGAAGCAGCATCCATTGCAAGTGATTTATTCAGCATTTTATAAAGCTTAAAATCACTTTAAAGTAATATTAAAATAATTAATCCAAATCAAACAAATGTACGTTGCCCAGCAATGGGGCAGCCTGATGCCCCAAGCTCACAGGAAGCGGGCAACATTCAACACCATCTGGTTGTACAAAGACTTTCTGCAGGGGTAGTGCTGGGGATAGTGTGAGTTTTGCAGGGACAGCTGCCTATTTATTATAACTTTTTCTGGGGAACAGTTCTTATTTACTTATTTATTTGCTTTTTGTTAAACTATAGCTGCGCTTTAAGAGCTAGTTCACACCAGCCCCAGTGTGTTCCAGCCCGATTGGTGCCTGAATGCACAGGATCACATTCCAGCCGGCACACTTTGTTTTGGGGCGGAAGGGGCGTGGTGGTGCATTGAAGTCAATGGCACCACAGCCACGCATTCTGCCTGCAGTGCGATCGCCCGCACTGGAACGCGTGGCACATTAGTGCCTGCGTTCCAGTCCGCTGTGGTCAGAAAAAATGCTGCAAGCACAATTGTTTCCGACCGCACCAGACCACAACGCAGGTATTGATGTGCCATGAGTTCCAGTGTGGGCGGGAGGCGTGGCGGCAGTGCCATTGACTTCAAAGCACCGCCCCAAAACAAAGTGAGCCGGCCGGAATGCTATCCTGTGCGTTCAGGCACCAATCGGGCCGGAACGCACTGGGGCTTGTGTTAACAAGCCCTTAGTAGAATCCAACAAATTTGCCGAGTTCCTAGTTAAAATGGCTTTCAGAAGCAGCATTTGAAAGTACATATGGTATTAATTTTTCAGTTTCATAGGCCAGCCAAGCTTTTGTATGTTCAAATCTCTAAACATATCAAAGTACCAGCAGTGTCCCTGGAAATGCAAAAAATTGTCCTGAAATTTTTGTTTATCCTCATGATCACACACTGTTGTACTCAACCATTTTAAAGTGATATTTATTTTTTTAAATTAACGGGTAGCAGAATCAATCACAGGTATAATAATAATTAAAAAAAAACAGCAAATATATTATTAAGATAAAGAATATCTAGAAGCCCCTGTGTCTACCCAAGATCTACGCTATTTATACAATTTGGGGATAAATATGAAGCAAAGGCGATACCACACCCAAAGAGAAAATGTTTGCCGCATTATTATCCAAGCAGTGGCGTCACAAGGGGGGTGCGGCCCGCACCAGGGTGACACCATTGGAGGGGTGACACCAAAATGACTGACAGTCATTTTGGTGTCACCCCCTCTAAAAAGTCGGGCACTAGGTCATGGACCGAGAGCCTGACAGTGTCAGGAGAGAGGAGGGGCCCGGTGACATACCTCATCCCACCGGGTGAACATCCCCTCCTCTCTCTGCCGTTGCCCATCACTAAGATGGCCAGTGTCAATTAGAGGATCGTGCATGCCGTCACCAGGCGGTGTCACCCGGTCTCGGCTCTGTGCGAGACCCGGCCTCGAGACGTCTCTTTACCCAAGATCAACGGAAGGTAGGATAAAAAAAAACTTTACTATACTTAAAAGTTAGCTCACTTGATGCTTCATTGCACTCTTCAAAGACGGCACTAATTTATTTAGAGTGATAGCAGGAATGTCCTTTCATATTGTTCTTAAAGTGACACTGTGTTCCAGGGTGACTACATGGGGGTGGTGGCCAAGCAGGCACTGTGTGCCATTACATACTGTATTTATATTTAAATCATTATTATAACCACAACTATTGCTTTTTTTTTTATTCATCACAAACAGACATGGTAATGTGACCTCTATGGTATGTACATATTGCAATTTATAATTAGGAAATGGTCCTTTAACTAACAGTAGAAATATGAAAGTTGTTGTGGGCAGCAGATGTTGCTCATTAGTTCTACTCTCCTAATCTACTAATAGCACATATAAGAAAAAAACAAAAAAAGTAAACGAATATAAAAGCTTTTACTAACTAGCCTGCCAAATCAGAAACATTCTCAATAAGCACATATGACGAATCTGACACCATACAGCTGATTTAGGAGCTGCAGTCATTTTTATAGACCATTTTTCCTGTAAGAGCTGAATGCAATCTTCTATTAACTTTTATCACCCATTATCAGTTGGTTGCATTTTGCAGCATGGCCATATCTTATGGTTTTAGTCCTTCGTGATAATAGCCTTAATGTTATGTTTACAAGCCTAACTAACAGTCTGCATAATTTTCATTTACAGCTAAATTCTGATTAAAAAAAAAAACATACTGTTACATCTTTACCAGCGTGTCCCGAAAGCTGGAACCCGAATCCATGCATTCCTAAACAAAACCATGAGCTGAGGTTTAAGTATCACCATTCGGTTTGCATCGTTTTCCATGAAAAAACAAATTAAAAGAAATGTCCGACACAAACAAACCATTTACAGAAATGTTCATTTTAGCTAATGCCATTTTCATTTGGTTTTAATTAGAAATATGCAATTTGTAACAATGATACTCACATACAAACCTTCTGCCTGCTGCACGGTGTCTGCTATTATCTTTAATAGCTAGAAAAAAAAAAATCTGTGTGCCTCTCTGATATAGTCTTAAACTGGCCACACACCTATAGATTATCTGCAGATTTTCTATGGTCAGATGGACTGTGTGGATGGAGGAATCTCCCACTGGGACAAGCTTCAGTATATTGCTCTTTGACCTTGCTGGCTGGCTCTCAAAATACCTGAACAATGCCTGGATCCAGTCAGATTGTTCAGGTATTTTGGGAGCCAGCGGGGCAGACTAGCAAGATACTGAAGCTTGGCCCAGTGGGAGGTTCCTCCATCCACACAGTTTAGCGTAGATGGAGGAATCAGTTGCACTTTTTCCATCTGACCATAGAAAATCTGCAGATAATCTATAGGTGTATGGCCAGCTATACTTTGGGAATGCTGAACTGACTTCTGACTGTTGCATTATGCTTTTCTCGAATGCTAGTCCACTTTAGTGGCTATAAAGGGCACCTTTATTAAGCAGGGTGCAGGAAAGATGGTGGGGCTAAGCCCAGAAGTCAGGGAAGTCAAGGCCTTGGTGAAAAAGTGCATATAATAGAAAGGCTGACATGCTCACTTTAAATTGGGTCTTGAAAAATATAAAATACATTTTTCATTGTACTTATTGTATTTATTCAGAAATCCATTTTTATATTGACATCCTGTAATCTCTATTGCAAATGGAATCCTTATGAGAGTGAAAGTACCAGCACGTTTATTACACTGCACAGTGATATCCTAACATGTTTCAAGCACTAGGCTCTGCAGCAGGAGATGTCTAGATGGCTTACCATGGGAAAGCACAACAGCATCACCAGTATGGCGATTGCCTACACACAGTTCAATAAACAGGTTATAAGTGGGGTGGGATATAGGAAGTTGCAAGTTTTGAATAGTTGAAATAACTCTATTAATAGGAGTTTCCGTTATGTCTCTTTTAATGAAATTGTCTTAGCTGAAGCTACTTAATTAATGATAAAACTCATGGATGGTGGAAATGTTTTAAACAATGAATAATGTGCCATCCCAGCCTATATATTAGCCATAAAGGTGTGTGACAGTTTCATTGTCACACGTCGGCTTGTACTGTGAGGCTGAGTGATTTTCACTCACCTCATAGTTCTTCTTTAAAGGAGAACTATGAGGTGAGTGCTTTTCACTCACCTCATAGTTCTAGCCGACCTGTGACAATGAGACTGTCACAGGTCGGCTCAGTAGATCGGGAGGTGAGCGAACACATACCGGGTTCGCTCACCTCTCGATCCTGTCACGGCTCTCTGCCGTGACAGGGGAGGGGCTGGATTCCCCTCTTCCCGCTCCAATCCGCCAGCGCTGACTGGCGGAACGGACGGGTGAGGGGGCGGGTACAGCTGGCTCTGCCTCTTGTAGGCAGAGCCAGCTGTCACGTGGGGATCCGCTCCGGCTGCGGCGTCTCAGTATCCCGCGAGCCATAGCTCGCGGTATACTGAGCCTAGGGTGACGGGAGGACACTAGTTTGTGTCCTCCCGTTACCCTAAGGAGAACTATGGGGAAAAGCCCTGACCCCATAGTTCTCCTTTTAAGTGTTTTTGTTTTAGCCAGTGGAAGGTAGTGGGAGAAGGAGATGGTTGTGTAGCCTTGAAAAATGCTCAGTTCTTCAGGCACTTCCATTGAAATGCCCCTTTCTGCTTCAAAAGCAGCCCATTTACCTTTTTGAGCTATGGATATCGAGCTATAGGCGCCTGTGTGCTCATATATGAACAGGCACAATGTAAAAGAGAACTAAAGCCAAAAATTTTTTGGAGCTTTCCTGCAGCCAGGAAAGATCCTGACTATATTACCTGGATCCACCCTTCTGCCTGATTGACAGCTAGCTCTGCCTCTCTAGAGCCAGAGCCAGCTGTGCCCGCCCCCTCCCCTGCATATGAGTACACAACCTATTGCATTAGAGTGTGCACAAAAAAGTACAACACACATGTGTGCAGGGGGTGCTGCAGGGGTGCAGTAATGAAGCAGAGAGCCTGGCAGGTGGTCATGTAACTATCCACCCAGCTTTTTGATTGGATGGGAAGCCACATCCATGCTCCCTCGCAACTTCCCGGGCTCTGAAGACTGCGGCTGCTATGTGAGGAATGTAAGTGGCAAGTGCTGCTGCTGCTGCTGCTGCACTCTGTATCGCTGAGCCAGCTACTGAGATATCATTGTGATCCCTCCACAGGCTCAGTGACTAAAAACACGGCACCTGCTGTTTCGGTTTTGGTGCTGTGCTTGGAGTGAATATGGTGTGCCCTTATGCGCACACCCATGCTCCCCTGTCTGTCCCTCCAATGAGCACTGTAGGAGCAAAGAGGGTAGGGGGGAATCCCTGCAGAGAGGGGTGAATGACAGTCACCCGTCTCTGCAGGGAGAAGCTTCGGAGCTTTGAGCTTCAGGGTTTGCCAGTTCATTATTAAGAAAGCATAAACAGGCTTAGCAAAAAGGAACTCTGTATTGCTGATAAATCTATCAAGATGCCTGAGTAAGAGATCACCTACATGTGAGATTTTCCGTCATGATGGAACATAAAACGAGTCCCTTGTTCACAGTTTCCACATTTGTTATACAATTATTTCAGTGGGTTGTAAATGAGGCGTGGAATTAATTCTGTGCTATTAAACAATCAAACATCTCAAGTTAGAGAGATTTCCCTTCACTTACTGTCACAAAGACCACACAGGAAATAAGAGAAAATCTTCAACAGGGACAAAGGCAGCTATAAAAAGCTGACAGGAGTTATAGCCTTTCCCTTTTCCACTAAAAATAGAAATCAGTTGTATTTCTGAGGGGAAATCTCCTAATAGAGCCCCTGATAGTAGTAAAAAAAAAAGGGATTCTAATCCTTCCCCTATCGAAAAAAAAACAGTTTTTTTCTGGGCATATACTATAAAGGAAATCTGTCAGAAGAGAAACGTGGAAGCGGTCACTGTCTGACCTCTCCTTCTGAAAATACTAGTTGACTGGCTGTCATAATGACCCTTCTGCTTTAATATTTTGAGTCAGTGACCATAAACAAGATTAAATATCAGGATTTACAGGACTAACAAGATAACAGGACTGTCTTCCCGGTCTGTGTAATTGTTCTGGAATTGTTTCTGCAATGACAGCCCCATATAGTTTTCAGGGCATGTTTACTCTAATGGGTTTTTAGGCTTATACATTAAGCAGAACTAAACCCATCAATACTCACCTCCCCTCCAAAGATGCAATGTCCACAAACCGGTATCTTTTCCCTGGCTGAGCCGGGATTACGCAACTCCAGCACATGCGTACAGGAGTACATCCATCCTGGCACCAAGGCTTGCCTAGAATATCCACTGAACTGGCATTTTCATACCTCCCAACTGTCCCCGATCCTGCGACCTGGCATGGGTTGTCTTCCGATCTGCATAAAGGGGTGGATCAGGAGAAGGGAGAACAAGATGAAGAAGGTGCTAGGTGAAGTGGAGAAGGAAGGAGCCAATGAGAATCTTGGAGATGCAGTTGTAGGCTCCTACACCTAACCAGCACTCTCTTCCTCACCCGCCTGGAGGGTGGGCTTCCTACAGGGGTGGTAATGATGGGCTCCAGGCATCCCAGGTGTGTAAAAAAGATAGGGATACCAGAGTCAGTGTGCGAGTGATGAGCTGCCCCAGGGTCAGTGTTGTGCTGTTTTCCCTTCTGCACCTGGCACTAGGTAATTGGCCACCCCATACATCCGCCAGAGTTATTTAAAGTAGTATTAAACTCGGAATCTTTTTTTCAATAATTAATACATATACAAAAAAATAAACATTGCACAGCAAAGTATTTCTTTAAAATTTTGCCCAAGAACTTAAAGTCTTCTAAACAGCCAGTTCCTATTCTCTCAGCTCAGCTTCCGTGAACTACCCATCTACTAGCTTGGAAAAGGGAAGAGGGAGCAGGGAGCAGTGAGTAGCAAGGAGGAAGGGAATTACCTGACTTGCTGTGCCTGTGTGTTTATGGACAGAACTTTCTAGCACACACAATTGCGGCTCCATAGAACCCTTCAAGGGAAAGGAGCCAACCCAACACGGGATATCAGGGCCAGTGCTCAGGGGACCAGCTGATTCTGTCGGAAACTAAAATGTTTAAACCTCTGGAGCAGCATCCCTTGTAAGCGATTTCCTCAGCATTTGAAATAGCCGAAAAATCTTTTGACTTTAATATCACTTCAACTTCCTCAATGCCGCTGTCCTTACTTTACCATAGAATCTGCATTCAGAGCTCAGGGCTGGAATCATTTCTCTGAATAACTCTCAGTATCAGCCATAAATCTTTCTCTGCCCTAAAATGTCCATCTGTGCTATCCTATGCCTGTCATGTACGTCCTCACTATGTAATTCCTTGGACTCTGCACAGCACGTTCAGACTTTCCATGTTGTGCCCGTTACTGCTGTGTGCCATGCTACTGCTAAATGAATAAATACTTATATAAGCCAGACATTTTCTTGACCCACTCACTCTATACGCCATGTTGTATTATTGAACCTTTCACTCTACGTGGCTTTGTTGTTTTTCTGATCCCTGCACACTATATGTTATGTTGTTTTCCTGACCCAGGCACTCTATTTCCCATGTTGTATTCCTGACCTGCACACTTTATACATTATGTTGTATTCCTGGCCTGCATGCTCTATACACCCTGTTTTATTCCTGACCCAAGCACTTTATATGCTATATTGTACATACCCCTGACCCTTGTCCTTTATACACTATGTACATGTTGGAGTATTCCTGACCCCTGCACTCTATACACTTTGTTATATATTACACATTTATTTTGCTGGTTGTTAAGTGGTCATCCACGGCTTTAACAAGGTTGTCTTTTAAGGCAGGATCAGACAAATGTTAGCGCTATGTTTACATTCTGTGTGCAGAAAATCACAAAATCATATATATGGAAAAGTTTCATTGTTTTACATATGATGTTTTGTTTTAAAGTTTGTGTGTCTGTGAGGCTGTCACTTGCGGCACAGTAATTGGGTATTTTGTTGATACAAGAAATGAAGCATATGAATGTGGCGTATACAGAGTAGATTTAGACATGTATTTAAGTCATGCCCAACATTTAGCGCTGTGTAGCCACTACCACTTTTTGCAGAGGGGGCTAAGACAAGTGTGGTCCAGGGGAGGGGAGGGGAGGGGAGGGGGGTAAATACCTGCGCCTAGTGTCTGACTGAAAAAAAGCCCTGCTTGACTGTCACATCTGTATGAGTCTCCCAGTTTTCCAACTTGTTATTTTTAATCAAAAGAATAGGCAAGAAGCTACAGTGATTGATGAGAAAGATGAAAATGTCACTCATTATACAGAACTAGAATATAGAAGCTGAGCTATCAAACAAACATATGTTCAGAGATACAGGCGGTGCACTTCTCCTCTATAATCCTTTATAAAAAGCTGACACCAGACTTATTGCAGTTTATTTACACAGTGCATATTCTACAATTCAGCTCTTGCAAAAATCCTCTAGAATTACTTGATGCTTATACAATGATTACACCAGCTGGAATAAACTGGCCCTGCAAAATTTTCTATTCCACATTGAGTTGAGCAAATTGCCCATTGATATTAGCAACTGCAACTGAAATGGAAGATGACAGACTAGACAAGCTATTAGGTCCTTATCTTCCATGGCGTTCTTTGTGCGTAATGCTACTACTGTAGGCTGCAAAAACAGTATTTGCTGCCTGGATATGCTCAATCGCATATATCTGTAGGACAAGCAAGATGCAAGTAGTGATGTGTATCTTATTTCAACTAATAACAGCCTGCTTCTATTATTACTACTGTCTCATTTTAACCGGCTTCTAAGCAATAATCTAAAGCACACATTCCAGGTGAATAATCTTCAGCGAAGTTCTGCATAGTTTTCTAAGAGCTGAAATTATGTGTTATTACTGCATTGTTTCTGACATTTAATTAAATAAATTTGTTGGGGAGATATAAATACACTTAAAGGGCCAGTACACCCAAAAGTATGATTGTAGATACAAGTGGAAACTGGTATGCTGAGTCAGTCCTTGTCTTCTTATATGCCTTGGATACACCAACAGAGAGATTTCTATCCCTTCTGTGATTCATGATGCTTTCTACTAATAAAGAATACATTAAAAATGTAACAGGGCCCTATCCCCTGTTCGAGGGTTTCAGCGGTTCCCCCTGGGGAACAACCTACATTTTTTTACGACATGGGCTTTGCATGGGGATGTGAGATGGTGTAGGTTTCTTAAGGAAGGACAATTGGCCCCATTGAAAGACTTGCGAAAACGCTTTGAAAGATTCCCCAAGGTTGTCTGGAGGTATAGTTAGTTGTGTCATTTCTATAGTTTGCAAATGGAGTCCAATGTCTCTCACCCTGGAATGCAAGGAATGTACTTCTCTGATTTAATTGGTTTCACTACTTTACAAGTTGTTGCCTTTGGCCCAACCCATATGTAAGCTTCCATATCTCAGAGAATGGCAATGTGACCTAAACCTTGTGGTCTCTGACTCTCAGATATGTTGTAGATGTACGCTGACTCATAGTTCATTTATAGATTCCAGGTCGCAAGAGATGGGTTACAAACTACTTTCCCATTGGTATAAGGTCCCCTCCCTTTTAGCAAAAATCTTACCTGTATCCTCCAGGTGTTGGAGTGGCTGTGGTGGGGAGGGAACCCTCTTGCACATTTGGTGGGAATGGTCATACATATTACTTTTTTGGAGGGACATTCCACTACAAAATAAGAAATTGTTAGATATAGACTTATCAGATGAGTCAGGCCCCATACTCCTACACTTGGCTCCTCTACCAAGTGCATAATACAAAAAAGTGCCCTTCCATACCTTTTGAATGCTGCTAAACATCTCGTCCACTTGTTTTGGAAGAGCACTGCAGTCCATATGAGGACAGATTGGATTGCCAAGGTTAATGAGAATATGGAGGGGGAACGTTGAGTGGTAAATTGCTGGGATCAATATAATAAGTTCTATAATATAGGGGCCACATGGATGCACTATACCCCTGAACAACCTAAAGTTTTAAATCCATCTTCCATGCCATAGAACCATGGAGGAATTGCCACAGACATTGCCCACATTGGGGTTCCCTTTTTTGGTCTGTATCTATTCTTGTAATTCTATTAACTCTCAATAAACAGATATTTTGTCTCACAATGCTTCTGTTTGCATAATGTATAATTTACTCCTGCACTGAAGGTTTTTATAGTGATGTGCCTTGTTTCATCGTTGTTTTATTCCCCTTCTTGTACAGTTGAAACTCGAATAATTAGAATATCGCGCAAAAGTAATTTCAGTAAGTGCTGCAAAAGGGGCCCAAACCAAGTACTGAGTACATATGCATGCTTGTACTTTTCAGAGGTCCGATATTGTTCTATGTACAATCCTTGTTTTATTGATTGCATGTAATGATCTACTTTTTTGAGGTTGTGGATTTGGGGTTCTTGGGGTTTTCATGAGCTGTAAGCCATAATCATCACAATTATGACAAATCACGGCTTGAATTATCTGGCTTTGCATGTAATGAGTCTATCTCATATATTAGTTTCACCTTTTAAGTTGCATTAGTGAAATAAATGAACTTTGCACGATATTCTAATTATTCGAGTTTCACCTGTATACTTACCTTCTGTTCTCTTTTCCATTTTTCTACTTCCATGCTCTTTTCGTTGTTCCTTTTATCACATCACCACCTACTGATTTTGATATTGTGACAGTGCTGCTATAATTATGGCTTGTGTACCTGTTAACTTGGTGGTTGTGGTTTTTTTTTCTTTATGAGTGCAATCCAGGTGATGTTGTCTATTTCCATAGTTGTTCTCTTTATAGAATTGTATATGCTTTTTTGAAAACTATCTGAATAAAGATTATGTAAAAAGTGCAATGTGGGAATGATCACAGAAGCTGTGCAGTCCCAGGAACCGAAGCACAGAGATTGCCAGCTCCTGTGGATATATGAAACCATCAGGTGGTTTAATTCTACAGCATCTACCAAAAACAGAAATATCAGTTTTGCATGGACTGATCCTTTAATTGAATCTAGGCAGGCATTAGCATAATATGCATGGTTGACATTTAGGCATGATTAATTCTTCCAACAATAGTTACAGTATTTCCAGTTATGCACATAGGGGTTAATGTCATTGTATTAACTGTATGTACTATTGTAATTATTATCTAAGCCTGTTTATGTCTGATGTTTTAAGTGATAGCTTTATTTATATGCCTGCTTCATGTCTTTCTAACCATAACTTCTGTTCAATCTAATTGCCCTCTGATCTGCACTTTGAATACCCCCACCCCCTTTTCTCCAACTTTCCCTTCTCACCTCTGCAGGCTGATACACTATTTTAGCAGGCCACCATCCCAACAAAAGACACTGCAGACCATTGCCAACTACCCCCTGCCCCCTTAAAGTGAACCTTGTGGCTAGGCCATGGACATTCAAGTATCTAGACATTTTTAACTCAGCAATTCAGCTTCCCATGCCATTGCACTTATTCTGTATTTACATTAGAGATTAGAAGGAGCAAAGGCTGACAAGTTACTGCTGGAAAGGAGTAGCCGGGTGAGCTTAGACAAACAACTTCACTGCTTCTACAGTGAATTTGAAGATGAATTGCTCCACGGTGCCTGCAGCTATACAGGTTAGTAAAGGCTTGTGTTAAAGTTATTTAACTGCATGTTAAATCGCATGCAAATGCTTAAATGTCCAAAGCCTGGCCACAGATCTACTTAAAGCAATGATCAATCACGGTTGTTTAAACACTCCTTGTTCCATCTAGCCAACATTGTACAAACTGGACAATGATCCACATACCCTTGCTTGACTTTACTCTTTCTTTGTTATGCTAATATAAATATTCTAAGATAACTAGATACAATTATGGGACATGTATCAATTCCGTCACACAGCAAGGCAGTGCAAAAGAGGAGCAATGACAGATTTATTATAATTGTTGATTTATAAATTCCACTCTCAGCTAAAGTTTTACTGTAACAGAATTAAATCTGACTACTACCTAATTGTGTGTCTGTGAGTGAGTGAAAATCTGTCTCCTCTTTATGAAAGTTTGTCTAATCTCCAGTGGTTATTCTGTTGCAGACCTGTGCGAAACTGTCTCAGTTGGCTACCCTCGACTGCAAGTGCATGGGTCGCAAATGCATACATAAAAAAAACATTTCATAGACTTTTCTAACTGAAACATAAACATATGACAAATATGTGGTTATAATCACCTTTAAAGACTATTGATTTGAAAAAATGCAGACAGCCACAAACTCTGCATTCATGTATTGCACAGGTGTCAATATATGTCTACACAATTTAAAACATAATCTACAAGATGAAAGACTTGATGCACATCAATTATTCCTATTTTTAATAAAACATTATTTTTTTGGAGACATGAACAACAAAGCTTTGATTGGGACCTCCCCCTCTGATGTGTTTCACCCAAGGATGAGCTTAATCATGTTTCTAAGGAGATGTTATGGAGCCAGGTTTCTCATTCTACATTTTGGTGCAGAGGACTTTAGTGGCACTCCTAGTAGGCCTACTTGTCATTAACCATGGTTCCTATGTCCAATGGGGACTCAGAAAAAAAGTTCATTAAGGGACACAGGATCAGAATTAATTTAAAAACAACTGGGGTATACTGCTGCCTACAAGAGGAATTAAACACTAGCAAACAACAACGCCTTTAACCAGTCCAGTATAATGCCTCCCAACCCCATCATGCTTAAATTTTGTAGAAAAGCAATATGATCACAAACACAGTGGGGTGGGACCAGTGTCCATTAATGAACTTCACAAAATGGATTTTACAGTGAACAAAAAAACTTGTTTTCTTTATCATTCATTAGGGACACATGATCTTAAGTAATTCAGGGTCAATTAGGACATCCAAAAGCAGTCCGCCTTAGGGGTGGGCAACAGCAACAAAACACTAACAAGCCCATATAACAACAGTGTAAGCTGAAACCAGACTGCAGCTCAAGGAACTGCCTGAAGGATCTTGCATCCTAAGCTTGCATCAGCTAAAGATGCACTTACAGACCTAGTAGATTGTGCCTTGACAGGAAAAGGAGGAACCCGAGTCATCGAGCACTTGCTGTCCATCATGAAAACCAACAGGAATGACAATAAGAGCGTTAATCTTTCTAAAGGAACTGGTGGCTGCAGGATAGACATGCTAAGCATAAACCACATCCAAGCAGTGAAAAGAAATCATCTTTGGAGGAACTGAGGCCAGACAGTGGGACAGAAGCACATCTTTAATCAAGTGTGCACCATCTCATTAAGAGCTGATATGATATCTTTATCTGTGGGAGTTATATGAACAGATTGAGGCTCCTCAGATACAAACTCATCCAGAATGGGTTTGTAAGACTCCTCATCAGAGAGCGTACCTGCAGCAGTACTGTAGGCTCAGAGATTGCCACAGCTACAGGAATAACCAATAAAGAATCAGGAGGGGGCAGTGAAGAGGTACGCTTAATGACTGTGTGTTCTGAGTCCATTCTCCTGCTAGTGATTTTGTTCTTAAAATCTAGCATAGCTGTAGAAAACTCCCCAAATGGATAAGGCAGAAGAGGGGGCAACACCTGAAGAAGGTAATGCAGACTGAGGAGGCCATCCCAGAACTGTTAGTGAAATCTGCACTGGAGGGGGACCTCGGGACACACATAAAGCTTACTAGCAGACACAAGGGTGGCTCCATAGGACCCTGAAAGGAAGAGAGCCACGCTAAAACAGGATATCAGGGCCAGTGTTCAGGAGATTTTGCAGGTAGCTGAACCTTTTTAACAGCAAGGAGCAGCATCCACTGAGAGGGATTTTATTGGCATTTGAAATAGCTTAAAAACCTTTTTGTGTTTAAAATCACTTTAATTTATGATAAGGAAAACACATTTTTAGTAGAATAAATGAGGCTCAGGATTTTTTTTTATTGCTTTCTATGTTTTCCTGTCCCTGTGTCAACTGCAACTCCCATTTATAGTATAGGCATAAAAGAAAGTGAAGAAAAATCACCCCAATAGAATCACAGACAGCAATATATGTCTAAAAGTTCATTAAACCATACTGCACAGACATCTTGCTCCCCCCTGTGTGAGGGAGGGTGCACGGCTAAACCGTGGTACCGTGTAAATCCAATCATGGAAAAAGCCAGAACACAGAAATAAGATCAAGATGAAGAGTTTACTGAAGTCCTATATCAGAATAAAAACACCTGTGATACCAGGATTTATTTTATTATGATACGGTATTTCAGTAAACTCTTCATCTGGATCTTGTTTTGGCCTGCTGACTTTTTCTTTGATTAGCAATATAAGACTGACAGAAATAATAACTCCTTCTCACTCTAAAAAAAATAAACTAAAAAAATAAACCACTGTGAAGACTTTTACATGATTTCATTGTACTCTGTAATGGTAACATGCAATGAATACCCTGGAAATATCATATTATGTACCAATGACTCAACTAGAGCAATAAAAACCTATAGACTATACAGGACAAATGCTCTATTATAGAGAGGGATTCTCAGGGGTGGTACAATCCATCATGAAATTGTTAGTGAGAAAATCCAGAGCTCACCATTCAATAATGTGTCAGGTGTGAACGTCTCATTCCATAAATAGCTTCCACAGCCAGGCAGCGTATGTGACACGATGAGGTTATTATACAAAGTTCCCCACTGACAGCTGTTCTGCATTCTCACCATTACTTAATGCTTTGCCAAGGTAAAACAGGACAATCTGGGAATGTAAATAAGGAAAAGTAAATAAAAGAAAAGTAGATGCTATAATTAAGGAAATGTGCAGAACATACTAACCGAATTAAATATCATCTCACATTGATGATTGCACCATAAACTAAGCTGACATCTGATTGGTCGCTCTGGGTAAGTGAACATCATTGCACATAATATGATGTTTAAGTTTGCAAGGTGCTGCCTGCTTAGAGTGGGTAAAGTTCATCATTCCTATAATTAAAGCAATATTAAACCTTCCTTTTGTAAAAAAAAATATTTGCTATAAGGAGACTCGCCTCTGCCTGAGGATGTTGTTGTTTTTCTTTAAAAGTTTTAAATTCCTTGTTTTCAAGTGGGTCCCCGCAGCGCTCTTCCTCCCGCACCCTGCACTGGTGCCTCCATCGGCTAATATAGACATCCATGTGCGCTCGTGCCCTCAGTGGCTGTGTGCGTCCACAGACACACTCAGCCCTGTGGCAGGTCACGCTCCTTCTCTCTGACCAACACTTTGATTGATGGCAGAAGGAGCCTACGGCTCCTCTGCCATCAGTATCCTCCCCTAGCAACCAGGAAGTACAGGATCACTTCGGGACCGGCGGTGGGGATGAGCTTTGCTGACATGTAAGTGTGGAGGGGACTGGGGGAGAAAAAGGTTCTGGATGGTTTTTATCCAAATGCAGAGAATGCATTAAAGTAAAAAACGCGCAGACCTTAATACTACTTTAATCTTCCCTTACCAACTAAACATGCATTTATATAAATGGTAGTGATGTATAAAAGTAGCACAAGATCAGCAGCACAATCAAAAATTCTTTATTTCGGGATTCTCTGTATTCAATGCCGGTCATGTTACACCTGCTTTGTGATATTCCTTTAAATATTTGCTTTATCTTTCTCTGGTATTTGTCTCCACCCCTCTACATAGTTCCTCTGTGTAGCTAGCTCCACCCTTCTTCATTCTATTCCAGTCTGCATCTCAGCCACACGTCCTTTGCTGAGTGGATCACATTATGATCTTTTGACCTATCCAAAGTTCACTGCTGTAAAGATCTGCAAAGTTTGGATTAAACTTCTCAATGATCTTCAAGATGTTACTGTCTGCCAACAATTCTGAGATTGTGAGTTATTGCTATCTCATCACAACTGCAAGTTACATAGATCACGCTTTCAATGCTTTGACTGGGGAGGCAGTACAATGCCACTTGGATTTCTTAAAATGTATCTAAAGCCATTTTTTTCATTTTGATAGAGTATAAAATGGTGAAAGGTGAACTCCAGGCAGATATAAAACAAACATTTCACAGTAGTTCTGTATCCATTATACTAACCACCAGGGCCACCGTCAGGGGGGTACGGCCGATACGCAAGTAAGGGGCCCGGCGTCGCCTAAGGGGCCCGGCCGGGTACCTTACATGAGTATCGGCCGACGGCCGTACAGGTGACTGGCAGGAGGTGGAGGCGGCCGGGCCTGGAGGGGGCGTGGTGGGCCGTTGAAGTGAATGACACTGTAGCCACGCCCTCTGGCCACAATGCGATCGCCTGCACAGGATCGCAAAGCACACTGTGCCGGCATTGCGTCCAGTAGACATGTGCGATTCGTTTCGGAAAAATTAGTTTTCAGGACGAAATTCGTTAGCGGTAGTCTGTACACATTTTCTTTTGTGGACGGATTTTCATTGCAGCAAAGTGACAAAAAATTTTTTTTTATGTCACTTTGCTGCAATGAAACGAATGATACCAACATGAAACGGAAATTAACATTCGTACCGACTACTGCTAACGATTTTTTCCAAATCCCTAACAACAAAATAACACAAAATCCGAATCAAAACAAGCTGAAACGAAACCATTTTTTTCCCGGTGCAGTTCTCACGTGCGCAGTCCGTTCAGCCTACGACAGAAAAAATACTGCATGTCACATTTTGTCCGGTCCGGAAACGCACACGAAACGCAACGAAAAGGAACGGAAAAGCAATGCAGCTAAGGAAAAAAAACATGACTATTTCAGCCCATAAAACACATAGGGATACATTGGGATGCATTTTGAGTGCAGCAGCGTACGGATCCGGTCAGCACACAAAACGGACGTCGTGTGAACAGGACCTAACACTTCCCTATTCTAGCCAAAAAAAAATGTTAACAACATGTTTTGGCTTTACATACACTTTGCTGGTCAAAAAAGTACCGACTTGTATTTTTATGCTATTTCTTAAGCTAATGAGGACTTTTAATTGTGTTTCTTTCCACTGTTGTGGGCAGGCAGCATGAGCATGTTATGGCGCCGCCGACGTCTCCATCTGCTGCTAAAGATAAGCTCCGCCCTCCCAGCCAGAGATCCTCGTGCGGTGGATGGGAGGAGTGAGGTCTCTTCTCATTGGCTGGGGGGCGGAGCTCCAGAAGACAGTGGATGGACCGCACCGATGATTGAGGAAACGGATGAGCTCTCAGCCCTGTCGCTATCGCTCCTGTCAGTTTGACAGCGACAGGGCTGAGAGCTCACAACGTTACCTGGCTGCGAGCGAGGTGATGTGCCGTTCTGACAGGGCAAACTAGGCGGCCGCGAGGCCTAAGGCGACCGCCTAATTTGCCTAATTAAAGAGCCGCCTCTGCTCTTATGGCTTCAATTAGTTAAAAACACACACACACACACTCCTTTAGAACAGTGCAAAGAGCAGAAACGATGTGCAAATGCTCTACTCTACACAAGCCAGATTCCCCGCTGTATTTTGTTTAGTGCAGTTTACTATTAGGGCTCAACCAATATGGATTTTTCAGAACCGATACTGATTATGGGCCACCTTTCAGGCCGATAACAGATATCAGGTACCGATATTCTGTTTACATCCAGCTGCGCCAGCCAGTCTCCCACTGAGCCTCTGCCCCCTGCCTATTCATCTACCGGCAGGATTCCACAGCCCCCAGCTGAATGTAAACAGCAGGCAGTGGGCAGTGCAATAGCCAGCCTGCTAATGACTATTTCAAATTGCAATAGCCAATATCTGATGTTTTGCTTTTGTATTCTGACAGCAGCCAGCAGCTCAATGGCAGCTCTTACATAGATTTTTCGACCAGCTCCTTCAATCAGCTGATCGAGGGATGCAGGCCAGACAGACAATGTGTAAAATTTGCACAATATTTATTATTGGTGATATCGGTACATTTAACTAACACCGATAATGAAAACATTTGGGATAATCAGCCCCGATAATCGATAGATCTGATTGGTTGATCCCTAGCTACTATGGGTTGTTGCACTGGGCATATTGTTTGCAGCTGCTTCATTAAATAAACATTTTTTATATATAAATGGCTTTTTCAATGTCTATAAAAATAGGTCCTATCATGGGAATCAAACAGATCACAATATTATGGATGTGATGCACCTTACAATGCCACGTGTCTCACCCAAGCATATGAAATATAACTCTTACTTATAATAACGTTAAATATTTTTCCTATATTAATGACTCACCATAAGTGTCTTACTTTCTGAGTGGGACCGTTCTCTGTATTGAAATATATTTTGGCCCCCAGAAAGTAACACATTTACATTTTTTTTAAAGATGTATTTGTTTATTTTATTATAAGTAAAAGTTAAAGCTGAGATTTAGGGTTTTAGGGTTTTTTTTTCTTGGGGAGGAATACAGCAAAAAAGCATTAGATATGTGTAATGGTGTGTATCACTGTACCTGTAGATGCTGGTTCTTCTTACTGGCCCTTTCAAAGCTGCCGGGTATTACAGTCTGTAGTGCTTCCGGAGGCAGCAATGAGCATAGACTGAGCCCTGTGACTGGGTGGTGTAGTCTCTATTGTTCACCTGCTCCTGCATTAACCATTCTGTGAATGGGTGGTGGAGTCTGTAGTTCAGCTACTCCTCCATTAACAGAACGTGATGCATTGTGACATAATAGTGAAAGCAGCTCTGTGAATGGTGGAGAGGGAAGAGCGTGGCACAACTTTCCATACTTACTGCTTACAGACTAGACTCATTGCAGCTTCTCACAGGGCTGGAAGACAGCCACTGATTGCAATATCCGGCCACTGTAAGGAGGGCAGTGGGGTGAAGATTTTTAGAAGGAGCAGCAGGTAATGGGATTTTCTAAACTTCAGCTTTCATTTTTATGTCCTTGGGTGAGATTCATGGGTTGTGAGGCAAATGACTTCTGCAATATTGTAATCTGATTTATTGAAGTTGCATGTAGAAAATATTCATTAAGTGGTATTAAACTTGTTTCAGTAATGAATCAAGATCAAACATTGGCCAGCAAAGTATCTCTACATTTTTGCCCAAGCACTTACAGTAGTCATGTTTCTTAACAGCTCCAATTCACTTAGCTCAGCTTCCCTGAACTTCATGTCCAGTACAAAATCAGAAGGAACAGAGCAGTGTCCAGCAGCTGCCAATCTACTAATTTGGAGAAGGGAGAAACAGGGAGCAGGGGGGTGCCTTGCTGTGTCTGTGTGTTTGTGGAGACACACACAGAGGCATCTGCATGGCAACAAAATTAGTTTTCGGACGAAACAAATGAAAATGAAAAAAACATTTTCATTTGTTTTGTCAAAGGAAACAAAGTTTTATGCTGTTCCGGATTCGGAGGCAACGAGGAAACTGCACATCGAAACTGCACAACGAGCAGTGGTCATATTGGCCTCTGGTGCGTTCTGTGCATGCGTGCCACCATTTTGAAGTATATCTTGGTATACACCAAGCTAGAGGTGCCCACGTGTTTGGGTGCCACCATCTAGGTGTATACCAAGATCTACTCCAAAATGGCAGCACGCATGCGCAGAACACGCAGGCAGCCGATATGTTCGCCGCTCGTTCAGTGTATGATGTCACCATCATGTGACCTCCAAGATGGCGGTGGGCATGCGCAGAACGCGCCAGCGGACAAAATGACCACCGGGCATTCTGGAAAACACTTTATGTACGCCCCAATATAGTTTCTATATATTCGGGCATATAATAAATTTGTTATTTCGTATTCGGACAAACCGCCGAATCAACTGAATTTTGTTTATTTGCAGGTTCATCCGAATGCACATGTCTACACACACCGCTTACTAGCACACACAAGGGTGGCTCCATAGGACCATGCAAGGGAAAGGAGCCACCCTAAAACAGGATATCAGGGCCAGTGCTCAGGGAACCAGCTGATTCAATATCAAGGATCAGCATTCATTATAAGTGCTGTAATCGGTATTTAAAAACGTTTTTTAAAGCAGAACTACAACCTCTTGTCCCTTACAGCCAAGGAAGGCACCAGCTCAGCCTCTATTTGGATTGCAATTGCCATGGTGCTGCACATGTGATCAGCTACGACATTGTCCATTTTGGACTTGAAAGTTCAGCTGAGAGCTAAAATAAGCACACTGGCAACCTTGATGGTTGGCATGCTTTTAGATTAACTGTTTAGGGAGACAATACATTGATGGGTAAAGTTCATCTTTAAAGAAGAACTCGAGGCAAAATTAACCCTTGTGGTGGGGTAAGGTTTAACTGCTCATTTTTGTCTAGCAACTAAAAAAAAGGTTATACTCACCTGATCCTCGAAGCCCCCGCCACTGCAGTGGTCTAAAGTCCCTTAAATCATCACTTTCTATACACATTGTATAGGCATGAGGACACCAAGGAACATTGCAATGCTCTGACATAGGAGGAGACGTGCTTCAGGGACCAGAGAAATAGGGAATTGACTCAGCGGTTCAGGCAAGTATAACTTTTTTTAGCACCTAGAAAAAAAAACCCCAAACTGTTAACCCTTGCAGTGCGGGGTAGCCCCACTGCAAGGGTCAATACAATTTTTGCCCAGAGTTCTTCCTTAAAAACATTTTGATTTTCACATTGATTTAGTAAACAGTTTGGGTATATTGGGTTCATATGTAAACATTTATGTTGTTGTGAGTCCTTTACTCAGTTGATGAAATGATTTCTGGAGCACCATTGAGTTGCTTCAAGAAATCACTCCAAAGCCCCTCTCCAGCTTCTTCTATTTATATAGGGGCTATATATGGAGGTGGTGACATGGCATCAAGTGACAAGATAATTATAAGTGATGTGATTTAAATCATAAAGCTCATGTAAATCTTTTCTAGGCATGATAGCAACCAGCAAGTAAATCAGCCTTTAAACGTGTCATTAATATTTAGAGACATAGGTGGAGGATTTACATAGCCAAGGGTTCTGCAGCCACCTGCTCTGTCGGCTGGAGAGGGAGAAGGAATATGACAGCGCTGGCTTTCTGCACTCTAATAGACCCCAGCAGGAACACACACGGGTGCACAGTGTTCTAAAGGCAGTCTGATCTCACCAAGCCGGCAATACACAAACGGCCAGGCTGTCGGAGGACCTTGGCTGTCCCCAGCAAGAGAAGAACAGGGGGGACTGGGACATCCTTTATATTATTTCTTTCTGCACGATTGTGCTGAAGCTGCTGAACAAGCCAATCTTTCTCCATCAGAAACCTGAATCAGTGCTCTACCCATCCCGGAGCAGCCTTTCCAGCCGGGTGAGTTTCCTCTAGCACTTCTCCATCTGCTTTGCTGGTTGTGTTTCAGCACCTTGGACAGTGCGCCGCGCGATCCTAGGAACTGGCCGCTTCCATCAGCGCCCGGTCACAGCGATGGCTCGCCCGACGCCGCCTGTCTTAGAAAGAAATGACTTGCACTCTATAAATAAAGGCATTTTAAAGTTATAGAAGGAGGATGGGTGTAGCTTAGGCTGCTGCAAGGTGGCTGGTCGAGAGAACATTTATTCTGTATACCTGCCTGTTCCACCTAGAATAGAATGGTGCTGACTCTATAGCATCTGGCTGTTATTCTATTGATTTGTCGGGCTCAGGAATATGTCCCCTATGGTGTCAGTGGAAGGGGTTGTGCATTTCTTATAGCCGATGCAGACATTTGTGAAAGTTTGGTAATTATCCACCAGCCTCTAATGTGTCTCTGGAACTCCAAACATGAATACAAGCAAATGCTGTGTGCTTAAGTTTCTCTCTGCTTTCAGGCAATAGGAGGGGAGGAAAATAGAAACCAATTTAATACAGAGATAGCTTGCAGCAGCAGTTGAAGGAGTGTTTCATATTGATCCAGGCTTCTACAAAATGCTATTCTGAGAGGATGAAAAGACCACTCTTCACAGTGTGCCTATTTCATATTTATACATTTTTGTTGTTGTTGTGAGTCCCTTACTCAGTGGATGAAATGATTTCTGGAACACCATTGAGTGGCTTCAGGAAATCACTCCGAAGTCCATCTCCAGCTTTTTGTACCAACACAGAATAACTTAATCAATGCACAGTTCAGCCTTTCACTGGGTGGCTTTCATAATAAACCCATCAGGAGCATAGATCAGGCAGGTCAGGTGCCAGACTCTCATTGGTAAAGTTAGGAAAAGGAACGCTTAGGGACCTGTAAGTAAGGCCATAGTTCTTTAAATATAATTGAGTCTTAAACTTGTTACTGCATATTATTTTGTTGACTTCAGTGATTTCAATTAAAGTGACATTACACTCAGAAGTTAAACCTTAAAAATGTATTTAAGCGACCTAACTATAAACAAAAATGTATCTTATTTGTGTATCACTTGGCCATTGATCCTCAAATCATCTCTGAATTGGTGCTGACACTGTCCTTCCTTCTGGAGGGTGGCTACCTTTGTTCCCCGTGGTTAGTAGCCACCGCTCCAAGCTCCCTCCTGTGATAGGCTACAGTCTCACATTTAGTTTACTAATTTGTATTTAGATTGTAGTCCATCACAGGAGTGAGATTGGAGTGGCAGCTACTTTACAACACACCCAGGAACCATGGGGAACAA
This sequence comes from Nanorana parkeri, assembly GCF_000935625.1. NCBI lineage: Eukaryota > Metazoa > Chordata > Amphibia > Anura > Dicroglossidae > Nanorana > Nanorana parkeri. Next base: position 1,413,695 of record NW_017306469.1, on the reverse strand, counting down.
AAGTAGCCCCCCTCCAGAAGGAAGGACAGTATCAGCATCAATTCAGAGATGATTTGATGATATACAGCCGAGTGATACACAAATAAGATAAATTTTTGTTAATAGTTAAAGTACTTGAATACATTTTTAAGGTTTGACTCCTGAGTTAAGTTTTACTTTAATGTATCCTGATTTGGTTGTTAGGGGAGAGTTAAATCTATAAACATTCACACTTTTTTCCGAAAAACTTTCCATATGGGAACAGAACTAAAAATTGTTGCCCTTCAAAAGATTCAGCTATGTACAGATGATCATTTTATAATTTCAGACATTTCAGGCTGAAATAGGTTTACCAGGGGTTGCGTCCACTTTTCTTTAATGGGATTACTGTACAGGAAGTCAGCTCTGTAGGAAAATGTCTCTTCCCACAGCAACCTTATCTTAATCATCATCAGTTTCTATACGTACCTAAAACTTAAACATAAGGATCAATAATTGATATAGTTATATTTTTTTTTGCAAATGAAGCTGTAATAAGGTTTACTGGCAAACTGTAGGTCCATATTCTTTTATACCCATCATATTGTATCATACTCATGACTGTATATGCATCATGGATACCTGTATGCACATTGTGTACATTGTACATTGCATCTACTAAAGGTAATATTGACTAGCCATTCTTTAACATTTTCATAGGATTAGGACTGCACACATATTCTCAATACATTGTATCACATGTTATTACATGACACAAACTTCAAGATATGGCAACTCGTAAATCGTAGTCTCCATTCACACTTGAGCATCTGCTTTTTTCACTTTTAAGTGCATTTTTGTTGCACACATTTGATATGTTTTAATGTGTTTTTCATATTTTTTTGCGCATTATGCACTTGTGTTTTGACCAATGAAGATAAAATAAAGTATAAGTTACTTATACTAAGCTAAGGGGAAGGTGCTAAAATACATGACTGTGCTCCCATTAAAGTCTATAGGGCAAAAATGTACTGTGTAACCCAAAGAAGCAAATGTCCCTTCCCAAAAATCACACTGCATCATGGGGATAATGTGATTCTAATGGTCATGCATTGTAGCTCGATGAGAGATGCACAACAAATCGCACAAATGTAATTAATTAATTAATATAACATTTGTAAGAGGTCTTTTTTCTTAAGGAAACACTTTTCTGTTAAACTTTCACAGTGAAATATTATTTAGGATCTTAGCAGAAAGCCATTAGTTCCAACTGTGTATATAGATGATATTAGATTCGGAATGTCTTAAGGCCAACCTACATGCGCATACTTGGCATGAATCACATACATGGCGAGATCCTGGTCTTGTTAGATCAGATCTAAGTGAAACATCTGGTGTTGGTCATGAACGGAACTGTAATCTAGAAATGATAACCTTACATAAAATAGTAAGAAAGTACAAGGGACAAAGGATATAAGGAACTTGCAGCAACACATCAGCCAATCAGAATTAATCCTAAACTAAATTCTGACTACAATAAACTGAAACCTGATTGCTTGACATGGGTTAACACACACACAGTTATAATACCTCATGCTGCTATATTAAAAATACTCTGCACCATATTAAGCATTACACAGATAGTTAAACATAACAGGAGTAATATTCTATCCCATAAATATTATTGGAACCAAGCAAATATTTCTTGTGTTGTCATGCTTGGCATAACAGGATAATGTTCTACACAGCCATCCTTCAGACTTCATGCCACCAATGGAGGGAATCATCAAGTAACATATATTATTTCCAGTATAAACTGGTTTAAGGGGGGGGGGTGAAATCAGTGGCAGCTGGATGCTCATTTCTGATATAAATATTTAGTAGCGGTAATGCATATTTCATACAAATTCTCCTCGGAACGTATAGTTTACATAAGTAGCAATTTACCAACCTCTTGATTCATAGATCTGTTGTAGTAACTGGTGGGATCAACAACTACCATGTAATCTATTGTATCATAGACATCTCTGCAATGCATACACAGTCACCCATGTTTTATCCTTTTAGAGACCCTGCAAGTACTGAAAAATATTGACTATTGATCTATCAGAAATGCACTCAGCTCATAATTTCCTATTGCGGGCTGACAACACACAACATTTTTCTGGACTGAATAATGTCAGCTCTGCCCATTTTCTGATCTACTGAATACCCTCCCCTTTCTTTATCTCTACAACATACAAACTGATTGTTCTGTAGTCCTATGATGACTAATTAGACTCCTTAGGGTAACACAGGAAGTGTGCACAGGGCAGCTCAGAATTTCTGACATCAACAGGCATTATGTTTGGTATATTTAACAGACCAAAAGGGAGCAAATAAGAGAATTTCATTGTTAGGGTTTACATGTGCTTTAATTCTATAATATTATCACAATATCATATTTTCACAACAGTGGTCGTTTAATAAAAGTATTTGCTGTAGGCAATGATTGCTTGGCTTACATTCACTAAATAACTGAGCCTCTGAGAGGCTGCTGGGTGCCATATTAAAGGTAATTTGTGCACCTCTCTTGAGCCACTAACTGTAGAGCGCTGCACTTGACTATAATGGGAGCAGAGCTAGTACCACACACAGCAGCAAGGTGCTTGCAACATGCATTGGTATGGATCCTGCCCTGAGAAAAACAACTTGCACTTACAGTATATGCTGCAAAGCAGAAAAGAGGCTGTAAGGTGTGGTAATAATGTTACTGTCTAAAACTGCTGAACACCAAACAAAACATCTACATGAACATTTGAAATACATATATGGAAACTGAGGACATGTTACAGTAGTAGAGGTCGCACGGCTTCCACACACCTTACGATAATCGTACGATCACGGGATTTCCCCGCGATTATCGTACGATTATCACAAGGTGTGTGGGCACCTTTAGCAAGAGCACAACACTTTTGCAAAGCATGTTGATCTGGAGACTTGCAATGCAGACTTGCTGTAATTGTGCAACAAAATCGTGAAGTTTGGCACCACAATGCACATGCATGCCAAACAGTGTACATGTACAAAAGTACAGGATTTAAGGAAGATACACAATTTGAGATGCTGCTTGTCAATGTAGGTTCTAATTACTAATATCCATACATAGGCTACCTTATTTGCTCAGGCAGTAGGGTGTACAGGTATTTTGTACAGGTCACATTGTTTTGCACTTCCCAATGGCATATCCTAATGAACAATGTTGTGGTTTCTTGTGATAGAGATGTCAGGAAGAGAAATCTCTATATTTCAATACAGGTTTTACTTAATTCCTAAGACCAAATTAAAGTGGAACTATGGCTTCCCAATAAAAAAAAGGTGTGTGCTGAAGGATGTATGCTGTAAAAACATTTGCATTACAGTTTTCTCTTAGTCTCCCAAATACCTGTAGAGTCGGCCAGTGAAGTCCACCTAATGCAACTTCCTGTGATGTTGTGGCAGTGATGCAGCACTGCTCCAGAATTCAGAGCACAGTTGCCACTTCCATGTCCGTGTGCTGACAGCACTGCAGGGGAGTATTTACCGCGAGGCATACTAAGTTTGCCTAGGGCGGCACTCTCCATCGGGGCGGCTGCTCCGCTGGTGCTGCCGTACGCAAACGCCTAGCGCTGCGGTTCAGAGATGATGAATGGAGCGGCAGGGGGCTGTCTTGCCTGGGGCAGCAAAAAATGCACATATGCCGCTGCAGCACTGCCAGCATTGCAGAAACACTCCCACTGTGAGCTACAATGTTTGGGAGGTGAAAGAACATGAGGCATGAATGAGAGCAGTCAGGGAGGGTAAATACGTTTTTTGTTTACTTTATGAGGCTTGTGTATCACAGAGTAACTGGATTTGGTGCTTGTTTAGACAGGAATTGTCACACAGGAATCTTTTGTTGCAGTTTAATTTAAATTTGAACTCTGGGATATGCCAATATTGTCTAAATACAAGAACCATGTGTATTCTTACTTGAATCTTGGTGTGCTTTGTGTATTTCTTCCAGATCTGTGCAGTGATCCAGTGTGAATCTTTCCCTCTGTGCAGAGGCTTGCTGTAATAAAGACTGGTCACTGCTGCCCTCTCTCTCCTTGTGCAGGGTGACTGGTTTTGTATCTGCCCCCTCCTGTAGTTTTCTGCTGGCAGCCTGTAATGGGTGGGGCCTGCTGGGCCCCTCCCACAAATCTGTCTTTTGCACAGGCTGTGCACAGCACAGTGATGCTGTCACTGCTACTTTTAAGGTAATATCTGTTTTGTTCAAAAGGCGTTTTGGGCACATAAAGTATATTTACATACATGTAGATAATGAGAAGGGTGTTTAAATAAAAAAAAAAATGGTGTCAGGAGTTCAGCTTTAAACACGAAAGCTTAACTGAGAATGATAGGGAGAGTGATATACACTCACACCCATAATTAGAGCCGACGTGTGACACTGAAGCTGTCACACATCTGCTTTATTGATCGGGAACTGAGTGATCACATACCGCCACTCGCTCACTCCCAATCATCTCCCTGCAGAGAGCGGTGACTGTCAAGAATTCCCTCCTCCCCACTCCGTTCCTCCAGTGCTGACTGGAGATATGGATGGGGGAAGGGGCGGGCACAACCGGCTCTGTTTCTAGAACGGCAGAGCCAGCTGTCAATCAGGCAGCGGGCTGGGCTGGATCCCGACAAACAAGAGGACATTCGTATATGTGTCCTCCTGTGACCCTAAAGAAAACTATGGCAAAAAAAGGTTGGGCCATAGTTCTCTTTTAAGAAGAATAAAATAAATATATCTGTTGCATTCTATATCAACATCACAACATTATGAGTATGTATAAATGACCATATTTGCAGCTGGCTTTCAAATACTGGAGAAGTTGGAGCGTAACAAAAAGAATAGTTTTTTTTTATAGTTTGTGTCCATTCTGAACAAGTTTCTATTTTTTTTAATTCCCCCGAAACCTAGTTGAACTCTTGAAGTGAATACAGCCAAGATAAAAATGATTTCTCTAGTAATGAAGCTCTTTTATCTGTATGGCTTGTTCTTTTTTCCTACTTTATCATAGTAGGGCTTTTGTTTATACTAACTTGTAGTTTATACTTAGTAGCTCTGAGGCTGTTGAACAACCTTTGTGGAGGACTCCAGCTAAGAATAATATCTTAAACTATTTATACATTTAGTAATATCAACGTAAGAATAATCTTTTTCTAGTTTTAATGTTTGACATCGGGAAACTAGCTGGTGGAAAGGGTTTTCATGTACTGCTACCCATACAGGTGTAATCAATGATAATGTACAAGGCATAGCAATCTGTACAAAGCTGAATTTAATTTCACTATAGTAATACCAGTGACATAGGGTTTCTGATATGTGTTGCTGCTTTTTGCATATCATTGCTATTTGCACTACAATAAATAACTTTCTGCAGTATAAGCTTAGGTTCACACCCGTGCGATCCGTGACTGCGCTCCAATTGTGCACTATATCGCACGGATTACATCATGGTCACAGAGTCTCCCACAACCGGCGATCGCACTGGCAGTGCCATTATTTTCTAATGGCACCCGAGTCGTGCCGGGTGGATTGCGTGGTTTCCCGCTGCAATTCCACCCGTGCAACTGAACACGATCGCAGGTAAAAGTCAGTGCGTAGTGTATTGCAAAAAAAGCTACATGTACCTTTTTTTCTGCAACTGCCGCATGAATGCACCCCATTGAAATCAGTGGGGCCGCACATCAATCGCTGTCTGCAATTGTGCATGACCACACGGTCCCAGGACGATCAGGTCTGCACAGGCCCTAAGTGGTACATGCAGTAAAAACACACAAATGGTAAAAGCTATGCAAGATATCATCATCTGTTGTATTTTGTTATCATACATACAAAAAAAGTGGCACTGAAACATCCACTGGACATTGACTGGGTCCCATTTATTGCTGTGTCTTCCTTAAGCTATTTCACTTTTGCTTGTGGTCATCATTCTTTTACTGTCCCTGTCTATATCTGGGGAGGCTGTAACAACCACAACTAATTAAGGAAAACATTCTTCACTCTTCCAGAAAAGCACTAAAATCTGTACTTCATTATGATTAGCCTTTACATTGATTTGCTGTTCCTGATTGTAGACCTTATTTTTATAAGTGTTGAAAGCAAAAAGTTGTTTGCATCTTGATTAATGTTTTACTAGCTTTTTACTAGCTTTCAATATCATTACACTTTATTTATACAGCAGCACCGTATTGTACAGCACTTTGCATTGTATGCTCACCCTTTTATATCTCTACCTGCCCCCAAAGGGGGTTACAGTCAAATGTCAACCACCATACTCCAGTGGCTCAACATACATCTGGAAATTGTTCTATTTTGGAACTCATGGTACTGATGCAGTCATACCTCCCAACTGTCCCTTATTTGATGGGATTTTCCCTCATTTGGAAACAAATGCCTTTGTCCCTTTCCCTCCTCAGTTGTACAGATATCAATTAAAATGTACTATTTACCGTCCAAAAGTGTGAGTCTGATAACAAAAACCTTTATTATATA
>NW_017306469.1:1374866-1406964 GCF_000935625.1 Nanorana parkeri | reverse complement strand
ATAGCTTGCTATTTTGAAAAAGCCAGGAAAATGGAACAATAATGGTGGCTAACTAAAATTAGGACCTATAAATTCTTATAGGTCCGCATAATTGGGGATTCGGCAGCAATGTGTCCATTGTCTAATGACATTGTGCTGGAAGGTGGAACTTTTGTAATTTCAGAAATTTGGGTGGTATGGTAGTGTTTAGGGGATTACGTCAGACACCTGTGCCCCAGCACGTGTATAGGCCCCATAAAAATTGCTTGTTGTCTCCTAAAATGGACAGGTTAACTACTAATTTCCACATAAAACTGGATTTGAACTACTGTTTTTCAGGGCTTGTGTCTTCAGTCACTTTTTATCCAGTTTTGTGTTACTTTTGTATCTTGTGTGGGCTCCTTATGTCTGGAAGTGAATGTAAAAGTTGCATTTTCTGGCTGAAATTGCACTTTAAATCAAAATAAAATTTATTTTAAGAGCATTGGGTATCTTGGGATTTGTGCAGGTCTGTACTACTGACTTAAGACCTTCTTCAATAAAGAGTTTCTCAAATGCTAACTCTTCAGTGCAGTAGCAACCAACCAGAATTCATCTTGTACTGGTCTTATGTCAACACTGTGAACTTTCATTGGTTATATTGAGGAATTGCACATATGAATAAGGTCTTTATTGTAAAAAGGTCTGTTGTAATTGTGCTGCAGTTAATTAAAATACTACTAAGGACATGCCATGCAGTTGACTGAGCAACTGCTTACATTGTTGGTGGAATTATTCACAATTGACAGCTAACACTGTGACAACGCAAGCCTATCAGACCTGCTACAGAGAAACAGATGCATTGAACTAATTGTGTGTGATTGCTGAAAGTCGAAGTCATGGGCACATGAAGCCATGTTATGCTGTGTAACCCAGGCTTTTTCTTTTTTTGGCAGAAATTAGTTTAAAAAAAAAAAATAATATCTACACTGTTGTGCTTTTATCCCCTCTCCTTTTGTACACAGTTCATTAATTCCAGAGTAGATTGGGAGCATAAAATAATATTGTTACAAGCTTCCTTTTCTTGCTTTTGCAGATTTATATTTTGTGTTTAATATGAGCTCTTAAATTTAAAATAAATATGAATCTGTGAACTGGAAATGTATAAACCAGGCTGTCTGGTAGTCTTGGTGTTTCTTATGCCATTTCTGTTTTTGATGGGGCATGAGTAAGATGTAGGAATGTCTCATTGCCTAGAAATGTGGGTTTTTTTTTCTTACCTTCAAAAGCCATAAACAAAAATAGATTTGTGTGTGATTGTTCGCTGTAATAACAGGTGTGCAGCAATTTTCTGCACATCTCTAGCAGAGAAAATGTTGGTTCAGATGTTCCAGCTCCTTATCTGGATTGAGAGACAATACAGAGAAACAGAATTTGTATGGAGCAATGCTCTGCAAATCTGTCATGTTGTAAAGGCATTTATAAAGCAATTTTGAACAATGGATTGGGTAATGGAGCATTTACAACACAACCAGGATTGATGAATCTTTTCTTCCCTGAACACGATTGATTAAGAAATTGCATGGGGGTCTCGTGCAAATTAGTGGGGTCAATGGCTGGTTGGCAGTAGACTCACTGGTAATAGGAAGCAGCAGTAATTCAATTTTGCCAGCCCCGGTATGGGTGTTTTCAACACTTTTGGTCAGGGCATGACAGTACAGGAGTAGAATTCAGATATAGACAATATGTACCCACAAATCCTCTTTTGTTAGCTGGAGATGCATTGAGGCCCATATGTACCATAAGACACTCAGTGTGTCCTGCATCTATAGAGAGGTGGCACCAAAACTCCAAATAAATACTCTGTCATTACTTGTTTCTCCCTTCAATCGCTACTAAACATTCCAGGATATATCCAGCAACACAACTTGGGTATGAGAGTGCATAGAACAATCACAAGAGTCAACAATCTCCATGTGGGTTAGTCAAACAGAAACTTGTCAGGTGAAGAACATGGCTTATACAATAGTAGTGTTATTCACATGTGCACAAAGCTGCATGTTGTCTGATATTATGTATACAAAGGTATTTTTTCTGCTTGTATTCTGTGTGTGAAGCTCCACTCCAAACAGGAAACAAATATGGTGTGCCCCTGCCTGTAGTATTTATTGGCTTGTTTAGGGATTATCATATCTATGAATCATCCACGCCAAGCTTAGGTTACAATTCCAGTTCTATCGGCACAACAGTTTAACCTAGAGAATTTAGTCATCTAACAGACCACGTCAGACACACTCCCTCTACTCCTCTGCACTACAGGTCTGTGTGCGGGCACTTATGATGGGTTATATGGCCTGTGCTCAACAAGACCAGCATAGAGCACTGAAGCGGGAGAACAGGAAAAGAAAGAGAATAGAAGAGCAGAGCAGTGAAATAAAACCTGTATCAAGAGAACTATAGAAACGATCACTGCTGAACTTCTTATGAGGGTGGTTAAGCAAGTCTATCCCTGGCATAAGTACCTTCCTAAACACATATTGAGATCAGGAAAGACACAGTGAAATTAGCGCTCTGAATCTGCATACCTGTTTTAGGTCAGTGACTGAAAGTAATAAAGCCATGGGACCAGAATGACAGCCAGAGAACTGGTACTTTTTGCATTAAGGGCCCATTCACACTTTTATATTCTGTTGTGTTAAGGCAATTCATTGAAATAATTTGTCTGTCAGTGCACCAGAATGCCCAAAAAGTAGGACACACGCCAGTTTTTCCACAACACATGGTAGTACATTACCACGCAATGTGGTGTGCTGCAACACATGTGCATTGGAGGTACATTGCCTTAGTGCACAGGGGTACCCTTGAAAATGAAGGTCCCTGCAATGTGCTAATGCATGTGACGTTCATTAATGGGTATTTCAGTAAAGCATGTTAACACATTTGGTACCTGCAACACACAGCAACTGAAATGTATAAATGGGCCCTAAAGGTTTCTATGAAGCAAGCTGAGTGGTCTTTTTTTTGCAGTCCCTATACATGATGAGTACATTAAACAGACATCTCTAACGCTGTTAACATCTGTTGTTCCTGAAAAGTGCTGGAAGGAAAAACAGACACCGTTATTTCTGTGCTCTTTCCTTCAGTGTATACAGGCTGTCAGGTGGGGCAAAGTGGCACAGTGAGAATCGTGTTTAATGTCAATTTTAGGGGAATGCTTCGGAAGACATTTTTACCTTGCCTCATGGCAAAAACATTTCTGTTTATTGAACCCATCTAAGAATCAGCAGAACATGCTGTATAGCTTCCAGTCAGCATTTAGGCCTGGCTCCCTGGAGAACATTCCTTTCTTATATTCTTGTCATGTGGGAAGACCCCCTTACCACTCCAAAAAAATATTTACTCCATAAAGTTAATAATACTCTAAAATGCTACTAAAATTAGCTTGAGTTACTGCTTACAAATACCTGACAATAACATACCTCCCAACATTCTGAGATTGGAAAGAAGAATATATTTCAGTGCCATCAGTTTTTGGTCAGCTAAACCCATAGATGTTTTCCCCCCTGTCTTTATACTGCCATTGCATTCATTTACAGCAAGGATGAAAAGGATTAGTGAAATAAAAAACTGGATTGGATTTGGTTCTGAAAGAACTGTCCCTCCAAAAGTGTGACAGATAAAGCTATGAATTAAATAAGAGCTGCAAGTGTTCCTTAATATAATGTATAGGAGTTTAACCAGAAAGAGAATATCAGGAGTGGAATATTGTGTACCTTATGGAGTAAGCAATGCTAGAGGATCTTCAATCAAATGCTGCATGACTGACCTGGTCTGTACATTTCATCCTACCTGCCATACTTAAATGATTGCACTGCAGAACATATCAAAGTCATGGCTTCTGAACAGATCCCTCCTGTGTACAGATCTAGCTAATATAGTTACTCAACAAAACTCAAAACCCTTGTCAGATATTTGAGTTTACTTTCTGGCCATCTTTACAAATCTGCCGAGAACTAGTTATAATAATAAAAGTCACAAGAGATGTGTCAAAAAGCCTGATTTCCTAGCAATGAGATTCTAGCTTTTATTTTCTAAGATGCAATGGAAAGAACCGGTATGGAATTTTCTGTGACTCCACTTTTTATTATTATGCTCTATGGGTAAATGAGTGATATTATGAGTTCTTTTATTTTGTATACAATACTGTTGATCCATATTGGCTAAATATAGTATTTGCTGTACTCAGCGTCTGTGATGTTAATGGTCAGTGATTGGCATAATTCAGTCATGAGCAGTTTAATGGCACACTGGTTCCCTATGGGCAGGAGCCTGTAATGAAAACAGAGGTTAACACATTTTAATGACCTCAGCTGTGTGGTCTGAATTTTCAATGCCACACTCCGGCAGCTGATGCCCCCCCTCCCATTAACCCTGCGGCATTCAGTTTGAAGTTAACGAAGGCCTGGCAAGGCTGTGCAATACTGATTGATCAGCTGATCAATGAGTCCCTGTGCGCATTTAATTTAATCAGCAATCAATTAGCACTGGTGCAGTAATTGTGTGAATACTGGAACGTCCGCACAGCCCTCACAAAACACAAGCAAAGCTCTGATGTGTTGCCAAGCAGAATGTGTCAGGACATATGCCAACCTCCTTAGCCAGTTCACTATGGCTACAGAAGTGTGGAGCACAATGCATCCAAGTACTTGAAGGGGAAAAAAAAGTCTTACTGAAATAAGCTTGAGGTTATTATTTGTGTGTTATTAATCAGAAACCTCAGGGAGAAGCTATGTACACCCCATTAAATTATACAGTGTCTTTCTTTATGTAAAGGTCTATGAACTGTCAGTAATCCTGTATGATGATTTAAAAATAATCAATCACAACTGGGCTTATGGAAGAATTGGTATATTATGTTTTGACTCATTTTATCAGTTACAGCCTACCTGGCAGCCCCTACCCCCCCCCAGTCACGCGGAGAAGAAGAATAAGGGCAGCATGCCATGTCAAATTGTTGGTGTGGCAAAATTGCTCTAACAGTGATAGGGGCTTAAAACTTGAGCCTATGTACAGAGTGCAGTGGTCAGAGGTATGTTATATACAGAGTGCAGGGGTCAGGTGTGCAAAATGTTCATGGAGCAGGGTCAAGGCTCTTCTTGACCTCGCATTAAACCCTATATTCCTAGCATACTAAAGGCAGTGCCCACCTCTTGCAGCAATGCAGATACCCCTGAACTGTAACCCTGTACCCAGCACAGTTTCCCCTCACCTTCCACCCATTACTTACCATTGACCCGGCACATGCCAAACAAAAACCCTGATCATACAAGAGTGCGGCTGTGGCCCCCATCACCATGGAAAGCATGGCGCTACTGACTGTGAAGGGGTAAGGGAAGGGGTGGCCCAAAGGGGAAAATCTTCCTAATCGCAGCTCTGCACTTTGCTGCAAGATACATACAGTTCATGTAATGAGTTCTGGTAGGGGAGAGCTGCCCACTGGCAGCTCCTGCTGGCCCCCATGCTGACCCAATGGGGCTCATGCCCAGTACCCAAGCCCCATCGGATTATTATTATTGCTTATTTCCTATGCTCCTCAGCTCCATCTAGTGGACATATTGCAGTATTATAAGATGACTTTCGTGAATACATTGGACAAAAAGAACATTTGTTTTGTGCATTCATTCCCACAAAACAGAGATTTGCAGAACCGATGGCTCTGTGAATTGTTTATAAATGGACCCCCTTAGAGTGATGCTATAATAGTTTTGGGTGAATTTAATTTCCATATTATATAACATATACTTATACATATAAAGTTGTTTTAAATCTTTATTTTAAAAATAGAAATTAAAAGAATGTGGTGGGTGCATTAAGTTTAATATTTGGGGCTTATTTCCCCTTTATTTTAACATGGTAATCCCATGAATAACACACTTCCTGTCACTTGTTAGCTATGCTCACTCATTCACTGTGTCTATGGGGGGAGCCAATGTTGTCACCCATGCTGGGCTACAAATTTGTCTGCCTTTGTTCAACTTTGTTTCAGGAGGGGTGGAGATATTAGTAGTTTACAGATGACATATAAAAAAATTTCTTTTAGTACAGCTCACATGAAGTGACAAACATGCAGCATTTCTGACAAGATCAACAGGTATTTTCTGTACTTCAAAGTTCTTAGCCTGAAAAATGAAACTTAATGCATGTGAGGACTAATAGGCTGCAATATATTACATATTTTTCACTTGGATTAGTTATACTTTAAACTTGCCAGCTTCGGGGGGACTCTTACTATAATGTGCTCGTGTATGATGGCATAATATCCTCCTCGCCTTCTCTCCTATGCTGGCTGCCATCATCTTCTTTAGCTTTTTCCTCGACTAGCATCTTATTACTTTGTCCAGTGGGTCACTGCTAATGTACCTTCTCGGCATGCATGCAGGTTCCATTCTTGGTATTTTACAGATTCATTAATCACCTAAATACCATAATATAATAGTGTATGATAGTGGAGAGGAGGATACTATTTTCTTTTATAAACAGTGCTGCCGAAAACACACACAGGCGGTCGTTGTGTCCATAAGTGGCTGCAATCAAGCTGTCATTAGACAGTTATGATCACAGTCACAATGTAGAGAGCCAATCAGAGTGGATGTGTCCCTTTTAATTGTTGTGAATCTATTACAGCCATCACAAGTTTAAACACTGCCAGTGTTCACAAACATTCAGCCCATTCACAAGAAAGAATGGGGGGTAAGGGGAACACGGTTTGTAAACACAGCATATATGAAGAATTGCTGCAGATTAAAGGTGAAGGCGTGGAATTTAATGTGCCACTGATCACTAATGGTTGTGGGATTGCTGTGAGTAGGGGTTTAAAGTGCAACTGACAACCAATGATTGTAGATTTTTTTAAAGGTGGGGGTTAAAAGTGCCACTGACCACCAATGATTGTGGGAGCAGATTTTTACAGATCACTATAGGTAAGCTAAAGAAGCAGCCCGGCAGAAATCATCTTCAATCAGGCAGACTTTCTCTTATTAAATCCTGAGACCATTTGTGTATGTTTCACCTTAAGCTATTTACCTCTGTAAAACACTGATACTTACTAATGTCTACATAGAAAATTGTGAATAAATATAATAAAATATAAGAAGAAAAAAAATATTTAACAACTTTTTTTTAGTCTTGACCTTAACATGGAAAGAAAATAATTACAAAACCACTATACATTCACAGGAACAAACGGCATCTTGTCTCTATTCCTGGCGACAGCACAGGATATATTACAGTGTTGCCCAATATTTAAAATTCGGCCAGTGATTTACATCTTAGCTGGCAACATTTTTCTGTACTTCAATTGTAATTTAGATTATGAATTGATGTATTGAATGTATTTAATATATGGCAAAATCCATTACTCACATCTATAGGTGTAAGTAGGGTCTAAATTATGCACGCAGAACAAAACTGTAGTAATTACAATTATTTTCAACAAAAAGCAAGTTTTTAGAATTATACAAAATTGGAATGACACTTGCTCTTCCTGGACACAGCCTTGGTGTAAATTAACTTAAGCAATCCTGTTGACAGGCAGTGCAGGCAGCCTCTGCTAGCCTTCTTTATACAAACATGGTTGATAGCATTGCACAGTATGATGCCCAGGAAATGTAAATGCAATGCCAAACAGTTCACATTCAAAGGACAACAGATGATTACACATGTTTTTATAGCACTTGGTCCCTGTTGAGTTGTATGGTGCTGCAGTTTTTTTCTTCCTATGAAATTGTCCATGTTTGTCACCCCTCGGGCTTCCCACCCAAAGGAATGTATTATTTGCACAAAGGTAAAATAGAAAATATTTTATTTCTCTGTTAAAGTTCAGAATAAAACACACCCATCAGACTTTTGTAGGAATTAAATTGAATTTTGGTTCTGCCTACACAGAAAGTTTGCTTTAACTGTTATACAAGTGACAGGTACAATTTAAAGATCAATTTTATAGGGTCAGTAAAACCAAAAAGGCAGATCTTTGAATAATACACATACAGTAGATCTCTCAGAAAACCCATTGGTGACTATTCGTCCTACATTGTGCTTGATGGCTTGATAGTACTTGATAAGGTGCAATAATGCTGGGGCTTTAACACTTAGGGGTCTATTCCTAAATATTTTCATACAAGAGTCGCACAACCTTTATCCAGTTGAATGCAATCAGAAAAGTGAGAAGCCAGAATTGTAGAATTGTATTTAAAATTTCAGATGGAGTAGGGATGATTAAAATCCTTGTCAGATTTTTCCCATTGAAGAGATTTCACGTTACTGCCTGACCTGTAGACACAACAGGAAGCAAGTCTGTGAAGGTTCTTAAATATGGAGGTCATGGTATAGTTAGCAGTTGTTAGTCACATTCAACTGGACTTATTCTGTAATGTTGAGCAAGTCCAGTTGAATGTAATTAACTACTACTAGCTATGCAACAGGAAATGAGAGGAATTGTTTCCAAAATGTATTCAATTTCCCCCTAGACAGTTGTCACCAAAACAAGTGTTCCAATTGGAAGATTTCTCCTCTGTACCTGTTTTGGTAACAACTCAAAATTTTGCTTTCTCCATCAAGTTTTGGCCACCACGACAATTACAGAAAGGGAATCTCCCTACCAGGGACACAGACTACTCTATCCACAACTAAAGAAAACTTAAAGCTGAACTCCAGCCAAAAGCGATTAGATACAAATAATGTTGCTGCTTCCTTCTGTGGGTAGATACAATCTCTGATTCTACAAAATGTTGATGTACAAAATGTTTGGTGGTGATGGCAACATCTGCAATACACGTTTTACTGCAAACTTCCTAAAGAAGATTAGAGTCCACCACCTAAAATTGGTGGAGAAAAGATTTAAACCCAAAGGGCGCAGGAGCTTCTTGTCCGTTACATTTTGGAACTCTCTTCCACAAGCAGTGGTATCAGCAGAGAGTATTGCATCATTCAAAAATCATTAGAATTCCTTCCTCAGAGACCAAAACATACAGTAGTGCAGGTACTCTTAAATACTAGACCACACAGGGACTCATACATACAAACACACACAGACACACACAGGTTGAACTTGATGGACCTGTGTCTTTATATAACCTCAAATACTATGTAACTATGTAATTCTGTAGCACAGTATTGACTGGCCTGTCATTGCATTTCTCATTTAAACATGGGTATGTAATTTGTTTCTGATAAGCAGGCAGGATGTGTTATGTGGCACCTGCAGAAATCCATCCCCACAGTGGAATTTACAGAAGAAGCAATAGTGCCACCATGCATAAAATAATCTAAATATTTAAAAAGTAAAGCATTCTTTTTAAATTCTCATTTCCATTACTGTACATGTGGGAAGGAATTTAGCAGTAAAAAGTGGCCAGGATGATGGATCCCAAAGTTTAGCTTTATAAACAGACAATCTGGTTGCCCTTCTATAACACATGTACCCCGCTAAACGCATAGCACCATGTTTGACTTCTGTGCACGCTTTGGTTGTTCAGCAATTAGCATTGGAAACTAGCGGCTCTTACCAGCAGACATTATCACTATGCAACCATGGTGTCACTCAACACCTCTATCCTGTGTCTTCTGATTGCAAAGCCTGACTGTGAAACATTTCCTCTGTGTCTTGATGCTGTTAAAGGTAATAGCATGAAGGGGGCTGATCGACACCACGAGTTGCATGGTGTCACTGGTAAATGGCCATCAGTTGTCATTGCTGATTGCTGGACAACTGCAGACAGGTGTCAAACATGGTGTTATGCATTTATCAAGGTGCATGGGTTATGTGACTGTTTAAAATGAATTGGTTATTTCTCCGGTCAACTTCCACTTTAAAAAAAATAAGCATTTTGTCACAGGTATACATAGCGGGTGGTAAAGTAATAGCGGACTAGGGGAAAGATATTTGAGATGCAGCCCTGCTGGCTGCTGACGTGTCCGGTGCAAATAAAGAACTCATTGTGGTAATGAGTAGAAGCTAGAAGGTGATTTAGTTCACTCTATAAGTTGGCTTGATAGATTTGTATTACAATTTGCATCATATAACACTAAGAACCGCTAACACCTCCCAGAGGCAAATTAGTAAAAGCATCTAGGCCAGACATCCTGAAATATTTTGAATTTTTGCAGCACAGCAAACTACGCTGTACACCATTTATAACATTTTAACATAGAAAAGCATTCTCCTAACAAGGTAAATTCTGTGCACAGCAAAACAGTGCCTCTAAGCAAACATTAACTTGTATTGACACACAGACAAATATATTTCCACTAAGAACTGCATTCATTCATATAATAGCCTAGTCTAATGTCTACATGCGTTTGCATGTTTTCCTTTTTTGTTGTTAGCTCAATCTGAAAGTGTGATGTCTTACTTGTGCATTGTCGGTTGACTGCCTAACGCTCTGCTAACAGCTACATGCGAGACAATTAAAACACAGTATTGGCAATCTTTCAGCCTTATTAAACAGTATGGATTACCCCATCCAGATATTTGAGGACACCTCATAATTATCCCGTTTATATCATCTCTGGACGCAGGCCTGAAATTGGGAAGTGGTATGGCAGGGATTAAGAGGATTACAATTTTGCAAAACATAAGACAATGCAGTTAATGAAATCCTGCAGTATCTCCAGTTACAGCAAATATGAATATCATTTTACCTACATTAAGGGCCAGGATGTATTTTTGGTAGAAAAAAAAAGAGTTGGATCTTATAAGAAATATTAATACATATTATCTGGTCTTCAGTTTTGTTTGAGGATATTTTAAGTCCTGTATACTGATATTAAAATCTCCACTTCCTATCTCTTGCCATGTGAGAAGAACATCACATGACTTAGGTAGACTTCCCTTGCAGGAGGTTTCGGAGAATGTAGGGACATCCCAAGGGAGTCATAGTGACCCTGACTGAGTTTAGACATTTGTTTAAGTATTTAGTACTGCAGCCCATGACATGCAGTAATATGAAAACCATCACTATGTGCTCAGCTGGGCTCTGGACAGATGAACGGCTGGCAGAAGAGGGTTTTCTAATTAGACTATTTATTCTCTTCCTGAGAATTAGCACTGCTTTCAATGATAAGACTAGTGAAAAGCCTAATGTATACACATAATGCCTACTACACTAAATGTATTATATACAGACTTACAGTAGATGCTAAAAAAGAGGCACTCTTTCTGCTGAAGTGCCACTAAAGCTAAGTGAGATGTATATGATAAAGAAAAAAGAAAAATCAAAGATATCACAAATACGTTTTGAAATGGCAAACAGCGCCATTGCTACATTTGGCTGTATTAAAATCCAAGAAATAGTGATGTTGCTTGAAAAATGGTTAACAGAGTGAACTCCTCTGCCACAGTCCAAATAACATGCAAATTCCAAATAGGGGTTTTCCACAGTGCAGATGTGTTTAAAAATTGACAAATGGCTGCATGCAAGGGGCAGAACCACCACTAATGCAGCCTGTGTGGCTCGGAACCCAAGATGAACAGGCGGTTTATGGGGCTGAGCTGGGGCCTCGGGCGTGAGGACCCAGCCAGCAGCTGCCGCCTAATAACAAGGAGAGACCCGCGGTGCATCTGACTGTTCGGTAAATGATTGTTATTTTTTTTACAGCTCCCCGCCCATTTCCTCCAGCTGTATAAACTGACTCCATCCTCCACATCTGCCCCATCCTCCACACCTGCCCCTGCGCCCTCCTCCACGACTGCCCATGCTCCATCCTCCACGACTGCCCACACTCCATCCTCCACGTCTGCCCCCGCTCCATACTCCACATCTAACCCAGTGCCATCCTCCACATCTGCTCTGCGCCATTCTCTACATCTGCCCTGCGCACGTACAGCTCCTCCACTGGCCCATACAGCTGCTCCACCAGCCCCTGCCACCCTGGGGAGACCCTGCACATCTGCCCTGGTGAGTCCCTCCTCAGCTGCCTCTTGTGAGATCCTCTGCATCTGCCCCTGCTGAGACCCTTTGCATCTACCCCTGGTGAGATCCCCTGCATTTGCCCTTGCTGAGACCTTCCGCATCTACCCCTAGTGAAATCCCCCGCATCTGCCCCTGCCAAGAGCCTCTGTATCTGCCTTGGTGAGACCCTCTGCATCTGTCCCTGCTGAGACCCCCCGCCCAAGATATCAGGCTGCAACCCCGGAGAAGCACAGATTATGTGCCAAATTCATATACTATTCTGCATTGTTGTATAATGTATTGCTGGGATTTGCCGTCCCTCTACAGCCAGCGTTATTCTGCGTTAGAGTGTAAGCAACTCTGTACAGACACTGATGCAACTGGCTCAGTATTCTGTGCCATGCTGTAGCGAATAGGTGTAAACTAGCCACATAGTATTAAATGGCTTTTTAATTTCAAATTAATTTTACTGTAGAAAAACATCAGTTTTCACAAGCCCAAAAGCTGTCATTGACTATTCTCCCCTTTCAACTTTTCACCTGATAAGGGCAATGATGTATCAGAATTACCTCGCATACAGAGATAGGGTCAGAACTGACCCCTATTAGCTCTTCTCTAAAGAGGTAATGAGAAAGCATGATACATTTCCAAATTAGACATTTTGGTATAATGCGTGCTTTGTCTGCATATTACAGGGAAAATCCTATTTTTGGTCATTGTACCAACAAGAGATGAGTAAACCTTTTAAAATCAGTTCCACTGGCAGTTCGCCAGATTGTCTCCTGCAATCTGCCTAACTGTGTTCAGGTATCTGCCAGTTTATCTTCTGATTGCCTTGGTTTTGCCCACTGATTTTTTTCTTTTACCCTTTTTCCCCATTAAAGAAAGCATCTTTCCCCTGAAGACTACAATTGGGCATGGCCAGAAGTGGGCTTTCCCATCTCAATCATTGCAAAACAAGTAACTCTACAAATAAAATGGTTTGCTATCTCTATTCCGTATTTGGGTACAGGTGCTTGAAGTGTCAAACTGTGCCCAGTGGCAGGTGTTCAGTTTTGTTAGTTGCAACAAGGCTACTAATCCCAGGAAAACCGTAGACATTTGCGCCAGTAGTTCTCCAATGGCAGCAAAAAGAATTGTAAACATGAGGGGAATTTATCGAAACTGGAGCAGACAAAATTTGGAGCAGATGCTTAGTGCAACCAATCAGCTGCTCTCTTTAGTTTGTTCAGTTGAGATTTGAAAATTAAAGAGAGAGACTGATTGGTTGCCTTGAACAGCTGCTCCAGATTTTGTCTGCTCCAGTTTTGATAAATTCCCCTCAATGTATAGGCAGCAGTACCAAAGTTGACATTTTTTTGCTTTAACATCCTGCATACAATCTGGTAGAAGACAGTATGTTCTGCTTATATCCATTGGATATAACTAGAAAAAGAGCAATAGAAGGAAAAGGAATAGAAAGAGAGAATTTATGTATGCATGTAATTTATTGTGTAAATCTGTGTATATACATGTGTGTGTATATGTCAGTGTGTGTGATGAATGAATGCTTTAGTGTGTAGGAACATTATGCAATTCAGCTACAATCGTTTTTCAAAATCCCAGCTACCAAGCCTTGACTACTTTTCATTGTGTTGAGAACAATTTGCAGTAGAGCAGTATACAAATCTGAAGGCAGAAAGCGGCACATTTGCTAAATGCAGTAACAAGCTCTGAATAGCCATTTGCTTCGTAAATATTCCATTAATTCAGAGAAAATGGCAAAATGGGTCCACAGAACTTAATTTCCCCACTGGAACTCCTTCGAAGATGCATTGCGACTGTCTTTTCTCTTTAAAACCTTTTAACGGTCTAGCGGAAAAGTTGTTCATGTGTGTAATAATGTGGTTTATAAAGCACCGTTAAAGATAACTTCACATTCAAAGCCTCCTAATCCGTAATTCCATCACAAATGGAGAGGGTAACCAGCACGCAATGTCACGCGAGCAAGGAGAGCAGGAGATAAATAGACGTGGGAAGAGAAGCTAAAATAATACTTTAGTGGTAAAAATAAAGAAAGGTGATAGGCGGGCTGGTTAATAATGGAAGCAATGAGTGCAGGGAGATGGATTCAAATAGGTCTAACGTAAGAGAAGTGATGTGTATAAGGGAACAGTGAAAGCATATTATGTACCTGTGGCACAGATATATAAAGCATATTAACTAAAATATAATGAATATTTGAGATGTTGTGCAGTGTTTGGAACTTAGTCAAGTTAGTTAGTTGCAGCTAAAATGAGCATAATGTATGATAATGTTTAGATACTGTTCAACTCTTGGACTAAAGAAAAAGAGAACAAATTTTTAAGATGTCCTAATGCCCTTCCAGGACCTTGACATATAATGAAAATGTCTGCTTTTGTTTCTCAGACCACTCTCTGTCACTAGTGGCAAGGCAGGTTCTCCACGGAAACATGAAGATCAGTTCACAGCAATGCACTGAGTGTCATAAGGACAGTATGTCACAAGTAATCTCCCTAACGGGGCAATAAAAAAATCTGTCTAAGGATTTAACCCTTACCCATTTAGACTTAAACTTAAAGCGACCTTTAAATTTCACAAAAAATCACACCAGCATGCAGCTCTGCTTGCTGGTATAAAATCATCTTACATTCATTAGGTTAAAAAATATATTTTTTTTGCTTTTAATTTAAATTATTGTTTTCCCACTTGCTGGTTGAGTGGGGCACTGGTGATGTATCCCTGGCTTCACAGATGCATCCTGGGATGGCTATATCATCAGTGCCTTTCTGGGAAATTTAATCTGTAAACTCCAAAATCTCACAAGATCTTGCGGGAAAGGCATTTTTGACCTTCAGATGATGTGCACTATCAGTGGGTTCAGGAGGCAGGCCCAAGAAGTGAGGGAGATGGATCCATCTGCCTTTAGTGAAAATGGCCACTGTAAGAAGAATAGGGAGGAACAGAAAAATAAGGTATTGAAAGGATAGAAAGCCTGCAGGTATCCATAATTATCTGTTTGTAGATTACCATTACTAAACATTTCTAAAGTTGCCTTTGTTGTAATGTGTATGATAAGGGTGAAGTTCCTCTTTAAATAAAAATACTACCCAGTGCTTAAAGGCCTTTCAGATCTTAAAATCAGCTAAGCTAGCAATGCAGCTGAAGTACCTGGGATAGTTTTCAAATCAGTACTTGTGAAGACCCTGGATACCAGCATAATCTCATACAACGCAACAGCCCACTTACATGTCACTGAGATTCTGGCATGGGACTGTTAATTGGTGTGAAGCCAGCTGAACTGCTACGTAGAAAGACCTCAAGGCTGCGTGTACAGTCACGGCTTGAACGTTAGGTTTTAACATCATGAGTCTGGTACAGTGTCTTTTAGTGAAGATGGGTTGGCCCATGATCCTATTGCAGGTGAGGGATTATGTTTATGTTAGGGAAGGTTAGTTTGTGTAAGGGTTGGGGGTTCTGTACTGAAAACTATCAAAGCTTGGACTTTAAAATATTATGAAACAGTTAAATACAGTTTACCCAGTACACAATTTTTATGTAAGTGCATATAAGAGTAAGTTTTGCAAGGACTGGGTGATTACAATAAATTACATCCAACTTTTAAGACGGACTAGCCCATGTGTCAATCTCAGAGCAACACGCAGACAAGACACAGAGTGGCTCAAAGCTGTTTAGCTAAGACAGGTTAGAAAATATTGAAAATATTGATGCAAACAGGTTAACAATTTCCATGCCTGATCACAGGAGGACTTATTGCAAAAACCATGTCACTGGCACCTGGTAAAATGAAAGGATTTCACTTTTCCCAATAGAAGAAAGAGTCTGGAATGGAAAGAATTTCCAAGTCAGTTTTACTTGGTCAGAGTATCAAAAAAAAGTTGCTCATCACATGTTGCCCACTGCAACATATTGGCCCGCCAATGGGTGAGAGTAGGATTCCCACCTGTCCCATATTGTATAGGACCATCACAGACTTGAGTGGAGTAAACTGCTTCCGATGTTGATTTAATACAACAGATTATTCCCATATTCAGTGGCACAGCATCATGCATTTCCATGGTGCGAGGGAGGGCTCTGATACAAAGGGGATAGGGGGTTTCCTAATGTGAAGGAGAGACTCTGATATGAAGAGGAAACTCTTCGTGTAGAGCCAGGAGATGGTGATATCATCATTCAATGCAGATAACAATGTCCTTCAGCCTATTATGTACAGTTTGGCACAGTGTGCATAGCCACTATTAGCCACATCCCTGTCTTTTATTTTGCCAGAACAAAATGTGCCAACCCTATTTCAGTGCTTTCAGGATGGACATCTTATAAAAACAACTCAAACCACATCTGAGACATTTGGAGCAATGGGTGGACCAGGGACACCTAGCAGCTGCACAGGCCCCCACTAAACAGTTTTATTGGCTTCTGGGCATAGATACCACCATTGTAAAATAATTGCCATTGCAGCTTTGTCACTTGAATTACTTGTTACTTTGAATACTGTCTCTGAAGATCACAGTACATGACAGATTATCTGATGATATACTGTACGGATTTAATTGAAATATTGGAATCATTTGTATTTGTGCTGAAGCTTTGTGGATTGTTCAACGCTCCTGCTGATTTATTGATAGACTGTCTTAAAGGAGAAGCACAGTCTTAATTCATATACTGTGTTCAATTCAAATCAGTTTCTGCATTTTAAGGTGCATACTTATAATGTGACAGAGGATTGATTCACCAATCATTTGTGGCTTTAAGAAGGTATTCTGCATTTAGAGATATTTGCTATCCTCAATGATTAGTGTGTTTGCCCGACCAGTCCTATTTTGCCAACATTCTCCTAACATCTGCATTTATAGGCCATAGTTATATGGCAACATTTTGAAGCAACTGCAATTTTTAAATGGCAAATAATTGAATTTAACAACTATTTACTCACCACACTCTATCCCCCTTGCAGGTCTTTAAAGATTACATACTTCCTAAACTACAGTGTACTTAGGACCAAGGATTCTCTTTAGCTTTCTGATTTAAATGACTGGATAGTTAAATGGACTCTAAATTTGCAAAAGTTCAATGAGAGATGTTCAGGAGTATTTTGTATCATATAGCGTAGGTCATTTTGGAAGGTCTGATGTTGCTCGATATACCCATTAATCACTTTTGCATGGCTGCAAATTAAGTTTTTAGAAGATCATTCTCCTTTGCATATGCTGACCTTTACAACCCTTGCCAGGCACAGCAAAATATTATAACTTCCGCAGGAACAAATGTGGTGAATTACGGTAAGTCAACTCTGGTCCCTAAAATGCATCTGCATTCAGACTTTTTTAAAAAAATGTATTTATAAAGCTACTAAATACTCCTCTTGAAAAAATAAGTAAAATACCTTAAAGTGGCATTAAAGGTTATTTTTGTTTTCCCCACCCAATGTTAGTGTCAGGACTTACCTTAAAACATGCCTCTTTTTTCGATCATCTTCTTCCTCACTGTCCTTTTCAGCTGTCCCTCCAGCACTGGTGCGGGTCTCCGATCCAGCGCTGACTCCTCTGTCCTCCTCTTCGCTCATGTCTCACGGAGTCTGTGCGGGTGCACGCTGCTCCATAGATTTACCTTGCGTCTCTCCTCGTCTTCCAGCCAAAAATCTGAACTGCGCATGCGCCCGCCCCAAGATAATTTGCGGCTGCCCGAGACTCTTCAGATGTTCGGACGGGAGCACGCGGCGAAGACATAGGTAAGTTTAAACCTCTTTCAAATGTTTTTTTTTAAAATGTTTTTGCATATATCTACTGCTTGCTAGCAGTAGATGTATGCAAAAAAAGTGAGGGTTTAATAACCATATACTATTAAAGCATATCCAAACCCCAACAATGAACATCTCGTATTGGGTCCCTTTTGTTCTGTTAAATATACCTTGGAAAGCATTTATGTATATTTGTTTGATAAGGTATTATGAACAATAGGAGAAGGGTGGGGTAATGGACCACTCTTGTTTCTGTTGTCTAGATACAGAAGGGTAAGTGAGTGTTGTCATCCAAGGACTGGAAGTGTGTTACTGGCAGAATCAACATGAAAAAATAAAGCAAAAAGAAAACAAATGCAGCCACCAGATCTGAGGACTGTTAAGCAGCAATATATTGCATTTTTTGTTTTGGGGTTTATATACACTTTAAAAGATTAGATTTATTTAATCTTTTGAAGAAGAAAATGTATAGAAGGGACAGTTCCAAGGACACAATTTTCAAAACACTAAAGGATTAAAATATACATACTTATGAAAAGCATGGTACACCCACCTTATGTTTTCATATCATGTACCATTTGGTGCCTGCAAACTGCTGTTACTATCTTGTAAGTGCCTCTGTTGCTGCTTCAGGAGGACCAAGTAGTCCTCGGCAAGCTTTGACTTTACACATCAAGCACAATAGACCAGCCCACCTCACATCCTACACTGCAATATAGGTGCCTTTTAATGTGTTGCTGAGGCACCTCTACTGCAATGGAGAACACAGAAGAACATTGAAGACAATTGGGGGCACCCAGGCTGCAGAGGAAGCACTCATAGTAATAACGGTCCTCAAGCATAGGATATGCTGATAGCACTTCTGTTATGTGTATAATGTTTTCTATGTTTACTATAAGGACCCATTCACAATAGCATGCACTCTAAAACAAGCCCTATTATGTGCCGGCAGGTGTCTGTTGTGTATGGGTAATAAGGGCAGTGTCTTGTGTAGTTACAACGGAAAGCAAAGCATTGTTTACTTTATCTTTTTTGAACTTTATTGAAATGTCACAAAATTACATTTCATTCATCTCTATGCACCACGGCTCAGCAGATTTAGTTACAAAGATTCAATCCAGCTAGCCAGCATAGAAAACCAAGCTATTAAGTATTTCTAACAGTTAGTTTGCATTCATAGCATTGTTTCTACCAGTTTCCCTGGGGTGACTGAGTTGTTGATTTTCTGTGAAAAATATTGGCCATATGATAATAAATGGTAAAAATACCATTTGGAACACTTCCCATTTTCTACCAGCCAGGCGGGTAAAATATTTGCCACTTTGCAACCCTTGTGGTAAAAGGTTTGTCTTATTGATCTAACTTCAGCCCCCTCATTTTATTTCCATTTTTATATCAACAAGGCCAAAACATTTGTTTGTCCATTCTCTCTTTTTTTTTGTTTTAAAGAATGTTAGCTATTACTATTCAGGTCTCCATAGCAAATAGTTAAAAACTCGATCACACAATCTTAAGACGTCCAAGCTCTTTGCATATATTGACAGATTTATAAATCCATCAAATTGATAGTCCATGACCTTGAGTAGGAACTCAAGCACCTCTCGTAATGTCAAATCCCAAGGCTTGTGAGCCAGTCACTGCTCTAGTATCTGCAAAAAAGAGAGAGAGAGAGAGACCCCCTCCCTGGCCCACGGACATTTTGACTGGCAGCTGCATTATGCAAGAGGTTCTGCAACAGCTATCACTGACTAAACAAGTCACTCTGATAGTGCCATAATCACAGCAGTAATTTCCTCTGTATACACCCAGGCTGTGGCTCCCCTGCTGAGTGTTCACACAGAGCTGGATAGAAATATCTTGCATATTCCTATAAAAGTGTATGGAAATGAAAAGAGAGAAAGCAGAGAGAGAGAGAGAGACAGAGATAGACAAGGGAAATGAGAGACAAGTGGCAAGAAAGCCCAGAGAGGAATCAAGGCATAGAGAAACACTCCACGATTCTGCTTGTCATTAGGACAGTCAATGAGACTGCACCTGGGGGGATCTGGCGCAGTAATCAGGCAGCAGAAGAATCTGTGTGAATTTCTCTGACCGCAGCAGCGGGAGGTTGATATCTTTACCATTTTAACACAGAGAATGGGAAATACACCGTACAGGTGAAAATGCACTGTGAGCTCAGGCAGGCTGGGTGATGGGCACTGAGCATTGTTGAAATTATTTATCACACTTTATAGGCTCTTGTCCTTTTAATCACTGATCTTTTAGCTCCTTACCTCTCTATTTCTTCTCCAAGCCTGCTTGCTTTACCTTGATTTTCTGAGGCTCAGCTTCAATTTATGCCTGGGCTTCTAGCCACCCGCTTGCCTTGGTTCTGTACTGCTTCTTTGTATCACAGTAAAGGTTATACATCATAATGTGTCTGACATTCACAATATGGCACAATCTATTACACTATTCCTTTACTGTTCCTACCGCTCTGTATAAATGTCTCTATTTCTTACACTGCATACATGCCTTACTGGTCTGAACTGATAGCTAGTTAACACATGAATAGGGTTTTAGCAGAAGAAAGCAGTGCTTCAAAGTAGATCTAACAGACTAGTATTTTTCAGTTCTCAGTATTTCGGCTCACACCGCACTAAATTCCACGCCGGTTGCGCCTACTGAGCTTACCATATTTTACCATGCAATAACAGTAAATGCTAAGTCCACCTGACAAGGCTGCTGACTGCATAACTTTACAATTTAGTAACAAGCAGATGAGTCACATATTCTTATGAGTTGGGTTTGTGAAATCTTATTGATTCCATGGGAAAAGATTGTCTTATCCAGGTAATAGAGTCCTTAAAAGGACTCTACTAGTTAAGTAAAATCTTGTATTCGTTTAACAAAAAGGTAGATGGCACGGTCTGGGGATACACAAAGCCTTGAGTGAGTGAGGGTGGGTGGTCACACCTAAGAAAAGCCACCCTCTACAGCAGGCATGTCAAAGTTGCACCCTGCTAAGGGTGGGGGAGCACGGAGACACGTCTCTATAGCCAGGGTTCAGAGTAAAAGCTGGCTGGAGCAGGCCTAAGCAAGAAGACCTTATCACTTGTGTGAAAGTGGTAGATAGAGGGAGAGAGAGAGTTGTGAAGGTTGTTGGCACAGGGCGGGAAGTGAATTTGAGCCTAAGAAGGTGGCTGGCAGATCATCAGACCTGAAGATAGTGATGGACAGGGAATTTGAGCTGAAGAATTTGATCTCAACAAGGCGATAGGCAGGGAATTTGAGATGAAGAAGATGGTGGGCAGTGCATTTGCGCTGAGCCGAAAAAGATGGAAGGCAGAGAATTCGAGATGACTGGTGGGTAGTGAATTTAAGATGAATATGGTGGTAATGGTTTGCATTGATATTTTAACAATGCAAAATTTTGAAATTAAAATAATGGTTAGTAACAATATATTTACATTTTTACAGTTACCATTTATATCTGTCAAAGGGCAACTGCCTTTGCAGCCCATCCGTGAACTTGAATTTGGCATGCCTGCTCTACTGTTTTCACATACAGCACCTACACCAGTCTGTGTGTATTTACAGGCTCTGAACAGGTTCTTTTAAAAAGCAGCAGTACACACATATTGCAGTACTTTGCTGTCAGGCAATGGGGGGCAATTCTGTCTGGCAGGCTGAGAGAGAATCCTTAAGAAGGTTCCCTTGGCCCCAAGCTGCATAACAGAATATGTCAATTGCAATGGCAATAAGTCCAATGTTGACTTAAAATCACTGTCTACACAAAAACTTAATTCCAAAACTAATTTCACGGTGATAGAGTAATCACATCAAACATGATGGCATTATGTCAAAGGTATTGGTGCACAGGAATGTAAAGATATATTATTGCTTGTGGACTTTGCATGAGTATATATATTTGTAATATATATTACATAAGTATATTTTACAGCCAGAGGATGCATTTTTTCCTATATTAATCTAAGGTGCTGTGTGTAGTGTTAAGGTTAAATGATTGTTTTACTAATTTCACTGGTTTTAACCCTGAGATGTTTTTTGCATACCCTCTACCACATACGTTAGATCACAAAGCAGTTAAAATCTGGAAATGCAGGCAGGTAAAACATAGATTGGCAGACACTGCAGTATATAGGTTACTGTGGTGATGGCTGAAAAGGACAAGGCCTGTCAACTTTTATCTCCCCTGTTCACTTTCAGAGAGCTGTGTAAATAGGGTGGTACCTCTGCTATATGGGAACAGAAATAATGGAGCGATATCTTGTAATTTGCCACATTTACTGCATAACCAAAACGTGCAATACTATAGCAAAAGACAATAAATAATTGGAAGCCCACAAAGTCATTGTTCCACAGCATAAAACCTATGCTGTGCAAACCCCCTGAGAAATATTAGGGGGTACTGAATCAGGTATTTGCGACACATTTCTGGCAGTGTGTCTATAATCAGAAGCCTTGTGCCAAATTCACAAAAAAACTGCAACATTTTCATTCATAGTCTAAATGTGTGCAGTAACACTGCAACACTGTTACTGTATGGTGCTATTGTTGCAACAAATTCATAAAGAAATACCACCATATTGGTGATAAGGAAAGTGGAGGTAAAGAAGACCTCTTCCATCACCATCTTACTCAGAACAGTCTGCATAGTACACAGCACAGAGCTTCTACTTCCCCAAAGCCCTCTCTCTTCCTGTTTTTCGCCTAATTACAGGGAGACAAATCGGAGTACGCACTGACAATGTGTGCTCTCTCATGGCCCTGTGCCACGAGCAAAGAGTCCAGGCTGTGCAGAAGCAGATACAGGAAGTAATGTGAGTAAGTGGTATGGGGGAAATTGATTTGCAATTAGTGTCAGGAGCATATATTCCAATTGTTGATTGATTCCGTTTTTATCATGAGCAAAGAGCAACCTGCTGGTGTATAATGGTAGCTCTCTGTGGTGCATCACTAAACTTTGCAGGCCTTGGATGGTAGGAAGTGGGCTCTGAACAGGGTAATGACCCTATTAAAATACAGAGAGACCTATGAAAATGGGAAAGGGGTGTGGAAATGTGGCAAATCTCATTAGGGCTGAGGCAAAGTGCCAACGCAGACATGCAAATAGAATTTATTGTTAAAAGGGGACCTCTTTGGCTGTCAGTTTAAAATCCTCACCACTATCGAAGTCCTCAACCGTTAGCGGACAATGAAGGTTTGGGAGGTTATGAAAACTGGAGTGCTTACCCATAACAACCAATTACCATATTTGCCAGTAACAGTCTCTGCATATTTCCACATGCAATAAACAGTCAGCGCTGTTTGTGTCTAGGACCATATCACTATTATCTGTTGTAATTAAACATAAAACACGTAAACCATTTCATATATAATCCCCTGCTAAAGTATGTGGATGATTTTACAACTTGCATACTTAGGATGTCCTATTCTCACATGGCAGAAACCTCCCTAATGCTCGACATTTGAAAGTGGTTCAACAGAAGTTCAATGCTGATTAGTTATTGTCTGTAGTTTATTAACTTAGTAAACCCAAGGCTGTTTTTACCATCATGAAAGTTGTGGGGCAGTGGGCAGCCGGCTGATAGGGACAGCACCAAGCCTCAATATTTACAAATGTATTATTTATTTTACTTTTTTTAATTGTTTTGCTTCCCTCTGCTAGAAATGTTTGGCTACTGTAAATCCAGCAAAAGAACATTAGGGAATATTGGGTGCAGGGGATGTTAGAAGTCAGAAGACTAATAATAATTCAGGGAACACGGAACCATCACAATGCACATAGCGTTAATATGCACTTGTGCGGTCTGTTCAATGCCTTGACTTTTTCATTCTCTATTTTGCTCACGGTGTTTTTCCACACATGATTTACATCTTTATTAGGTACTCTGAAGACATATAAATAATCCCCCTGTTTAGATTTCTGGCACTGGAGGTAAAGGAATTAAATCTTTATGCAAAGGAAAATGTTGTTCCTTACTCGAAGACTGCTCTTTTCTTTAGAGGTGGGATTTTTGATAGTTGTGTCAAGTGTTATGAGAGCAATTTATCTAGTATCTTATGTAGAGTCACTATGTATCTCCGAGATTGTAAATTACGCTTGTCACCCTAAACTAATATTTTACAATAGAAAGCTCTGTAAAGATCGGGTACAGGGACCCTGGATTGTTCCTAGTTTATTGTTGATTTTGAAGCTAAGCTGTAACCAGCTTAAGTTGAGGGCATTGATTGTTTCTGCCTGCTGCTATTGTGTTGTCTCCAATAAATAGTGTGAGAGGGAACAATTAATATATGTTCACCCTATTCAATCACTGAGTATTTTGCCCAGTGATTTAAGCTGAAGGAAAGTGATAAATGTTTGGTGCAAACCTTCCAGAAGGCTTATTTATCTCCTGGACCTTGACTCTGGCTGGTGCTTGTGCTTAAGGCTCAGTGGAATTTTAGATGCCCTGCTAGATAGTATATCCAGAGGGAGCAAAGCAGGAAGATGGCTGCCTGGATGGAGCATCTGTAAAGGAATCTTCTATGCTGAAGAAGGTCAAAGGAATGCTGAGTAGAAACTGCTCTAGACATTGCAAGAAGGACTCACTGCCCAGAAATCAAGGTACATTGGCTGCTATCAAAGGATCAGGGGCCTAATTAATTACAGAAAGAGAAACTTTCAACGTAAGATAAGGTTGTGATTGCTCTTATAGGGTTATAGAACTGTGACTGCTATTCATTGCACGGATTTTAACTGCTCTTGAAGTGACAACTACAAAGAAAACATGAGCCGGTTTTTTTTTCAGGTCTCCTGTATATCTAATCCTCTCCCCCAAATGAAAATAAAATTGTAAAAAGACTCAAGTGACTGGCACCCAACTGTTTTTCACTCCAGCATACGCCCACGTTCCAAACATGAGAGTGAGTTGTTAGCCTGCCTCACAATCCTTGAGGTCATTTCAAACCATCTTTAGGGGAGGAGCGTTTCACATACTTTGTGCTTACTAGCTTTGCACCCTCAGTTCCTTTTTAAAAATCAACTCCACTTTTGTTGAAAAGAAAATTAATTCCCTCTGGGTTATCAATGTATATTGCAAGGATTTGTTTTTTTAAAACATTTTGTTTATAACAGCCACAAAGGAGTACATAAACATTCAGTTATCGGAGAGTAACACACGGGTATATTCAACAAAATCTGTATAATATTGTGTAAAACAAACTAGGATACAACTATACTTATTGCAAGGATTTTAACAAACTTTGTTGCAGATTCCTATGTGCTTCTGATCTGAAGAAATAGCTGTTTGTTTCAGCATGTTCTTTGCAAACTGATCCCTGAATGGCAGGGTCTGTGATAATCACCTGGTGGACTTTCTGTGTAGTAATGAGGAAAGTTGCAGTGTCTGCATTCCTTTAGTAGTAATTAACCCTTTCTATTGCCTAAAATGTCAGACTTCTGGGAAAATCAGTTGGAAGCAGGAAGTGACATTTCTGTCACAGTGGGTGTATATCACAGCGCAGGTTGTCATATTGCATTGAATTTTTTTGAAACAAAATTCCAGCAGCTCCAGTTTTAAATGGAAATGTAATTTTGAACAACATTACATTACAAAATGGCTTGTGCAACAATTGTATCTGCTATTTCAATTTTTTACATTGATTCTCTTTAAATGTTTATTGTCCTTCTCCTACTGTATTACTTTCATTTTACAAATTACTTTCAAATAAGTCATAGAAATAACTAGTTAATACGCTCTTTGAATCAAATATGTAAAATATGCTTTTTTACACTTTTTGCTTGATATATAGTGCTCATTGCTCCCAACTATCCCTTATTTAGAGGGACTGTCCCTCTTATGGAACCAAAGCTCTCTATCTCTCCTCAGAGCTCCCTTTTTTGGCCTAATGATTAGACCTCTATAAAAAAATTGCTATTTATCTACAAATAACTGTTACAGAGCATTAAAACCTTCATCCAATCTGTATATTACTGCATTGTTTAAAAAGCACGTATAAAGGAAAAGTAATGATGACAAGCATTTGTGGGTTTAACAAATAATTCTTAGCATATTACTTTTTTATGGTCTGTGTAACTGGCACACTTTCTGCTTACCGCCCCTTTTGGGCACCATCCATTCTGATCAACAGGGGATCCATGCACATATGGATGTCTTGTGACATCTGTGTCTGTTCAGTTTTTTCCTCCATATTGTAATGGAGGAAAAACTAAACTAATCGGACCCATGTTAGTTTTATGGGGGTCAGATGTAAACGCACCTCTGTCCATTTACATCCGATGACCTCCAAGTCCGATCGGAACACTGTGTGAAAGGGCCCTAATGTGTCCCTCTTTCTCATCTCAGAAAGTAAAAAGGTATGATAATGCATGTGTGGTGAATAAAAACAGGCTGCATTGTATTAACAAGAATTTTCAAGCGCCCTTGCTTCTGCACTCTATGAAAATATAGCACGTGTGCAGTTGAAAGGTAGGGTAAGAGTATAAGTCAAGCAACTGCAGGAAAATAAATGCGGTCAGATTTGCCTACAGGCAAGGTCGGACAGGCACTTTTAATGCTGCATCTGAGAATTTGGTCAGTTTAGTCTAGTTTATTGCTATTGAATACTTCCTATAGTGTTTCGTTTGCAGGCTCTGTTGTGTCATAATGTCATTTGAAATTCCACCAAGCAAAACGCTGATATTTAGAATGTGAGGAATGAATCAGGAGTCTGAAGTTCTGGCCTTTTACCTTCCATCTCTAGGACATCTGTAGTGTAAATAAAATGTAACTTTTATTCACTACAATAAAATGGAACTAGAGTTGAATATAAAGCTCAAAGAACCTGAACGGTTTCATGTGGCTGGGCATATTTCATCGGAGGTAAGAAAATACACTGTTGTGCTGCAACATACCCAGTTAGTAAAGTTATATGGATTAATCATCACTGTATCATTAGCTCTAAAGCATACCTTTTTAAAAGTATAATAGTTACATACAGCAAGTTAATGTTTAATTTAGACACAAATCAGGCTGAATTTAATTTAGTAAAGTCATTTGTGATTGTTTTTTGTGTATATGTGACCCCTCCTGGACAACTAAGTAGGTCCGTCACAGATGTACCACTAAAGATGAGATGGTTTTACCGCTCAAAACACATGCAACATACACAGTAGTCAGTGGCAGGTTTTATTCCTTCACTGTTCTACATAAGAGCAGCAGAGGAAGGAATGCATGAATTAAGCTTAGTAAATCTGTCTCACTGTTCCTGTTTAGTATTGCCTTGCTGAGCCACAAAAATTAACAAACATGCTCCAATGTATGTCATATCCAAATAAAAATTTAAAGGGTGCCCGTCTTAAAGCAGATGACTTCAGTGAAGTGTCTGATGGGAGCAGTCATTGTTTCATTTATTCCTCACAACCTAGTTCTAGGATCATAAAACTGTTTCATGTGGTCCAGGGAATAGCTGCTTCTATCAGATTCTTCTCACATGACTTTAGTCTATTGTGATAGTTTTTTTTAATAAACTATAAAAGTCAGGTATAATAAACCTTTATTTCCCCATCAATTTCTTTGTATTTAGGGATCTGATAGGACTATCCCCCACCACCCCACCACATGTTCTGAGCAGCACAATCTCTCAATGAACATAAATAAAAAACAAGATTTGATAGTTAATGATGGATGTTTAAAAATGTCAGCACAAGCTTGGACTCAATATTATCGATATTCATTGTTCCCTAATGCACTCCTTCAACTTACTTTATGTCTGGTCTTCATATTGTTTACCACACCTACAGCCAAATAAATCATTAAACATAAATCACAAAAAGCTCTATTGATATAATGTCTCGCAAAAAAAAAAAAAACCCTCTTATGTAACTCAAGAACAAAAATGTTTAGAAACATGAGCATATAGTTTGCATCTATATTTGTATTTTACATTAACTTAGAAAGGCTGGATAATAATAATAATAGGTTGATTCACGTTCTCTATTTTCAACCTACCTATTTCTGCAATGTGACTACAGACCATGATTAAGATTATTAAAGGCATTTCATACTTTTTTTTTTTTTATTCAATATATTAAGTGCTAAGAACCATGCACAATGATTTCTATGCTGCACTGCTCACATTTAATTACTGGGGATCACAAGCTTCTAGAAGCACATGATCCCCGGAAATATAAAAGAGCAAATGTGTTTTAAAGTTACAGTTATTGTTTAATTAATGATTTAGGCTCTAATTGCAGCATATGCCAATATGTATTAATAGGACCTTTTATAATATTAGCATTTATACTATATATTATAATCAACTTTGGAAGCAAAACTAGAAAATGGATAAGTCTAAGGAATGGAGGAGTCCTCACATCACACTCATCTATCACTATCCTTGCTAAGTGAAAAACCTGGTTAATTCCTGTTGAACGCCTCATGCAGGATTTGGGTAGGTAGTGGACAGTCATCTCAGCCAATAAAGATACTTTGCCATGGGGTAAATGTGGTGGAAAAGTGTGGTGTCCAGATTGCATTTCTTGGACTGAAGACTGTGAGATGGTTGGCTGTGTCCTGGAGTTGTCTGCATCCACTGGAGCTGGTGCTGTGCGCAGATAGGTCTAGTGTGGTGCAGTGTTTAGAAATGGAATAACTTGATTTTTTATTGGCTGTTGCTTAATGACATTTAAAGTCATTTTTTTTAGCTTTGAATAAAAGTAGGGAAGGAGTAGAGCCCTGTTGTACTGTCTCTAGTCTCATTAGGGAGATTACCCTCACATACTGTGCTGACAAAAATGGTTTCACCAGACAGAAAATTAAGGAAAATCTGTAACAGTAACACAGACAGAAATAAAAGCTAGATCTCTGTCAGCTTTGAGGTCTGTGTTCCTGTTGCAGATATTTTTACTCTTTAGAGTCCACGTGTAGTATTACCCTCACAGGGGTTCTAATCTTTTCCCACACTGCACCAAAACGAGAAAACATTTTTTTGGGGCTATACATACACTTTAACGCAAGAATGCTTATGTTCAGCAGAACTCAAGTTACGCAATACCTA
Source organism: Nanorana parkeri (assembly GCF_000935625.1). Classification (NCBI taxonomy): domain Eukaryota; kingdom Metazoa; phylum Chordata; class Amphibia; order Anura; family Dicroglossidae; genus Nanorana; species Nanorana parkeri. The sequence continues at coordinate 1,378,257 of NW_017306469.1, read as the reverse complement.
ACCAATTGGCCACATGATAGTTTGTGGTGGGATCTTGATCAAAAGCAGCCAGTTTAAGCATTTTAGGACTACAGCTCACTTTATTGACTTTCAGGGAGCTTAGTGAACAGGGTAAAGGGAGGTAGGGGGTCTTCTGTGACAATATGTTTGCTTTGAATAGAATATAATGTAACGCCTATGTAAAGATGGGATTGGATTTTGGATTTGGTAGAAAACATTTCCCCCCCCAAAATTATATATATTTCTATTCAATTATAATTTAATATCTATAGGCAGCTTCAGATCTGAAGCCATGCACAAATTTAAATAAAGGAAGTGTTCTGTTATAATGTTTAGTGTTCTTGCCTTGCAGCTTTGAGTCTTGGATTTCAGTTCACCAGAAACGCTGTCTGCATGGCGCTTGTTCTCCCCATGTTTGCATGTTTTGCCTCAGTTCCTCCGTAAGAATATTAAAGGTTATTTGGCGTCTCACATAACTGGTCACAGAGTATGTGTAACTGTGATAGGGATATTAGACTGCAAGCTCTTTTGGGGTGAGGGAGTGATATGAATGGTTTTATGCACTCTGTAAAAGACTGTATAATTATGATAAATAAAGAAATCAAACCTATAGAGCTAAAGAGCTGTTTTCTGTTAAAAATGCATGTAAAAATGCGGTCACATGAAACTAATCAGTAATTTACTAATCTATTTTTAAAGACATTTTGCTGTGAATGCTCCAGCAGTGCACATTTAATTCTCCATGGTGCTGCCTGCTAAACCATGGATGCAAAATACCTCCATTGTTGTGAATTCAAGAATTCAAGTCTAAAAATAGCTGCTACACATGTGCAGTTGTATTTATAGCGCGGTTTCACTAGCTAAACTCAGGAATACAGCTGGGGTTTTAATGCAGACTATAGACAATATCTCACACACTTGGCACTTTCCAGGGACACTTGCCCTCCTAGTGCCTGTATGGTAGATGTACTTTTATTTATCCTATTAATTCCTCTTACTGAGACTCCTGAACTCTACACCCCATCATTAGAATCATTTGTTTAATAGAAAAATACTTTTACTGTTCACGGAATCTGTAAAATCTTTCAACTTTTTCATAGGTTTCTAAGTGCCACATCTATTTAACCAGTTGACATCCGCAGTGTTAAACCCCCTTCCCATCCAGGCCATTTTTCAGTATTCAGCGCTGCGGTACTTTGACTGACATTTATTCCGTCATGCAGCGCTGTACTGAAATGAATTTTATACCCTTTTTTGGGGACACATAGAGCTTTCTTTTGGTGGTATTTATTCACCACTGGGGTTTTTATTTTTTTATATATTAAGGAAAAATTACAGATTTTTTTTTTAAAAAACAGTTTCCCCTATATTAAATTCTAAAACATTTATAATTTCCCAATTTTTTGGTAAAATATAAAAGACGGGGTCTAGTCGGGTAAAGAGACACTAAACATGTCAAGACTTAAAATTGCGCACGCGCGCGAAACCTCAAAAAAACTAAATTACCCAAAATTGGCCATAGGCGACGCATTAAAAGCTTTTACCGCTCATCAGTTTAGTGTTATCAGTGATTGATGGCCCTAAAATGATTGCTTTCACTGCGACGTTCGCGGCGATATGTAACATGTGTAGCGCAATTGTCATTTTCGCGTGCTGGCGCATGCGACGCATATTTACGTTTAAATGTGCGTAAACGAAGGTGGGGGGACTTAAACATTGTGGGGGGGGTTTACTTTTTTTTATTTGTGACCTGTTATTTTTTTAAACTTTTTTTGTTTGTGACTTTTATTTTTTTTAACTTTTTTTATTTATATAGATTTTTTTTTTACACTTATTGTTATTGCTATTATATAGGGGGATACCATCCCCCTATATAATAGCACAGGTACACTGACAGGTCCTCTTTATGGAGACATTAGGGGTCTCTAGACCCCTAATGTCACCTGGAGACCCCAAAAGAAGCTGATGAAGCACAGATTTGCTTCATCAGCTTCTTCTATCTGGCATAGGAGCCAGATGACTGACAGGTGAATGCGGAAGTGATGTAATACACATCACTTCTGCATTCACACTACAGAGGGAGAACAGCAAGGAGCTGATCTCCCTCCCTCCTTCTCCTGACGCCCTCCCGAGCCGGTCCCGGGCCGCAGATGGGCTAGCGGATCCCGGGATTAAAGGTGAGGGGTCAGGAGGGGGGAGATGGCGGCACTCGCGATTGGGGGAGGGCTCCGAAATTCACGCCATACAACCGATCGGCGGCTATAGAGCCGCTGATCGGTTGTATATGAAACAGCCGTTAACGGCTGTAGTAACAAGCGGGTCTTTCCTGCTCGCGCGCGCCCCCTAGCGCGCGCGAGCAGGAAAATAATGCCGTCTGGCGACGGCAACCCGCTGATAGGAGTCAGCCGTCCGTCCGTTTTTTCTTAACGGGCGGACGGCAAGAGGTTAAAAAATAGTTGTATTTTCTGCCTCATCCCATTCCATGAGTGCAGCTTAAGCCTCTATGGTGTCAGTAACTAGTGTTTAGGAAGTGTGATGCACAGTGATGCATAATACAGTCTGCATTGCAGTGCAAATCATTGTGAGTGGAAGCCCAATGCACCTTACCATCACATTTCTTACCTTACCAAATGTATGTACATTTTAGCACACCACAAAGTCCAGGCAGGAACCATATTTGTGTTGTGTGCTAAAATGTCCATTGTAATGTGTTGGTGGCCCATTAAAGATGAATGAATGGGGTGCCTTACCCCAATGCATTAAAAACCATGGGTACATGTGCAGCTAGTAACACACACCGACAGTGTGAATCCAGCCTCTGTGCACTAACCCCTTGTTTAGGCACATGCATTGGCACCTTGATTCCTTTTTATCCAAACAAAAAAAACAAAAACAATTTTCTATTGAAAGCACATATTTTTTCAAGCATGTTGGAAAATCTCATTAAGGGATAACAATCACTTTCAGTGATCGGAAGTGCTCATTAACCTTTACGGCATAATTGTTGTTAGTATTCCTCAAAATGGTCATATCACTTTTTTTTAGACCATGCCACTCTCTTTTTAGGGAGGTTGATTTTTTGTAAACAAAAGCCAGCAATGGGATCATGACATAAGATCAACATTCCATCAAGATTGTTCATGGAGTTATGATGATGTGCAAAATGCAGTAAGCCATAGCAACTAATCAGATCACAGATGACTGAACTCGAGTGAGTGTAATATGATTTCTCACTGCTCACTATGGGTTACTGCACAATGTTGTTTGCCTTGCTGAAATGGACTTCACATAACCGTCGTTAAAAAAAAATGGTAACAATGATACTGTCAAAGTCAGTATAAGGCCCAAAAACAACAAAAGGGTAATAAAACAATTAAATAATTTGCTGTTC
>NW_017306469.1:1374500-1374814 GCF_000935625.1 Nanorana parkeri | reverse complement strand
AGGGGTTTACCTCATGGAAATGGTGCTCACTGAGAAATTATTGCCAATCTGTGCATGGCAGGGAGATATGTCTACAGCAGAGAATACAGAACATTTTGTAAATGGGAGATTTATGATGGCACAGGTTTATGTCCCCAGCCTCTAAAAATCATACCTATGTAAAGCTCTAGTGACTAACACAATGAAAAATGAAATCTGAATCAATGCTATGTGTTACTACCCTTACACTTTAGTACAAAATATAATCAATTACATGTAACGTTTTCATTTTCTTATTTGTAATGAAAGAAAAATGGAATTAAAATAATGACAAC
>NW_017306469.1:1372400-1374414 GCF_000935625.1 Nanorana parkeri | reverse complement strand
CACCACCCCCCCCCCCCCCTCCCCCAAACTTTTCCTTATTTTGTTTTGTTAAAACCTGGAATTAAAAGTCAATTTACATTTTTAATATATGGTTTAACCAGCTTACATATCACTTTCAAAGTGCAAAATATATCTTACTTTGACACGAGAGTTGCAGAAATGTGTTAGTGTCCTAAGTATTTACCCTTCTCCCCAATGAATCAATTGGTGGGACCAACTTTTGTTGCTATTATAGCAAGTCTTTTTTGGTATGTCTCTACCAGTTTTGCACGTCTGTATTCTGCAATTTTTGCTCTTGCTCTATCAAGTTGGATGGAAACCATTGGTAAACAGTAATTTTCGTAGCTCAGGAAAAATCAGATTTAGGCTCTGATTTGACTATTGACTTGGCAATTGACTCAGGTTCTTGGTACTATTAACCTACCACCATGCTACACCATAGGAATGTTATTTACTTGCTATTTTCTCCACATATAACATTTTGCGCAAAGGTCAAAAACATCAGCTTTCAGCGAAACAAAGAAGAAATCAATTTCATACATGTTTACTGTGTTTCCAAGATGCTTTTTAGCAAACTCCATGTGGCATTTTATGTATTTTTCTTTAATAATGATTACCTTTTCCTCCTTCTTCCTTAAAGCCCAGTTTTGTGGATCAATTAAGTAACAGCTGACCCATGGATGATTTTTCCCATCTTAGCCGTACCTTTCTTCAACTCCTTGATTGCTATTGTGACTAAAGCCCTTCTTAACCACCTAATCTATGAGTTTTGATGCTCCATTATGCCATTTTTTTCCCCAAAGATTTAACACTACTTAAGATAAAGTTCAAAGAGATTATATACACACACACACACACACACACATATACATACACACACTCACTCAAGCAAAAATATTAGCAGCCATGCAATTCTGTCAGATAATGCACCACTTTGCGCAGAAAATTGTTGCAATTACAAATGTTTAGGCATTCTCTGGTTTATTCCTTTTGGGTTTTTTTGTTAGGACAAATCTGACACATTCCACACAAAACTCCATAAATGGACTGGACAAAATTATTGGCACCCTCAATTAATATTTGGTAGCACAGCCCTTGGAAAAAAAATAACTGAAATCAATCGATGCCTGTAAGCATCAATGAGTTTCTTACACATCTCTACAGGAATTGTGGACCACTCTTCTTTCGCCAACTGCTCCAGGTCTCTCAGGGTTCCTTTTTCCAAGTGCTGTTTTGAGATCTCTCCACAGGTGCTCCATGGGATTCAGATCTGGACTCATTGCTGGCCAGTCCAGTTCTCTACAGCGCTTTGTCTGAAACCATTTCTGGCTGCTTTTTGAGGTGTGCCTTGGGTCATTGCCCTGCTGTAAGACCCATGACCTCTGACGGAGACCCACATTTCTGACACTGGGCCCTTGCACCCCAGAATTCTTTAGTAGTCTTCAGATTTCATAATGCCATGCACACAGTGAAGCCATCCAGTGCCACAAGCAGCATCCACAGCACATTCTCCCAAAAGGATTATGGCTTCCTCAGATATATTTTGGCAAACTCCAATCTCGCTTTTTTATGTTTCTGTGTCCACCATTCGAACAATCCTTCATTGCAATCTTTGATCAATTGTTCTCTTTCGTCCAGGGAGATTAGCTGCAGTGCCATGGGCTGTAAACTTCTTGACAATGTTGTGCACAGTGGGCACAGGAAAATTAAGATCTCTGGAGATCGACTCGTAACCTTGAGATTGTCCAAACTTTTCCACAAAAACTTGGAATGCAATTATTCCTTGCAATTTGGAGAAGGTGCCAATAATTTTGTCCAGTCCATTTTTGGAGTGTTGCGTGGAATGTGTCAGATTTGGCTATTTTTTTCTCCACTTTTTTGTGTCATACCAATACAAACAACAGGAAGCATGAGAATGCCTAAACATTTGCAATTGCAACAATTTTGTGCACGAAGTGGTGCATTATCTGACAGCAATGCAGGGGTGCCAATATTTTTGGCCATGACTGTATAT
>NW_017306469.1:1334993-1371480 GCF_000935625.1 Nanorana parkeri | reverse complement strand
GAAATGACCAAAACCCCCCCCCCCCCTCCCCCAAACTTTTCCTTATTTTGTTTTGTTAAAACCTGGAATTAAAAGTCAATTTACATTTTTAATATATGGTTTAACCAGCTTACATATCACTTTCAAAGTGCAAAATATATCTTACTTTGACACGAGAGTTGCAGAAATGTGTTAGTGTCCTAAGTATTTACCCTTCTCCCCAATGAATCAATTGGTGGGACCAACTTTTGTTGCTATTATAGCAAGTCTTTTTTGGTATGTCTCTACCAGTTTTGCACGTCTGTATTCTGCAATTTTTGCTCTTGCTCTATCAAGTTGGATGGAAACCATTGGTAAACAGTAATTTTCGTAGCTCAGGAAAAATCAGATTTAGGCTCTGATTTGACTATTGACTTGGCAATTGACTCAGGTTCTTGGTACTATTATCCTACCACCATGCTACACCATAGGAATGTTATTTACTTGCTATTTTCTCCACATATAACATTTTGCGCAAAGGTCAAAAACATCAGCTTTCAGCTAAACAAAGAAGAAATCATTTTCCTACATGTTTACTGTGTTTCCAAGATGCTTTTTAGCAAACTCCATGTGGCATTTTATGTATTTTTCTTTAATAATGATTACCTTTTCCTCCTTCTTCCTTAAAGCCCAGTTTTGTGGATCAATTAAGTAACAGCTGACCCATGGATGATTTTTCCCATCTTAGCCGTACCTTTCTTCAACTCCTTGATTGCTATTGTGACTAAAGCCCTTCTTAACCACCTAATCTATGAGTTTTGATGCTCCATTATGCCATTTTTTTCCCCAAAGATTTAACACTACTTAAGATAAAGTTCAAAGAGATTATATACACACACACACACACACACACATATACATACACACACTCACTCAAGCAAAAATATTAGCAGCCATGCAATTCTGTCAGATAATGCACCACTTTGCGCAGAAAATTGTTGCAATTACAAATGTTTAGGCATTCTCTGGTTTATTCCTTTTGGGTTTTTTTGTTAGGACAAATCTGACACATTCCACACAAAACTCCATAAATGGACTGGACAAAATTATTGGCACCCTCAATTAATATTTGGTAGCACAGCCCTTGGAAAAAAAATAACTGAAATCAATCGATGCCTGTAAGCATCAATGAGTTTCTTACACATCTCTACAGGAATTGTGGACCACTCTTCTTTCGCCAACTGCTCCAGGTCTCTCAGGGTTCCTTTTTCCAAGTGCTGTTTTGAGATCTCTCCACAGGTGCTCCATGGGATTCAGATCTGGACTCATTGCTGGCCAGTCCAGTTCTCTACAGCGCTTTGTCTGAAACCATTTCTGGCTGCTTTTTGAGGTGTGCCTTGGGTCATTGCCCTGCTGTAAGACCCATGACCTCTGACGGAGACCCACATTTCTGACACTGGGCCCTTGCACCCCAGAATTCTTTAGTAGTCTTCAGATTTCATAATGCCATGCACACAGTGAAGCCATCCAGTGCCACAAGCAGCATCCACAGCACATTCTCCCAAAAGGATTATGGCTTCCTCAGATATATTTTGGCAAACTCCAATCTCGCTTTTTTATGTTTCTGTGTCCACCATTCGAACAATCCTTCATTGCAATCTTTGATCAATTGTTCTCTTTCGTCCAGGGAGATTAGCTGCAGTGCCATGGGCTGTAAACTTCTTGACAATGTTGTGCACAGTGGGCACAGGAAAATTAAGATCTCTGGAGATCGACTCGTAACCTTGAGATTGTCCAAACTTTTCCACAAAAACTTGGAATGCAATTATTCCTTGCAATTTGGAGAAGGTGCCAATAATTTTGTCCAGTCCATTTTTGGAGTGTTGCGTGGAATGTGTCAGATTTGGCTATTTTTTTCTCCACTTTTTTGTGTCATACCAATACAAACAACAGGAAGCATGAGAATGCCTAAACATTTGCAATTGCAACAATTTTGTGCACGAAGTGGTGCATTATCTGACAGCAATGCAGGGGTGCCAATATTTTTGGCCATGACTGTATATACCTATACACATACATACAGGAGATTGTATGTATATATATATATATATATATATTTATATATATATATATATACCTAGATATATAGATACATATATACACACATACATACATACATATACACACACACTGTACCTTGGATGATAGAACTAAAACAATGAATGGCTTTCATCATTTCTGTGTTCTCTATGCTTTTTTTCTGGCAGGCCCCAAGAGTTTGCCCCAAGTTTTGAGGTCCCCAGGGAGCTCTGAAAGAGCTGGAAACACTTTACATACCAAAATGTTAGTACAGGGTCTCTTTAAAGCTAGCATTTTATGAAGAAGTCCCATTAGACACACCACATGCCTAAGAAGCACTGGTCATGTGACTTGGAGAGTGACAAACTACATTACAGAAATTGAAATAATGTATCTGGTTAATATTGCTCATGAAAACATGCATTGTTAATGAATCCTGCAATTATAGACAATCTCTGGAGTAATGTGGTTAGTAACTCAATCTTCTGTTTGAATTACCGCTTATGCTGGCTGCGGAGTCCTGGTCATTATATCATATTATATCATGTAACTCCTTCTGTCAAATGCTGTCACGGCAAACATGCAAGACAAGATCATGAATCATGGCTGCCACTCAGGAGTAAACTAAAAATAAAAAAGGGAGACTATCTAGAGTTTCTGTTGTGCATGTCTGGCAATCCTGTCATTTCTTTTAGACATATATTCTGGAAGAGTATGTAGGAGGAAAACTAGACTTATACTCAATGGACATTTATCGATTCAAAAATTAAGTAAATAGTAACATACATAAGAATTTCTTACATGTCTTATAGTTACCTTCCTTAACCTATTTTTATTTTATTTTTTTGCTGACTGAGACCCACACAAGTCAGTAGGTGGCTACTAGACTTGTAGGGTTATCTGACCCCCAAGAGGTCTTTTGCATGAATGATGTTTTGACAAACATTCACATATACAGTAGATCGGCCAAACATTCATGTTTAAGTCAGTGAAGAAGGGAGGGGGTAACACTGTTTAGTTATCCTTGACACCAATGTCTCTTGAGGGAAAACAACAAAAAATTCATCCCTGCCAGTCAATTCTTTCCAATAGAAGGCTCAGCCAGGAGATGTCTGGCAAGATCAAAGATAGACATATAATGACTGCTCATTTTGAGTATAAATATTAAAATCAGATCAACATATTTTTATGTCTGTAGAAACCTGAAGAGTTGCGTTTCATCCAGAGACTGGGAACATAGCTTCAATGCTAATGTCATTCAGTGGATGGGTGTGTACTCTTGCTGCTGTTATTACAGGGCTCAAGGCAAATCTGATGAGTAGGTTGATGCCTGCCTTTGGAACATGTGCAGGGAAGGAGGAACAACCAGACCTTGATTTTGTCACCTGTCTCTTCACCTGGATTTCCAACTGTGAGACACTGTGTGGGGGTCTCTCACTTACCATCACATTTTGGAACCTGTTAATGCCCTGCATGCTATGACTTGTATTTCATCACAGCCAAAGAGCCACTAGTTGCCAAAAGCACCATGGATTGAAATCATATGTAAACGTGTGCTGGCAAGTTATCCAGATCTCACATTGCTCATATATGCAAATCAATATTCACTGCACTTTTAAAGCTGCACTTAATACAGCATTCAACCAAAATTGAATAAATAGGCGCTATTGATGACCAAACAGATGTCACCTTTCAATATCCACCAAAATGTTGCCTTGAAAAAAGGTATGCTATGTGGCCAAAATGTGGACATCTATTTTTTAACTACATCATTTGCATGCAAAACCAAGAAAGACAGGTGAAAAACTACAGAGTGCATACTCAGACTTTCTGTTCTGTAGAACTAGCACAAACACAGTTGCGTTGAGTGCAGTAATGTGCTGTGTAAGATTAGGGTCTACAGGTGCCCATACACTGCTCGATTCTCGTACGAGAATCGGGCGAAATCCCACGATCGTACGAGAATCGAGCAGTGTGAACTAAGACGTGCGACCGTTTCTACTGTACGGTCGCACGTCTTTTGTCGAGCCAACATGCTTGAAAACCAGCCGAGAATCGTACGATTCTCGGCGGGTTTCTAGCCTGCTAGCCCGATAGCTGCGGAACGGGCCGGTGTGCGCACGCGCACACTGCCCGTTCTGCATTGCCGTCATCGGGCTTCCGATGATCGCAAGTACGATCTGCCGTCCAAGGTGGGCAGATCGTACGGGCTTTTAATGAGCATACGACCATCGCAAGACAAAAGTCTTGCGATGGTAGTAAGGTGTATGGGCACCTGTACTGCATTTTGAGACACCGGAAATTAGAATGATCTACAGTAGTTGCAGTTAGCTCTCTGAGAATTGGCAGTCCAATTTGGGCTGATCCAATTGGCTGGCGGATTAGGCACCTGTTGATGAATTAGATAATACTGAGTGTGTGGGTGGGGATGAACTTTGCCATCATTGCCCTGAGTGATAGAGGTACCTGTCTTGGCACTGCCAGTACTGAGATGTTTTTTCCCTTTTTAAATTAACTGATAAGAGATCAATGGATTGATGCAAAATAAGCCACTGAAATGCCACTGTAGCTTTGATGACAGGTTCTCTTTACATATGACCTAACAAGGGTAAAATGACCACAGTGCACATACATCAGTTCAATGCTATGAAGCTTTAATCGGTGCCTTGTGAAACGAGGAGGACAATTGGAGGTTATGTATCAGCCCCTAATGATGTCTACTATTTTAGAGTCATGCTAGTTTATATAGTGTTATCAAACTACAGGTTTACTTTAAAAGTAAGAATGGCAACAGAGAATAGAATTACCATATAGTTCACTTTGTAATGACATTCCCCAATACCCTGTGTCTGAATTGCCTAAAATAGAGCACACACAATTCTTTGTACTTGTTTCTGCAATGTTCGTGTTGCTGTCCCCAGTGTCCACTTATTTTCTTTTATTCATTTATGTTGTTGGGTTTATTAGTATGCAGTGTTAGAGTCCAGGAACTCAATTCAATAAGAGGAGGATGATGACTGAGATGAAGGGAAAACCGAAGAATCTAAGAAGAGGTAGAAGCAAAGAAGAGAGCAGAGTAATAAAATCCAGGACAAGACAATCAGCAAACAGTATACAACCCACGCATGTATTGTATGATGGAATTGAAAATCAATAAGACTGAAATAGAGCATGTTCACACATGTACGTTTTTTATTTTACCCCATATCAGTTTTTGCTTCAGAACTTGCCCTGTTTTATGTCTGGTGTGTGAATCATACTCAGAATGTTATTGAATAGCTACAAAAATTATGTTTCCTTAAAGTATACTCTACCTTTCACAACCCTGGACAGTTGATGTAGAGAACATGATGATAAATGAACAGACATGGGTTATTTTCAGTGTCAAAATGATCAGTAGATCCAGAGATATATGCGGCTGAAATTATGTACAAATCTTAAAGCTCAACGCTTGGCATTTTTACAAATAAAATTGGCCCCCAGCCAGTGAATAAAATAAAAAAAGTAGCTGTGGCTCAAAATATTAATTTCTGAGCTGTCTGCTGCAGCACTTCTTTTTTTTCCACAAGATGTCCTCAGTATTCTTACACTTACAGGGCTTTTTACAAAAGGGTGAAGAGTTTGGAGAAGGCAGGAGAAGTGAACAATCTAGGACAACATAGCTGAATTGGAAAGATTCACCAATTCGCTCACTTTCCAGTTCAGCTATGTTGTCCTAGATTGTTCACTTCTCCTGCCTTATCCAAACTCTTCACCCTTTTGTGAATAGCCCTGTTAGTAAAATTCAACCCAAAAGCCTTCATTGATAGTGTATTAACACTGAGTGTGTGGCTGATGTCATCACGTTGCCCTGCTCTCTGCTTCATTAATGGACTCCCCAGAACCAGAAAAGAGATGGAGAGAAAGAAGAAACCCAGTGTGACACAAGAGTGGCCTGAAGACTTCTGAAAAAGGCAAGTACCATGTGCAGGGCCATATTTAATGTCTCTGCTGCCCCAAGGCCATGTTCCTCAATGCTCCCCCTACCTGCCAACCCCCTTGCCCCCCCATGGAGAATGGCACACCTGGGCATTTTAAAGCGCGTTCCTGCGCTCTGTAAAATGCTCAACATGTGAAAACCAATGACTGCCTATGGGCATGGTTCCCACCTGGGCGTCTTACAGCGCGTAGGAACGCGCTGCAAAACGCTCTACGCCCAAAGAAGTAAAGGAGCTTCTTTGGGATACAGCCAGGCAGCCCTCGGAAACGCGCGTTTGTCGCGCGTTTTTTACCGCGAATCGCGGGGAAAAACGCGCGGCACGAAACACGCGACGAACGCGGATATTCGATACGCCTGGATGTGAACCCAGCCTTATGGCTCTGAACCTGGAAATGATCCGGGCAGTGCTGGTCGCCGCGCACAAGTAGGGGCGGGAAAGGACATTGTAAAATGCACCCCCGTATCTACAAGGCTCCCATCTGGCCGATTAGGTACAGCCGCTGGACAGGAGGTGGTTAAAACAAAAAAAGTTTAATACAATAATTAAACATCCACCGAATACAATTTTAAAAAGCTCCCCACCATGTATGAATACAAACATGTGATTCGAGTGTTCACAAATGCCGGAATGAGAACATTAATTCTAGAGCTATCATTCATTGTCATCTTTAAACGGAGGAGCTTTTAAAGCGCCACCTATGGATAATTTTGAATACCATAACTTTTCACAATTTCAGGGTTGTGTGCAATTTTGAGGCTGAATGTATTTGGTTTCTATTTACTCAACACAACGTTTTATATTTTACCACAAAAATGGGTATTGTGTTTTTGTGTGCACTATAATTATTTTGAGCATATCCACCCTAGAACAGGCAGTGTGCTACTGGCTGAATCACACATTTTAAAAAATAAAGGAAAAAAAATCTGGAAAAAAAAGAAAAAACAAATACAGTCACCACATCTAAGGACTGAGATGAGCTCAGGTTTGGACTAAACCAAACCTCCGAACCCGAGCTCCTACAAACATGCAAAGGGGGGATGCAGTGACATCAGTCACATTTACCTACTATGACCATGTGGCCCTACAAGGTATAAATGACAGCACAAGCATTCTGCCTCTTTGTTTATGCCAAGCTTCAGGGTGGAGAAGCTTAGTGTAAACAAATCTGATTGGGCAGGGGGAAGATGTAGCTTATGCGTTCAAATAAGCTCAGGCTCTATCTAGGTTCGGTCCAAACCTGAGCTCATCACTACCAAGGGCTAGAAAGATGCAATATATTACATTTTTGATTTGGGTTAGATATGTTTCAAGTCTAAAACAAATAATTTGCCATGGATTGACCCATAACATAACCAAAAATGCAAGACAAAAATATTACCTGGTGAAGATTTAGTAGAGATGTAGTGCAAAGGGTTAAACAACCTTGAAATAAAATTTTAGAAAGCTAAGCAAGGTAATGCAAGATGCATATGAAGGAGCAGAGCAAGTGATGGGAACATGACAGGAAGGTGGGTGTAAGAGAAACTCAAGATTTACAAAGTTCTGCAGTGACAAAAAGCAATGTTTTATTTGACATTTTCTGGATTTTCTCTATGCTAAAAAAAAAGCGACTGACATTCTTCTAGTCAGCTAGAGTTGTTGACTCCCTTGGCAAAGCCGTTCTAAGGCAATTTGTGTGGGAATCAGGAAAATGATTATATATTAAAAAAATAATAAAAAAAGACATAAACTGGAAATAATTTCTCTATTCATCTTCTACTTGCAGGGCCTTTGTACCTGAACCATGGCTTTAGTGCTGTCTGTGGAGCCATGATATAAACAGTGTTACTGTTCTAGAGATAATTTGGCCAGTAAATCCTGAATCCTTTCTCCCGTTAAAGAGGCCAGGTAAAGAGCCCTCATCTCCCACTAAAGAACACAGTGGTGTCTGATCTTCACACCCAGTGCTTCTAGGGAATGAACTCTTCTCTAGCTTCAGAAATAAAACAAACTCACTGTAGTGCCATACATTTATTATATCCACTGTTTCTTTTTCCATACAGACAGTGCAGAAAGCAATGATGTTGTGCAAACCTTTTTGGCTGCTTTAGAGTATTGCTCAACGTTGCTCTTTACTACGGCCTGCAAGTGTGTTATAAGCAATCTTTGGAGGGGGGGTTTGGGGCAAAGAGTAGGGCTCAGTTGAAGGTGTTATAGGTGTGGTGGAGGCCACAGCCAAGAATCTTAGCCTGGAGACTATTAGGGCTTCCACGGTTTATAAGAAAGCTGGGGAGTGATCCATGTACAGTTGGTTACTAATTGTTACTAATATAGAAATATACACTTCAAAGAAATTTCTTTTAAAACAGCCAGTGATTGATTCCATCCATGTCCACCAAGCTATAAGATTGCTTTGAACTTCTCTTAATACATTTTAATCCTCCTTGGCCCCCAAAACTAAGCCTTTCATTAAGGTGATATGCATCAGGAGAGGAGACTGTGTCTGGCAGGATGCTGTCACTCAGAGAAAAATAGAGTTTCATTAAAGAAGTTGCGGCCCGTTCTGGATCGGATGTCATTCAGAAGTTCATCTACAGGCAAATATTGTCAGACTGGAAGCAGAGCCATTCATTTGTTTAATTTACTTTGAAGATGGAGACTCATTTTCTATGCCTGCGATAGAGTGTGTCAAGTTCCTCCTGTATTTTTGAACTTCAGCTAACCTAAGTATGTTTAACACTATGATGGTTCTAGATTAGTGATATGGTAATTGTTGATCTGTTCTATCTCTCATTATTAGGTCAGTGCGGGTTTACCTGCTGCTAGCGTAAAGTGAATGTAGTATTGAGAAGGTTTGCAAGATATTCAAAATAGCACTAGTTGTTGTTGTGGCCAAGCTCAGACAGACAATCAAGCTATGGATACAGTCTCTGACAACTAACTAATTCAATCAGTACCATAATTCACAGAAACCACCCAGCAGATACAAAGATGACAGCAAGAGCTTTACCATAATTATCCCCAGGAAAACTAGCTGTACAGGCAGGTTTACACGCACTCGACAAACTGGCGTAACATACTGTCTGTGGATGCTCATTTAACTCACATATCCTTCAGTCAGATATTTTATATGGGAGACCTCCTTAGTTAGGGTTGATAATGCAGACTTTTTACTAAGTGAAAAGGAGCAGGAAAGGTAAATGAGAGTACTGAAAAGCTTAAAACTGTCTAGTTTTAAACCGGACAGTGCTGTTTTTATCCCTCCTGTCAGGTTTTAAGATCTACCGTATGTCCAGGTCTGTAAAATGTTTCAGAAATGAAATCATTTTTGGGTCACGCCTTAATGACCAAGGAAACATGTGGGTCCCGAGGTTACACAGGTTGAGAACCACTGTGCTAAAGAGTCTCTGTACTCACCTTATTCATGTCCTCTATATGCTCTGCTTCTGAACTTTATTCAAAAAAATCTGGCAAACAGTTTACCCATCAGTTGATTTAAATCCGACAGATGAAGAAAAGCCCAGGATCTTGAATGTTCTACATCTTATGGACAATTTTGGAGGACTTGCTCATTTGAGGGAGGGGTCACTAGGGTAATTTTCACTTTAGGTTTTGGGGCTCCTATGAAGCTCTGGAATATAACTGGGGAGATGTGCGGAGTTGCTGGTAAATGCAGAGTCACTTCAAAAAAGTGAACCTAACCTAGGTAACAACAGTGTTGAAATGCTGAACCTTGTGGTGCCCATGAATACCTCTATTAGTCTTCAGTTCAATCCCTTTACCCTTTGGAACTCCCTTAGATCCTGGCCCAGGCTATACACAGTGCCTTGAATTCAGTTTGGGTTAAGGCCCATTCCTATTATTTAGTTATGGTTATGGTTTCAGTTATGGTCGGGGTGACTTATTTTACAGACATGACAGGTGGCAAAATAAAGGCTCCTCTTCGTAAAACCTTCATGTTCCTTACTTCTTGTTATTTAACACTTCCCCCTTCCATGCCATTGCCAATCACAATTGTGACTTTACACTATTCAGGCTTTTGACACAACGAGGTTGATTTACTAACCTTATAAACACACCACGAACATGTATACACCTCCGTAGTGTGTTCCCTCCCAGCATGATCTATGGGTGGAATCTAAACACCTTTGTAGTGTGTACACACCCAGCAGGTGTGTTGTGCAAAGCCCTGCCCTGAATTGCAAGTGGATGTTGTGTAAATTAGCTCTACATTGTGTTGCTTGCGTTGATGAATGCAGGAATGTAAATGCATGAGCTAACCATTTTTGTCTAAACTGTGAAGCAGCATTATGTATGCATCATGTGCATGATTTTTCCATATATGGCATTAGTGGAAACATGCTTATAGAGACTTTTTGGTTGATAAATACGCTTTGCTGTGTAAAAATCACACGCACCTGGTGCGTGCGTGTGTTTAGGTTAGTAAATCACCCCCAACATGTTTTAGACATGACTAGACAAATCACACTAATTCCTTTCCTCGGTGTGCTTCTTCTGCTCTGGTTTTACTATAATTTCCTCTGAAGTATCCTGTAGATGTCCAGTTTTGTCTGTAACAAAATCTGGAAACCAAGCTAGTAGGTAGGAAGAACAGTGAGAATATATTAGAAACAAACACACCCCAATGTCCCATACGATATAAACATTTATAGAATACAGATATAGTTTTTAAATCATCACTCCAGGCACTGATAGAATGTGTAGTCTGAGATTATTTTCTTCATTCTTTAGCTTGTTAAATGACCCCAGCATGAAGTTGTTTGCACATTATTCTTTAAACCCTGCCTGTGCGGTGATATCTCACTTTGGACCTGTGTGATGACCCAGGCAGAAGACAGTGACAAATGAATACAGATGTAAAAATGGACAAAGCAGGAAAGTGATTCAATAGAATATCAATAAGCCGATAGATGTGGCCTGGGAGAGACAGAGAATCAGTACCAGAGATGAAGAGATAGCATTGCATCTATTCATTACATGTGAGTGTTGCTAATGAAAAATCTCATTTTGCTGCCGTAAAAGTCAAATACTGCCTTCCGGTGCCTTCTATGCCTTCCCGTGACTGTGACTAACCCAAGTGTATTTATTTATTTATTTATTTTTTCAAGACTGCTGTGTACGCACAAATTTATTTCCAAATTCAGGGGCTAAATGGGTAAGTGCAAATACCAGCAACCAGTCAGAATCCTTCTTGTACTAGAGTGGCTTCAGTAAATTAATTCTGTTTCTGATCCTGTCCAATATGGGCTGATGTTGGTGACACAGCGTAGCAAGACAAAGAGTGGCACAGGTGCCTTCTGTGGGTCCATAAAACAGTGTCTAATTGGACATTCTGGATATTGCTTTAATGCTAGAAAGTTTCAGACCAGATCTGTGCAGAATGCTATTGTGAAGATCGGGAATAGGAAAACACAGGTGCTGGAGGCCGAATCATAGTCAGGACAACCAACAGCTGGGCAGCAGAGGTTCCACTTTAGAAAGCAGAAGCAAAATCACAACAGTCCAGAGTCCAAACCAGGGTGTAGATCATATGGGCAGCAGAGGTACCAAGATAGCAGAACGAGTGCTAAGGTAGGACACAAGCCAAGGTCAGCAGGTGGATATATGAACACAATGCAGTCAGCAGGCAAGCTGGACACAAACACAGGTCAGGTGATGGGACATAGAAAATGACGACCACTCGACAACTCTCTTAAGTTGTGCTGGGCTTTAAGTAGAGTAATTGGTTCCAAAGCCGGTGCCTCATGTGGATGCCTATTTACACTGACATTAGCCCGTTCACACACATGCGCAGAAGTGACACTAAGGGGGTGATTTACTAACCTAAACACACGCACGCACCAGGTGCGTGTGATTTTTACACAGAAAAGCGTATTTATCAACCAAAAAGTCTCTATAAGCATATTTCCACTAATGCCATATATGGAAAAATCATGCACATGATGCATATATAATGCTGCTTCACAGTTTAGACAAAAATTGTTAGCTCATGCATTTACATTCCTGCATTCATCAACGCAAGCAACACAATGTAGAGCTAATTTACACAACATCACCTTGCAATTCAGGGCAGGGCTTTGCACAACACACCTGCTGGGTGTGTACACACTACAAAGGTGTTTAGATTCCACCCATAGATCATGCTGGGAGGGAACACACTACAGAGGTGTATACATGTTCGTGGTGTGTTTATAAGGTTAGTAAATCAACCCCTAAGCCTTGGGCCACGAGCTGCAACGGTTCACAGCCAGGTGGGTGATTTTATTTTTGTCTACTGCAGTTACGCAATACAGCTTGGTCACAAATATGCCCCATCTTGTGACTGGACAGTGAAGGAAAAGCAGCACATTGATGAGATCAGCACCTAGTGCTCACCTCCATTATTCAGGATCAAATTCTTGACTGACAGCACCCTGCACTAATTGGCTCCTAGTGTCTGAGTGCTGCTGCACAGGAAACTAAAGGGGGCCAACATTTACAGGTTTTATACATTTAGGTTTTTATCCTAGTTATGTTTAAAAAAAATATGTAATGATTTCCATCAATGTTGTGCTGCAAAGTGGCATCACCCATTCTTTAACCCCTTCGTGACTGACGACGTACAGTGTACGTCGCCAGCATCGGGGCTGTTTAATCAGACTCCCGGTGACTTTTGCCGCCGGGAGTCTGTTTAAACTTGTAGAGCCGACTGTCGGCTTTACAACAGAAGCGATTATCTCTAAATTGATGACCTGTGGGGGCTTTTAAAGTGTCTTTTATTGACTTTTTGGGGTACTGCAGTTTTTCGCCGTTTCACGGTCGCACGCAATCTGTAAACTAGGCATGTTGGGTATCGTTTTACTCGTTGTAACCTCATCTTTTATATTTCATTAATAAAAAAAATGGGTAATTTGTTGTGTTTTGGGGCATTTAATTAAATTTGTCACTAAATTTTGGGGTTTAATAAGGAGTTGCGCTAATATTGCGCAACATAAAAATTTTCAACTACCACCATTTTATTCTATAGGGTCTTGGCATTCAGAAAATATATAATGTTGGGGGGTTTTACGTCATTTTCAGGCCTAAAATGTGGAATATAACATGGGTGCAAAAATGGAAAAAAGGGCCTCAGTCATGAAGGGGTTAATAAAAAATCGGTCTTAGTAACATTTGCTAGATTTATAAACATCTACAGGTCCTGTTCTGTTTTCAACCCTCTCTGTTAACTTAGTAGTTAATTATTTTGTTCTATCAATGAGTCACCATTAAGTTCTATGAAAGACCTGGTACTTCCTATTCATCTCACTCATCATACACATTCGCTGCATATTTGATGCACTGCAAATTGAGATTTTGGCCTAAAATCTCCATTCACATATACCAGATGTTGTCCTCCAGGCTGCTACTCCACAATGTTATAATTGCTGCAAAAAATGAGGGTGAATGAGATGGAATCCAGGCACATTATGTTCCAGGATTCTATCTCAGTTCTTCAAAAATGTCCCTTATATCTCCATTTCTTGTAGTAAACATCCCTGAGCTGAGTGAATTATATAAATGTTCACTAATTACTTTGTTTACTGAATTACATTTTTTTCAAAACAGTGAATTCCAGCTTAGAACTGTTGCATGTTATTGAATTCCTAGCATTATGCTGAGCATGCAGTGCAATCCAGACTTCAAAGCTTAATAGGTCTACTTTAAGAAACTTGACGGATTCTGCGAGCAACACCTACCCTTGAAGACGGATACAATTTCACAAAATGTATTTAAAGGGTTATTTCATCAATTATTCTTCCAAAATGAGAGAGGAGGGGGAGAGGAGAAAGAAAGACGCAGAGATGAGGCAGGAAGGTGAGCGGAGGATGATGCATTACCTAACATAAGGAAGGTGTGAGAGGCAGAGATAACCAGAGGGAAATTGCAGGCACTTACAGAAGTGGGCGCCAAGGGACACAGAGGAGAAAGAAATTTAATGAAGAGTAAGTAGAAAGAAAAAAGGAAATATAGAAAACATAAGGATGAGAGATTCTTATAGGTACACAGCATTCAAAGGGGAATGAGACGTTTGAAGTCTAAAAGGAAAAAGCAACAATTTAATAAGACAGGGTAGCTAGGGAAAGACTCAAAAGACATAAAAATAACTATTTAGCTCAAGCATGCAGGTGAAATACACTTTAAAAACCAATGCAAGCTCTGTAAAGTAACATGGCACACTGGTAATGTTTAAACTAGAAAGGCTGGTTGAAGTAAAAATGTCACTTAGTAATAGATTCTATTCTTTCTGTACTTATTTTGAAGGTGCACATAGCCTCACCAACCCACTCTACAAATCCTTTTGTCAGTAACCAAGTCTCCTAGAATCCTTCCATAACCTTAGAGTCGGACTTTGCAGGCTAGGGAATCTCAATCTCCCACCTTTGCCGATCTGAAGCACAGAGGCAGCATATGTCTTTTGATGCATGTCTGTTCTATTTATGCTCATCCCTGGTCCTTTGAACAACTCAACAAAGTAATCCAACAGTGTTTTCTAGATAGCATTTGCAGCCCCTTAGAAATGTTTACTTGCCTGGATTTATTGGGAGTTTATTGCCTCTTTCTGCAATATGTATTATTAGCTTGTGTATAGAGTAAACTATCAACACAGATGATCTCCTATCAAAAAAATCATACTAATAATAATATCACCATTTGTTCTAAAATGCTGCTTTATATATATATAAAGTAGTTTCTCTATGTTGATTTAAAAAATGTAGCAACTTATACTCACTTCAAAGATAAACTACAGTATATTTAATTATTACTGAACGGTACCTATGCCCAAATCATGCACCCTAAAGTATTTACATGTGAATGGCAGTAAAAGCTCTTTAAAACTACCCCTCATTTATCTCTGTATCAATAGACCAGGGTTCCTCCAGAGGTTGCTAGGGATTACCTAAGATAAGTATCGCCTGCCTCTCAGATCAAATCAATGAAAAAAAAAAGATATTTTTTAGCCATCTATAAGGCTCAATTTCACATCTATGCAATGAGGGAGCACATGTGACGCCACACGCGATCCCACATTGCATGCTGCAATGTTAGGTGCGCTGTGGTACCATTATTTCTTAAAGGAGAACTATGACATGAGTGATTTCCATTCACGTCATAGTTCTAAGCCGACCTGTGACAATGAGACTGTCACAGGTCGGCTCAGTAGATCGGGAGGTGAGGGAAAACATACCGGGTTCCCTCACCTCTCGATCCTGTCACGGCTCTCTGCCGAGACAGGGGCTGGATTCCCCTCTCCCCGCTCCGATCTGCCAGCGCTGACTGGCGGAACGGACGGGGGAGGGGGCGGGTACAGCTGGCTCTGCCTCTAGATAGGCAGAGCCAGCTGTCACTCACGCAGCTGGGCGGATCCCATCATCTAAGTCGGGATCCGCTCCAGGTGCGGCGTCTCAGTATACCGCGAGCTGTAGCTCGCGGTATACTGAGCTTAGGGTGACGGGAGGACGCTAGTTTGTGTCCTCCCGTTACCCCAAGGAGAACTATGGGGAAAAACACTGACCCCATAGTTGTCCTTTAATGGCACCCCAATGCACCTAGCTACCACATATGCATTGTATCACACCCCATCGCATGGAAACCTATTACCATGCAATGTGGGGTAATGTGACTTTTAAAAAAGTGTGATTTAGCTGAGGTAAGCAGCCCATTCAAATGATTGGGCTGCCTACCAAAGAGCAGCACAAGTGCAGCCTGAAGCACCTCTGCAAAGTCTCATCACAGAGGAGAGAACAAGGGCTGAGAGGGAATTCCTCCCAATGACCACAAATGCAAGGATCATCCGTACTATAGTAATTATTAGCAGGGGTTCCCTAATACCGGAAAGTTATTTCAAAGATTCTTTTGTGTTAAAGAGGTTGAGAAAGACTGCTATAGACATTGTGAATAGACATTAATTTCCAGAATTCGCAACAAATGCATTGCATTTTTTTAACTGAGAGCAGATTTTTACAGGCTGCCAGCCCTCTAATGTAAACACACAGCAGCTGTTAGTTATATATTGACTGAAACCTAACTTCAGAGTCTTTAAGACTGAATACCTTCACAATAAAAGCAGCTAGAGAGAATAGTCCAGGATTGCTTTAAAACTCTTTTACTGCTTGTTAAGAACATATTAATTTATGGTCCATAGTTTGGGCACAGTCCTGTCTCACAAATTGATGAGCTAAGTGTAAAAATGATATTCTCTTTCCAGTTATCCTGTAATTTGTTCTCCCTTGGAGAGTGTAGATCACCTTGTATTCAAACTACTTTGTTTTTTCCTATAGTAAGTGATATAACTGCTGTCCTGGGATATTGTTATTTTAGCCATGACTGTAGAAATGTTGTTGTCCATACCAAAAATGGTCTACTATCTTAATTAAATCCTCTCTAATATAAGATAAGCCTTGAGACTCACGATACTGACTTTAGAATGTAAGTTCTGCTGGGGCAAGGACTAATGTGAAAGGCTAATAAAAAATGAATCAGAAGCGCCAAACGTTGACCCACAAATGAAGGATAGTTGCGGGTGAGGATTACTAGGGGTGCTGCCCCACTTCAGCCTGGGAAGCTGCAATACTGTGGGAGAAAACAAAAGAGAAGGGCGCCCACATTTTGTGAGTATGTTTTTATTGTTACCTCAATATACAATATTAAAAAGAATCTACACTAGGGTGGGCGCCCTTCTCTTTTGTTTTCTCCCCTAATGTGAAAGGCTGTCTCTAAAGCATTGCAAAATATGAATCTTGTACACTTTTAGTCCCCAGCACTAAACTTCTATTCCCATAAACCGTCCATTTTTTATTCACTAGATGGTATATTTGAGAAGAAAAAAAAGCAATCTTTAAAACTTTTATATGCCTCTGATTTCAATAGCTAAATATCATCTTGAAACCTTTTATTGGAAAGGTTATACTGATAAAAGGCACTCAAAAAGAGGTCACACGAAGAGACAGCATATTTGTTTTTTCTTCATCCAGATGCCATTATAAAGCACGTTCCCAGTTTCCTGATGAAACTGGCTGGAATCCTTATGTATTCAGTTGTGTAAAAAAATGATGTTGCCTATTACAGCCAATGAAGTTATCCCTTCAATTTTCTGACCTGTCCAAGAAACTCTTCAGGAAAAAGAAACAATGGTTGCTGCAGACAATCATTTGTTGCCAACCATTTATCTACTAGGTGTTTTCATACCCTGGGCACATACTTTTCAGATAATAGTCTTCCTCAAAATGTTTTAGGTAATACTGCAGTTTTAGACCACAAAATAGCTTGGCATACTTTTGTATATGTTGCATTACCAAAAAAAAAAACAAGGCACCACAATGCAGGCTGTGTCCTTTTCAGCTGTTTTACCAAAGCACCCCCAGAAATCACTGGAATAATTGGAACTTCAGACTGACTGTGTGTAGGATTACTTACTACATGGATGTGAGGGCAGATCGGAGCCCATCCATGAACCAGTGTTTCTCTTTTGGATTGAATGGACAGAGGAGGTTGAGCAAGTATACAACATTCTATACAATTAACTTACCACAATGAACCAAAGATCATGCATGCCCCATTTTTGGAGGTGGGTTACGTGGCAACACAGTAGTCTTTCAGCAAGGTGGTGCCATTCAGGTGGTGCCACAACCAGGGCCGTAGATAATTTTTTTTCCTGGGGGGGGTTCAGCTTCCTCAAATTATAAGATTTTATGTAGCAGACACACAAAGGTTTGGAAAAAATATACCGGCAATATCATTCCTAAACCAATCCTTTACCCTGAGCAATACCGATTTTGCTGTTTGACACCATATGGATAAAAACCATGTGGTACCACTTATAATTGGTACCAATTCACACAAACAGCTTAGTATATACTTATTAGGATTTTGTTTTTACCAAAAACATTTAGCAGAATACATTTTGGCCTAACTTTAGGAAGAAATTTGATTTGATTTGATATTTTGTATAACAAAAAGTTGAAAATATTTTTTCCCCACAATTTTTGGTCTTTTTTCATTTAAAAAGTTCAGGTGGGCAGTGCGGAGTCTCAGGTGGGCAGTGCGGAGTCTTAGGTGGGCAGTACGGATTATTATTATTAATAATGTAAAGGTACACGACGTGCGGCTGTTTTAGCCGGGATCATGTTTGGAAGCACGGGCGGAATAGCGGCGGGAAACCATGCAATCCGCTCGGCGCGACTGGGGTGCCTTTAGATAATAATGGCACCCAGAGCGCGATCAGGGCACACCTAGGCGACACCTGACCGCGCGGAATCGTGCACGATTGCCGTGCAGTGATGTGTCCTCTAGGTGTGCACAGGCCCATAGGAACGCACTAGATTCTGGACTTTGCAACACAAAGGCTAAAAACAGAAGTATATTCACTACTCACAGATAATACAAACACCGCCCACCCCCTCCCGCTACCTGATTGCCTGCTCTGTCTCCATCCTTCTGATGCTGGTAGGACACCCTGCCTCCTGCAGAGACTGCACTGAGGCATGTACAGATCATCCAGGGCCAGGCAGGAACAGGCACATCTAAAGGGATGCCGGGGATGCCCTGTTTGATAAAACATCGGTGTTCGTAAAATACAGCTCTCCTCCAGCCGTCACCGATGTTTTATTAAACAAGACATCCCCGCATCCCTTTAGAAGACCCTGCCTGTCTGTGGATATCCTTCAGACGGGCGCTCGGGAGCACATTCCCCCCTTCTGCCCCCTCTCACAACACCACTGCCAGGACCCTCTGGGGGGGGTTTGAACCCCCCTATCCCCCCCCTTATCTACGCCCCTGGCCACAACGCAATAGCATGAATTGGTTTTAAGACGTCCACTTTAGTCCAAATTGGATGTCAGTTATGCTCATAGAGCTCCAAGGAGGATTTTTCATTGTGTCCAGAGTAATGTTGCACCCTATTGTTCATTTATACCACCATTGAGGCAAATCTGTGAGACAGCTATAGGAATGTTTTTAATATATAATAAAAAAAATGCCTGGAGATCATAACACTATGCTACAGCCAAAGCAGCAGTTGACTTGGGTTTATTTATTTACTTTTATTTGCTAAATATACACCAGCCATGTCTTTTACCATTTGATGAGTAAGTCCCCAGGAAAAAAGATATTGTGAAAAAGTAAGAAGTTGGTAGGGGATAGGAAACAAAACAAGCAGTGAAATGTACAGAAATGGAAGGACGGACAGGAGGAAGGGAAAAAAAAAATCTCTTATCCCTCAGCCCCCGTTCCTGTTTGTTTATAACATCCGCTGGGAATGTGAGTTGAATACAGATGCTGCAGCAGATTTTTAGACTCTCTTTAAAGCTTGTGAATTGTAAGGTGTTTTTCCTGCAGTACCGCTGTGCCCTTATTAAATGCTTTACTGAGGTGTAGTTCTTTGCAGGAATGCTATACATGCTACAGTGCTGAATGTCAGGAGGTGAACAGACTGTATAGTCATGTCAAATATTTAAATATCTTTATCTGTACAGAACCACAAAAGCAACCACTGGCTGCTTAATTGAAAAGACTGGAGGAAACAAATGTATCTGTTTTGTACATAAAAACCACATTCCTGACTTCAGTTTCTAACTTTTGAAGTTTGACACCTATTTGTTGGCATCTATAGTCAACAGAGTGTTGTCTCTTCTCCAGTTGGCCTCATACCATCAATGTCTAAAGGGAGATGCTACCAATGACAATCAAAAGATTTCAACTTTAGTTTTTCTACTACAGACAATATTTATCATTTTCAGGGTGCAGCTACACATGGTACGTATAAATGTGCTACTGCATTATTGAGAATACGTATTCATGTGTTATCATTTCTCCCTCCCAATCACTTGACATTAAATAATCAAGCATGAATGCAAATACAACACTGGCTACAAGTTCCATGCTCTGTGGATAAGAAGACCCTGTTTCTGGTGGATACAAAGGCATAAAGCTGTGTAAGGGGCCCCATAATCTCTGATGGCTGCACTGCTTAGAAATGCCACTTTCTGACAACCAGGACTCCCCTGTGAGCTGAACTTTATGGCATTACTACTCCAAAAACAGTTTAAATAATATAGTGAATGCATAGAGGGACCTTGGCTCTGTTCTGTCCAAACAATTTTTGAGTATTCTGGACTACTCTAAAAATGATGTAAGTAGGCAAGCTGACACACGTTCCCATGCTTTGTGGATCAGACAACCCTGTTTCTAGCGGATAAAAGCACATTTGGACAGAGAAAAACCACCACAATGCGTGCAAACAGTTTGTAGTAGACATGTGCAATTCTTTTCGTTCTGAATTGAAATTCGTACGAAATTTCAGAAATTCATACATTTGGATGCATCTGAATTTCTGAATGACAGAAATAATGAAAATTTTCGGATGCATCCGAATGTATTGATTTCCAAAAATGGGTACGACTTTCAATTCAGGTTTTTGTTTCTGTGGACTGCGAAAAAAAAAAAAAAGTAATTTTATTTCCTTTTCTCTGCCACCTTGCTGCAATAAATATTCGTCCGAGTCGTGAACCGAATTGACTTTCAGACCCGAATCCCGAAAAACAAAATAAAGAAAAATCTGAAGCCAAACTAAACACATTTCTTGCCGGATTACATGTCTAGTTTGTAGCCATCAAAAAATGTATAAATAAAATGCAGGAAAAAAACTACTTAAAGTCTTTTGACCAGAATCTATCCAGTCTCAAAGACGCAATATACCACTGGGTCATAAAGGGGTTATAAATACTTGGCTGTGAGAGCTGTGATCCTCTTCCTGAGGGAATGTGATCAGAGGTCTAGTCCTCTGGGTATTTGTTTATTGTTTGGAATTATTCATTAAAGCTAACATATTCTACATGTCACTCTACCTTTCTACAGTTATTAATATCAAATGATGTGTAGCTGCCTACATTAGGCAGTTTCATATCCAGGTGCATTTAGACTAATAACTTCTATAACAGATAACAGCTTGCGGGCAGCACTTAATTTCAAGTAAAAATGGATAGGACAAAGTATGCAATATTGATTTTACCTAAAAAGCCGTACATATTGCATTCTGGGTGAAATAATTTAAAACTCCAAGCAAACAGAGAAAAAAAAAACAATACACAAATAGGGGCTGGTTTACATTAAGGCCACCTCCAACCTGTGACTGGACAGTAACTGATAAACAGCAACCCATGCCTATGTCACTCCTCCTGTCTTCTGGTTCTGCCCCTCCCTCCATTCTGAGTGATGCAATAAGCCCTAATTCACAATGAGAGGGAAATTTATCAAAACTGGAGCAGAATCAACTATAGCAACCAATCAGCTTCTCTCTTCCATTAAGATTTGAAAATAAAAGATAGAAGCTGATTGGTTGCCATGCACAGCTGCTCCAGATTTTGTCTGCTCCAGTTTTGATAAATTCCCCTCAGCGTGTTTTGTAGCACTTTTTCTGCTAAAAAAAAACACCCCACAAAAAATCCAATTCACTTCTATGGCCATGTTCATGCCTGAGCGTCATGTTGCTTGTAGCAAAATGTCTGTCACTTGAAGAAAACACGTGAGCTTCTTTTTGTCCGATGCTGCGCTTCTTGGCCCCATAGACTTCAATGAAAACTCTCAAAGACGCGTGTTTTTTTAATATTTTTACACATGTAAGACACGCGTCAGCCCATTCACACCAATGTGCCACTATCTGCTCATTAAAACACATGACTATGGGGTCTATTCACTAAGCTGCAGAAGGATCTAGCCGTATCTTCGGCTGATCCTCCGGCCCCAGGACCCCTTTGGTTCAGTACCAAAGGGCTGCTGTACGGGCTATTCACTATAGCCCTTCAGCTCCCGAAGTTTGCCGAGGGGCTCAGTCGAGCCGACAGCCTGCTACTGACTGCTGGGCGGAGCCAGCCGTCATCTCACGGCTGGCTCCGGCCACTTGCACAGACCAGAGACCGCGTAACCAGGGATGCTGATTTCCAGACAGCTCAACTCTCCTGGACAGCCCAACTCTCCTGAACACTTTCTCCGGGAACGTTTTACTCTGCTCGATCGAGCAGAGTAAACCTTTCCCTGCTCTGTTGTCTTTTTTTTCTTTTCTTCTGACATCGGAGCCGTTGGCTGCCGTCAGAATAAAAAAAAAAAAGATACATTCCTATGGTGTTTTATTTTTTATTTATTCTGACGGCAGCAGAACCGCCCGGCCAATAGAAAACAGTTGGGCGGAGCTAGCTGTTACTGCTAGCTCCGCCCAATCATTTTCCATTTTGTTTTTTAACTTTTTTAAACTATTTTTCTATTTTGCTCGTTACCACAGAGGTACCGAGCAGAACAGCCCAGCATTCGGCTATTCACTCACTGCTGTTCGGCATCGATGAGAATAGGCCAAACAGCAGCGAGTAGCCTGCGGAGGTTCGACTTAGCCGATCCAGATGCTGAGTCGAACTCCTTCTGCACTTCGGGTTGGCCGAACATGGTGAGCATGTTCAGCCGACCTGAAGCCACACGAAGCAAGCCGATGTATGGCTGATTTCAGCCGATATACGGCTGAAATCAGGTGTACAAGCCTGAAGTGAATAGCCAAACAGCGTTCAGCTCACTTCACTTCGGGTCGGTTATTCACTTGGCTGCCTACGGCAGCTTAGTGAATAGACCCCTATGTGTTTGTTTTATGTGTGCAAAAATGCACAAAAAAATTGCAAAAAACACGCTACACAAAACGCACTGAAAAAGCGCATATTTCATGTCGCTCAGATGTGAATGAATGCTAAGGGAGATAACAAGAGGCTGATACCAAGTCAAATTTCAGTCCTTACACTAGCTGCATTTGAAAATGCATTATTATATTTAAAAAATACACATATATTTATTAAAGTAACATTATTGAATATATAAGTGCATTCATTTGTGGTCTTCATATCTGTCTGCTTAAAGAAGAAGTATCACCAAATCCTTAAAATCTAAATAAAACCACCAGTCCCACTATTGCTGATCATTAACTATTGTGAATGAACAGCCAGCATTGTGGAGCTTCACCAGGGACAATGTACAGCACAGTGGTGTAATGGTTAGCACTTCTCCCTTGCAGCAGTGGGCTTCACTGGTTCAAATTGTCGGCGCTATATAAATACTAGTAATAAATAATAAATACACGGAGAGAATCTTGTAGAGCTTTCTAACGCTGTGCTGTTGCTGCCCCATGGTAACACCCATTAATTGGGGTGAAGCTTTAGCACAGCAAAAACAGAAATAAAAATATCCTTTTTATGCACAACAGGGCTATGGATCAGAACGTGACCAAGTGGTACATGCATGTGGTCATCTGGGGGATTCAAGGAGGATTTTTAAGTTGTAGCAATAAATCTTCTTTATAGGTGTGCTTTTCCATTGTTTAGTGATAGCTGATAAGTTATACAAGCCAATCCACTACTTGCTTTTGTAAATCTTCCAACTGCTACAAAATGACAACTGGAAATGGTACACTTTTTAAAGAAAAGCATTTCCACAGCCATGATACACAATGATTCTATTCTGTAAAACAAGACCATGTACTAGAGAAATGCAATAGTGGAGTTGCTGCATATGAAAACAATTGTTTGTTTTTTGATTTGTAAACGGCGTTAAAAAAAGTTACAGTCTTGTTGTTGTAATAAAACACATGCCTTCTTATCCTATTACTTGTTTTTATTTACTTATTCTAATACGTTATGCGCAGATGAGACAGATGAGGAAGGAGAACTCCTGCTGCATATAACGGCCAGCTTCTGACTTTCGTGCTTTTTGTTCAGTGTGAAACAAGGAAGAATTTGCCATAGCTTTTGTGCTGATCCAAAGGCTCACTGACCGGCACATCAGGAGTTCTGACTTTACTTTGACTTTTCTTTCTGCATGTTTGTACTTGGTTATTCAGTAAGTGTTAAGGTCAGAAAAAGCCAGGCAGCTTGAATATTTTCAGAAGGAGGTCAGAAATGGCCGCCTTTATATTTTTCTTTGTACAGCTTTCTTTCTTTTTTTTTTAAAGATAGATAGTTATACAAGAATGCCCCTGAAGAAGTTGGGTTATCGACAAAACGCATTAGTGGGGGTCTGGATATGTCACCATGCTTATGTTCTCACACATGGATGGAGACCACAGAGAGCTTGCTGTGAGCACGTCTATATAAATATGTGAAAAGCCATGGTGCTGTTATGCACTCGGTTCATGTGAGTGGGTTTTATGTGGGTTTTAAAATATGTATTACTGAAAGTGGAGTTTTGCTATTGGAGGCTTTCTGTTCTCTCCTTCCGTTCTTGTGGTAATATATCATGTGTGAAATGCCTAGAGTGGGAATTCGAGAACAAGACCTGCAGAAATAAAGGAACAACAGTCCCACATATAAACAGCATTTTTTCATTTTTTATGGGTAAGAAGGTTAAACCATACTGTGAACTACTGACCAGTTTTGGGTAGAGAAGCGTGGTGTGTTTTTGGAACATGGAAAATGCAGCGCATATGGATGTAAAGATGTTTAGAGACTTTGAGTATTTGTGTTTTTTGGGATTCAGTCACTGGTTTTGCACCATTTTGGCACTTTTGATTGTTTTTGAAAGCGCTGGTCATTACAGTGTATGTACATGTTTTATGAATATGTATAGTGATGTAAAAAAAAAAAAAAAAGGTAGAAGATAATAAGGTACGGGCATAAAAAATACTATAAAATGCAGTATGAGGTATAGGTATAATACTCACACTTTTCATGCACATGAATTAATCAGTAAGTGTACTAGAAACAGAATAATAATTTCAGATAGCTACGTAAAAATAGAATTGGGTATAAAAGAAGGTAAAAAGTTGCATTATTACTGCTGGCTGTATTGTATTATACACAGAAGACAAATATGGGAAAGCAGTTGTTATGTTTGGGCCAATGACCTCACAGATATTTCCTCCCTATGGACTCCCTGTAGTTTTGCCCAACATTGTAAGTAAAGCCACCAAAATATAATAAATACAGTACAATAACAGTGTTCTGACTTGGTATATGATACGGAAATCAATGCAGGCCAACATTTGCTACTCTGCAACAGCATTTTTGTCACAGATTAGCATAGCCTTAGTGGACATGTCACTGCCGTCCCTAATATAATTACAGCATTCAGAGGTATTAGTATTACATGAACTGCCATTGCTGATCTGCTACTGAAAATGCTAGTTGTTTGGTATCATGCTGATCCCACAATGATTTCTGAGCCTCAATGGTCAAAAAAGTACAGGAGCTTCAATGGCACATGATTACACAGCGGGGCGAGAATCACCTGTGCATTGTGGTACACTGGAAAAAAAGGTGCAGGTCTGTTAAACAGTCAATTGTGGTGCATTGGCAGCGCATTCGAAATGCTGCTTATTTGCCACTTTATGACTATACTCCATCGCTTATACATCTTAATCGAAGACATGTTCCCAGATCAATTACCCCATGCTCCCAGAGCTCAGTTTATTGCACAGCATCCTGGTTCCTTTTAGTAGACATGGGTTTTCTGCATTTATTTTCTGGGATCCTTAAATGTTATGAACAGACATAATGCAAATGTCACTCTTTATTCAGCTAGACTTACATTCTTCTCACATAGTCAAATGACGCAAATGCAATTGGTTCATATTGTTCTTTGTTAGGGATTGCACACACCATTACTGAGTTTGTAGTTTGTGGCTATATCCTCTGATATACAACATACTGCAAAATATTTCATACACATAAGGGGGAGTAATGGGGAGATCTATAAATGTGCAATTGTCAGTGAACCACGAATAGAGAGGAAGTCTAGAAAGACTAGAGAGGGGCAAGGAATGCACCTGCCACAACTGATTGAGCCAGGAGAGGGGTATGTTAAGCTGGCCATACACCTATAGATTATTTGCATATTTTCTATGGCCAGATGGAAAAAGTGCAACAGATTCCTCCACCAATGCTAAACTGTGTGGATGGAGGAATCTCCCACTGGGCCAAGCTTCAGTACCTCGCTGGTCGGCCCTGCTGGCTCCCAAAATACCTGAACAGTCTGATTGGATGCAGGCATTGTTCAGGTATTTTGACAGCCAGTGGGGCCGACTAGCAAGATACTGGCGCTTGGCCCAAAGGGGAAACCCCGCCATCCACACAGTTTAGCATAGATGGAGGAATCTGTTGCACTTTTTCCATCTGACCATAGAAAATCTGCAGAAAATCTATAGGTGTATGGCCAGCTTTAGTCACAATTTTGAGCAGGCTTGGGTGAACTGGGTTCACATTAAGCCCAGGCTCATCACTGATCTCTACTATCTTTTCAAAGCAGTAGAAGCTGCATATTGGAGTTCTATGTATAAGTCTATACCAAGAAACTAGAAAGGTAAGCGGTATTTAAAAAAATATATTTTTGGATATGCTGAGTGAATGGGAACACATAACAAACATACAGTGGAGTTCTCACAAATTTGACTGCAAAAGAGGAAATACACTTTAGGACTTGGGGCATTGGAAAGGTAAGTATACACCGTCTACTTTTACAGGCTGCTTTTAGTATAATTTAGACCTTATAGTGACATAGTCACTTTAAGGTGCGCTAGGTACACTACAACACAGAGCATGCATGTAAAGCTTTGTTTAAAGACCCATTCCCAATGGAGCATTGTGCTAAGCATGCACTACTTTTTTTTAAAATCACACCCAAATGCAATGCAGGGTATTGCGGTTGCAGTGCAGTGCAATGCACAGCCGCAGAGAGGTGAGTTGGGGGCCATTTAAATGAACGGTACCGCATGCTAGGTGCACTGTGTGATATCATGTGTTTAGTGCAGCGTTCTGGTGTGAATGGACCCTTAAGCAGTGTTACTTCCAAGGTGGGCATATTACTGTGCATAATGATGTTATTGCTCCAATGCTGGTTGGGAGACTGACAGAGAAATAAAATGATGGAGAATGGATTTTTTTTTCTTTCACTTGCATCCTTATCAGCCAGCCAGCATATTGCCCCTATTCTAACTTTCCTTCCTCCTTCACAAAGATTGCTTTAAAAAGGCCAGTTACAGCAAACAGCAGCAGACTGAAAACTTTAAGGTCAGTTCACTAAGATATGGGAGTTATTTTGGCCACATTCATTATTTTTTTTTTCTCTGGATGATTTTCTCACCGAAATGTTCCTTTCATAAACATGAATATCAAATCAGTGAGGAATAGTTATTTTCTCACATAAACTGGATATTTTGTCCATTAAAGCTTCTATTTCTCATGAATCATTGTTATCTCCAGCGCACATGGCTCTATTTCCTGATCTAAAAAGACACTTCACCAGCTATGCGATATTGTAAGGTGTGATAATGTGTAATAATATTGTGAATTGCACTTGCAATATTACATAAACTCATTATACAACATGGATGTAAATTTCAGCTGATCTACGCAATAAAGCCCTTAAAGTAGAAAGAAAAGCTATTATAATGTTTATATGTTACCCCTGCAGTGCTACTCCATCCCACACATACAGTATCTCATATAAAGTCGTGCGATGGTTGTAAGGTGTATGGGCAGCTTAAAGCTGCCAATACACCATGCGATCATCGGATTAAACTTTTTGTCCAATGATCGAACCGTCATGCGATTTTCGTACGGCTGCCACATCCTGCCCAGATTATCGCAAGGTTGAATCTGCAGTAATTAACAGAAAAGCATCTTGACGAATTGTGGTAATTGACCGCACGTATTTTCGTCTGCGCATGTGCAGTGTAAATCGTACGAATTTTGACGTACGGAAACGCCGTCAACCTTGTGAAAATCGTACGATCGACCAAAATTTTCTAACCTGCTGGTTAGTCAAAAGTCGATCGATTGTACAGTATTTGCGGTTGTACACTGCCCATCAACCTTACAAATATTGGACGAAAACGTGATCGCATATGAAAACCGGCCGATATTTGTAAGGACACCTTAAAGTGACATTAAACCCTCAGATTTTTTAACATAAACCAATAATGTAATGTGTGCCTTACTGTAATCCATGGTTGTTTCCCTTCTCTTTGCTGCTCTTCCTTTTAAATCTGTATTTCTTCTCATGCTTGGGGAGAACTTCTGTTTTGCAGCAGACTGCCTTGTCTCAGGAATGGATACACGGTGTCTGTGTATAAGTTTGTATAGGTTTATAACCTGAGCCAGCACTTCAGGAAGAGGCCCTGAGCTGCAAAGGGAAGTTCTCCCCAAGCATGAGAAGAGATGAGGATTTAAAAGGAAGAGCAGCAAAGAGAAGGGAAACAACCATGGATTACAGTAAGGCACACATTACAGTATTGGTTTATGTTAAAATATCTGAGGGTTTAATGTCACATTTAGAGGAGGTGGTGCCCAGAAAAAAAAACTGTTTTTTTAAATATAATTTGAGTTTGTTAAATTTGATATAGTGGTTCAATCGCACTGGGGAATAATAATGTAATCATTGTAATATTATTGGTTATTATGGGCGGCACTTCTACATTTCCATTTTGCCTGTTTTTATAGAATATAGAAGTCGACCATATTTTTAAAATTGTCTTTTTTCTTCCTTGGTCGCTCGATATTCTTGCTCTCTTGCAAAGCTGTGTTTAGCCACATGTATAATTGGATGTGAGCTAGCAGCTCTGTTAGGCATTAAATGTTAGTCACAATCCAATTAAAAATCCATCACAGCAGAGTGGGCTTTCTTGAAATATTCTGTCCTGCCTGAGCCCTTATTCAGCTACTCGGTCAGGAGGTCCAATGCAAAATACACACATGAATATATTATAGCTAAACTTCAGGTAGATTAATGTAAAATTCTATTTACTTCAGTTATGTAATTAATCCAAAAACATGAATGTATTCTTAAACACAGTTAGTAAGTGAATAACACTACCTTCCTTTATTTCTATCTGCGCCAAAACTCACATTGGTCAATGCAGTGGTTCAATCATGGCGCTATTGCCTTGTGCAATGTCGTTGGTCTAACACTGTGAACATGCTTGCAGGGGGAAGAGCACACTTGAGCTAGCCAAACATTAGTAGATTTATTTATTTTTTGTTCATCCTGCAGGCCGGAAAAAAAAAGGAACCGATTTCCCCATCCACACTGATGAATCTCCAGCTGGGGCTATTGTACTTCTTATGCTGTCAGAATACCCAAACAGTGACTGCAGTTACTGTTCGGCCAAGAAATTCCCACCCTGCTCCTTCAATTTTCAGATCAAAGAATATCGGGCGAGATGCTTACAATAGGGCCACCTACGGAGCGAATTTCAGCCAGTTAATAGATTCATTACATGTATGGCCAGCTTTTTCAGTGGGCTACTGCTCCTTAGAGTGGACCTTTCAGTAAGTACTGCATTGCAGTGACCTTGTGTGGTGCATTGCGGTGCCATTCATTAGGAAGCAGACAACAAACCCCTGCTGCAGTCCACCATAACACACATACTGTGCATTGTTTGATCCATTGTTGTGCCTTGCAAGATGCCTTAATGCAACACATGTTAAAGCACATTAACGCACCCCAGTGGACCTCAAAGGTGGCCTACAAGTCTATATAAATTGTCACAATATAAGCAACAGTACATTTTTCGGAAAAGCTGTACTTCTATCAGTGACTGTACTTTTATTAATGACTTTAATTGCATCTCTACAGATATTTGTAGTAAACATTTAGTTTATATGTATGTATGTATGTATGTGGGCTTTTGTTAATGCCTCAAGAACCTTGATATCTATGCAGCAATTGTTTATTTACCAAACACATATACTAGGGATGCACCAATACCATTTTTTAGGTATCGAGAACTGATATTTTTTTTCCGGTACTCGCCGATACCAAATACCGATACCGGAAGTCCCATTAAGGACTCATTAGCCAGGAAGCTGGGCACCATGTAATGACTCACCGCCCGACTTCCTGATTAGCCAGGAAGCCGTATCCATGCTCCCTCATCACCAGGTGACGAGGAAGCATGGAGCCGGGTTTCTGGCCAATTAGGAAGCCGTGGGGCTGGTAATGACTTGCCGCCTGGCTTCCTGATTGGCCAGCTTCCCAACCAATTAGGAAGTCGGGTGGCAAGTCATTACACGTCCACACCAAGTGATGAGGAAGCATGGAGCTGGCTTCCCGTCCAATCAGGAAGCCAGGGGACAAGTCATTACCCGCCACCCCTGCTTCCTGATTAGCTGGGAAGCCAGCTCCATGCTCTCAGGTGACAAGGGAGCATAGAGCTGGCTTCACTGCCAATCAGGAAGCCGGCAGTGTGTAATGCCTCGCCGCCCGGCTTCCTGATACCGGAAGTTACAAATACTTGCCCAAATATTCGGTATCTGCACCGATACAGATACTAGTATCAGTATCGGTGCATCCCTAACGTATACTTTCCTAATGGCTATTTGAATTGGCATATAATCTTATTATAAGAGCTTGGGTCCCTGCATTTATGCAGCTTTGGGGAGCCCTTTTGGGCCCATGGTTTGCTTGCTGGGAGTGTATGCTATTTTCATACTTTGTCTTAACTGTTATAATATTTTCCTACCTTTCTATTTCAATAAACATATATTAAGCAAAAAAGTGACTTTGTCACTGCTTGCAACAAATTTAAAAAACTGCTCCCTCTGAAACAAGACATTAAATGCAATTGCTGAAGCCCATGCCTCTGATCCTCCCTCTCTTGAACAACTACCATTGCAGAAGAATATTCAGCATCTGACAAAGTTCCAGGTGTGTTGGATGCCTGGTCCCCTATGGTGCTGTCTGCCTCCGTCTGCCTGTCACTATGTCATTACTGTGTTCTTAAGTGTCATAGTGGCCAGCAGATGGATGTGTGTAGGATGCAGAAGATTCTGTGGCAGATGTAGCTTTTTATGAAAGTGAAGTTTGGCAGCTCAAGTAAGTGTTATTTTAGAGGTGGTGACAGTGATCCTTTAAACCCTTGGTTCTCAACTGGTGGGTCGTGACCCAAAAGTGGGTCGCGACCTCGTATTCAGTGGGTCACTGCAAGCCTTCCACTTCTCTAGGTTAGAGGCTTCTCAGCCTCCCCCTAGCGCAGCACTGTCAGTTCTCACGCCAAGCAGCCATTTGAAATATGCTACCCAAGTGCCGAGTGTTAGCTTGAGGTGAGGTAGGCTGGAGCTGTGGCCACTAGGGAGCTCCATCCATACGTGCATTGCTTACAGCGCCCTCATGTGTCCTATAGAGGTGTCTGGACAAGAGTAAGGTCACATTCTGCCTCCCAGCACCTCTAGAGGGTGTGCAAGGGAGCTGTACAAGCAATGCACGCATGGATGGAGCTCCATCACAGCACAGCAGCCCACACTGGTCCCCAGGCTGAGGATCCACTCCAGTTCTCGTAAGGTAGGGAGACTGGGTGGATCTTAAAATTAAAAAAAAATTGTGGGTGTGTGCACAGTATATGTGTGAGATTATGTCTGTCAGTGTGTTTGAGGGCCCATTCACACTAGTACAGTGCGTTAATCGAACAGTCCTGTGCCATTAATGCACTGTACAACACAAACGCGCCTACTACACGTTCTGGCACAGGTGTGTTGCCATTCATTTGAATGGCACCCCAAACGCACCTCTCCCCCACAGTTCAGTCATCCACACCAGAACATGCGGCACCTCAATGCCGTTTGTTCCATTGCAGTGCGACTTGGGTCACGACTTAATGACCCAGGACAAATGTGGGTCCTGAGGTTACACAGGTTGAGAACCACTGCTTTAAACAGAAGTCATCATGCTCCAGTCAGTGACTTTGTCTAGGCTGTCATCAGTCTACTGCAGGCAGGAGGAAGGATTTTTTTAGTCTCCTCTTCCCCAGTGATCAGAATGCAACATTGTAGCAAGTCACAAAGTGAAAGGCTGAAGCAGGGGAAGTTTTATTTCAGACATTTGTGAACACAGCCAAGAACTGTTCAATCATTCTAGAATAAATTAGACACTTTCCTCAGAGAACATGACATACAGGGGTACAGGTACCCTTAATGTCTGGAACACACACACACACGCACATTGAACTTGATGGACCTATGTCTTTATTCAACTTCAAATACTATGTAACCGCAAAGGCACCAGGATTTACATAATTGTGTCATATAGGTAGTGACATCTTAATACAGGAAATAGATGCTGACCCTGGATGATGCCTGAAAACAGGTGGTGCCCTCCTTCTGGAGAGAAATTATAATGAAGGACATGTCAGGGGGTTAGGGTTATCCAAATTATGTAATATGAGGACACAGCTATGTAACCTAGTCAATTAGTATCAAATCAGGCAGGCTCTTGCACTACATGAGCTTGAATTATCCCGGCATTGTCATCTTGGAATATGTCCATGTCATCAGGGAAGAAAAAAATCCATTGATGGAAAATCCTGATCACTCAGTATATTCAGGTAGGCATTTGTCCTAATTTTTTGGGCATATAACATTGCTGTACCGATTTATTTATTATTACAGGCATTTATATAGCTCTGATGATTTGCACAGTTGCACATTCACATCAGTCCCTGCCCTCATGGAGCTTACAATCTATGGTGCCTATCTCACTTGCATACATACAGGGCCAATTTAGACAGCCAATTAACCTACCGGCATGTCTTTAGAGTGTGGGAGGAATGTTTGGAGTGTGTGTCCTCATATTACATTGTTTTGATAATAAACATACTAAAAATAACAATTATATAAATAATTTTAAAAATTGTACGGAGATGGTAAAATCAGATTATAAAGTGTGCGGTCAGCTTTAGTATTATAAAATACTTAGCATAATAAGCATGGGTGCACATAACATAAAAATATATATAATGATATAGGGCTACTTTAATATTTCTATATAAAATAAAGCAAGCTTGAAATATTAAGTCATTTCTTCACCATTTAATAGCCTATTTACACCAGCCCAGTATTCAAACGATTCAATGGGCTGCTTGAAGCACCACAATGGAGAAAAAGTAAGCATGCAGCATTTTTGGCAGTGTGAGAGTTGCATTGGTGCATTGCAAGGCATTGTTCTGTGCTGCAATGAAAGCGCACTGGCAAGGTGCATTGGGACACAACATTGCGCCAACATGCACAACATGCATTACCAAGTGATGCAGTGCTGTGCGCTTACATTACCACACTGCAATGGCATCAACAATTCCTTACTCTTCAGGGCTTGTTCACACCAATTGCAGTGCGTTCCAGAGCGGTAGCTGTTGGAACGCACAGCAATCGCACACTGAACTTCTCCCTTCGTTCTGGGGCAGGAGGGGGTGTGATGGTGCATTGACGTCAATGGCTCCTCAGCCAGGCCCCCCTGCCCGCAGTGCGATCGGTTGCATGGCAAAATATTGCCTGCGTTCTGGTCTGCTGTGAACGCAACAAATCGAGCATGCAGCATTTTGTGTGTGTTTGCAGTGGAACGGAACACAGGCAATGTTTTCCGCGTAGTGAGCGATTGCTATGCGTTCCAGCAGCTACTGCACTGGAATGCACTGCAATTGATGTGAACAGGCCCTTAAGGAGAGCTGGCAGGGCATGTTAGCTATATTTCCAGGTGGCAGACAGATACATTATTAAGCAACAGATTAACAGTGAATATGTATGGTCATTATTTGTGAAAACTATTCTTCAAATCAAAATAAATGTGGATATTTAGAAATCTTATAAGGCAGGAGTGCCCATTAGGTCGATCGCGATCTACCAGTCGATTGCAAAGCGAACACTGGTAGATCGCAATTGAATGTGTCAAACGCAGCAGACAGGAAGGGGCGGGGCACCTCTCCCCGTGTGCAACATCAGCCACATTCGGCCACATGAGCACCGCGGGAGGACAGGGCGCCGCCACACGAGAGGAGACCTAGGAAGCTGCTGCAGTGGAGGTAAAAAAAAGACAGACAGGGGAGGGACATCAGAAAAAGTGAGAGAAGAGACAGCAGAGAAAGTGAGAGAAGAGACAGCAGAGAGAGAAGAGACAGCAGATAGAAACAGGGGAGAGAGCGTTAGGAGAGAGAGAAGAGACAGAGGGCCAGTTCACACCACAAAGTATGCTTTCTGCAGCCACGCCCCCGCCTGCAGTGCGCTCGCCCACACCCGGAACGCAGGCAAATTAGTGCCTGCGTACCGGTCCAGTGCGATCTTCAAAAATGCTGCAAGCACTAGTGCCTGCATTCCAGGTGCGAGCGATAGCACTGCGGTGGGGGGGACGTGACTGTGGTGGCATTCACGTCAATGCACCGCCCCTCCCCCTCCCGCCCCTGAATGCAGGTTTTGGTAGATCTCATTGAGCTTGTGATTTGAAAAGTAGATCTCCAGATGAAAAATGGTGGGCGCCCCTCCTATAAGGTGTTTGATTTACTTTGCCAAACGTTTTTCAATGTATATAGTAGAATGCAGTTAAAAGTTTTTCTAAATGATTATTTTCACATTGATAAATAACTTTTTTTTGGAAGTGAATCACTCATATATACTCTTTTATTTGATATGACTCCAAGTTTGATCATCATATCATCTACACACACATATACATCATCTTTGCTGACATGACGAGAAACAACATAGATGAAGAACCCCAAACCATTTTCTAGCCAACTTCATGCTGTATGAAAATCAGACACTCATAAATATACATGTGGTAAAGTATTTATAAGCTGATGTGCAAATGTTACAACACCCAGTGGTGTGTTACAGAATGCGTAGCAGTTATTTAACACTTCTTGTGGGTTTTTTAAGACAGTTGAATGAATGTGCTGCTATTGCTGTAAAATAGGCAGGTCTCATTAGCAGCCAAAATACTCGACAGTCATGTAGGCTGACAGGTAAAAATTTATACTGTGTATCCAGGCTGTTGAAGTATGCAATTAGTGCGTTATAGTACATCTCACAAGCAGCTCAGCAGAGATCAGGTAAAAGCTCGGTCTATTGATTTAATGCTGTGTGTTGATAATCCAATCTCTGTAGTTAGTGAATAGAATGAAGGAGGGAGGATGGGTATCAGTATTGCTCAAACTTTCTGTTCAAGTGTTGGATTTTTCCACGTGAGAGAGACTGGTCTCACAATCTCTCTATTGGTGATTCTTTATAAGTTGTGAAGCTTTCACATATTGTTGTTTCTCTGTCAATTCTCATACTAGTTCTACTGCAGATAGCAATGTCATATCAAACTTTTGCATATTGCCAATATTGCCTAGTGGACCTGAACTAAAGTTTGCTGCTTTTTTAGGAAACATCTGAAATATGTTAATTGTGCATTACTGGTTCACAGAAAATTCTACCTTTTGTTTGAATTCCTCCAGAATAATAGCAATGTACTTCCTGACATATGACTGTGCCTAGAAATTCTGGTCCCTACAGTCCTATAGCAGTATACCCGCTGTGTGAGTGATGCTGTTGTCAATGGCTGCTAGCCTCACAAAATTTGGAGTGGGATTAGGTAAAATCACTACTGTGCTGCTCAAGTTTTTGCTGGAGAGAAAACTGCAGTGATAGGATCTACCTGCTTCTGCTTTATTCATGATGTACATCTTTGCTTACTGCACGTCTCCTGCTGCTCCATTCATCTTATCACCAGTCATCAGGGTGCATCTTTGACATGAGGAGCTCTGTTTCTTTACAAGAATCAGTGGCTCCACACATGTGCTCAATGTGGAATAAAGCATGGTAAGTCAGTGATGAACAAAAAATGATTCAAAGGCCTTTCAACCTCCTCAAAGGTCCAGAGAGTCCCTGGTATATTCAACACTTATCCACTAAAAACAAAACCCTGCTTTGTGGACTATAATGGACCAATACAAATATATTTGTTCAATGTTTATACTGTATATGTATTTAGAAAAAAATAATTAGAGCTGTGCCCCCATAAAATGTCTGTTAATTAATTGAAAAACCATAACATCATCATGGTAAGTTAAAAAGTAATAGACTGCTAGGTATCAAATCCTAGGGAGTTATGCATACACAAAATCTTTCCATACACTACCCTTGTATTTCTAAAGGTAGAAACTCCAAAGAAT
The DNA here is from genome assembly GCF_000935625.1 of Nanorana parkeri. Lineage (NCBI taxonomy): Eukaryota > Metazoa > Chordata > Amphibia > Anura > Dicroglossidae > Nanorana > Nanorana parkeri. The sequence continues at coordinate 1,335,507 of NW_017306469.1, read as the reverse complement.
AGAGCCTTTCAGTGGATGCCCAAAACTAACTAGGAACAAACTTGCTAATTTATGAATAAGAAGACCCTCAGCATAAATATGTGAATTCTATTTGTGACACTGCGAGTGGTATTCCCCTACTCCACCAGGGGGTAATTCCAGATTATAATGATAGAATCCTTCATTAATAGAAACAAGCACCATCAGTTTACAAACTTCAATCAGCCTGTGTGCCGTCCATATTGGCACACAGGCTGATTGAAGTTTGTAAACTGATCTATCCTTGAACTACTCATTTATGCTTCTGATCGATCTACCATTGTGAATACCTATGAACTCTATTTTGCTATTTTTAAACAATAAAGAACCATCTGCACTAGGGTGGGTGGGTGCCCTTCTCTTTTTTTTTGTCTTCCAGTTATACAGTTCCCTTGGCTGTATAATAATGGCTTATAATTAATCGAAATTAATCGATTAAAAAAAATTTGATTAATCGAACACAAACATTTTAATCATTACCAGCCCTAATAAATAT
>NW_017306469.1:1294196-1333873 GCF_000935625.1 Nanorana parkeri | reverse complement strand
CGTCCATATTGGCACACAGGCTGATTGAAGTTTGTAAACTGATCTATCCTTGAACTACTCATTTATGCTTCTAATCGATCTACCATTGTGAATACCTATGAACTCTATTTTGCTATTTTTAAACAATAAAGAACCATCTGCACTAGGGTGGGTGGGTGCCCTTCTCTTTTTTTTTGTCTTCCAGTTATACAGTTCCCTTGGCTGTATAATAATGGCTTATAATTAATCGAAATTAATCGATTAAAAAAAATTTGATTAATCGAACACAAACATTTTAATCATTACCAGCCCTAATTTATATATACACACACAACATGATTTGGTGTGCAAGGAATAACGTAGCCAGCCACAGATACATTTTGATTTGTTAGGTTTACAGACTTTAAGCAATTTACAGGGGCATGTTATTGCTGAATCAGTAAATCTTAGACAACTGAAATAATATACTGTATCAGAGGACTGCAGCACACTATATCACTTATATATTATACCTATTACAAAGTCAGGCCACCCAAAATCATATTTCAGTTTTTTGTAGATGCAGCAGACTTAAATCACCTAAAAGATGTGTAGCATCTCACAGGAACTCCTGTGCAGATGTTCCCAGGTCTACTTTTTTGCCATGGCCATAATGAAGGGGTCCCACAATCTCTGCTGACAAATACATTTTTTAAATGTATTTTAGCTTTTCCTTCTTTGAATGCAAAAAGAAAAGAAAAGTGGGAGCACATAATGGTGGATTATGATGGAAAACACTCAAAGATGCTTGGATACTTGTCTTACTCACACATCAGCTGGAATATAATGCAGTTTCATTAAACTAAAATTGAGGTGCTGCCATCAAAATAGCTAAACAGCTCATAAATAGTTGCATTTCTGGGTTATGTGTATTATTAGCAAAGTGAATCAGAGAGTGAATTATTGAGAGAATGAATGGGTGAGTGAACTAGTAAGTGAATTGAAGACTGAATGCATAAATAAATGAATTAGGGATAGTACCTAGGGATAACTGTCTCCCAAAACATAGAAAATGTAATCTCTTTGAGCCTTGTCCCTGTGGAAAAACAATTAAAGACGAGATGCAAAACATTGTAATAAAAGTTGATGTTTAACCCTTTTGCTGCCACCAACATGTAGCTGCCTGGACTATGTTTACATGTGTAAAGCCGACTGTCGAGTTTACACCGGAAGCGATTCTGGCTACTGAGCTGCCACCAGATCGCTTCAACAGCTCCCACCCAACACCTCAGCCTTGCTTCCTGGGCTCCGCTGCCCTTCGACCCTGCACCAACACCGGCATGTCAGATGTCAGCTGAAAGCTTGGAAGGAGACCAACGAACATTCGTTTGCCAATCTCCTCTGTACTCTATAGGACCAGAAGCGACGCTGATTGCATCACTTCTGGTCCATGTTATATAACCCCTGTTAAAATTAAGCAAATTTACCCTCCACACACTTCATTATGCCCCACATGTCTCACTATTGAAGGCACCTTCTTTCAAAGGCTAATGTGAAGAAAAAAAAAATGGTTGGAAGTGGACTTTTCTAATTACTTAAACCTACAACTATACAGATTAACATTCCTCAGTAGAAATGACCCAGAAACGTTTAAAAAATTGTGGTCACAATGGATAGAAAACATCAATAGTAATATTAAAATAGATTCTCATTGGTAACCAATATCGTTTGAAGATTTGTTTCCTTCTAATTTATTATTAAGTAAACGTTATGCATTTATGCAATTTTGAATGCTCATTTATATAAAATATTGTAAGTTTCTTTAAAAAAAACACTATTACAAGATTTTGTTTAATAGGTGATTTTATCATCGGTTTGGTATATTATTATTTTATGATTTTATTTTCTCTTTTGTATTGTATAACTGCAATAAAAATATACTGTTAAAAGGGAATGGTACCTATGGGCTTATAAAAGTGGGTCTGCCCCCATCTGGTTGATACTACATATAGGGCACCTGGGTGCCAGGTGTAAATTATCTACAAAGAGACAATTGTTACAAAATAAACAAGGCACTGTGATGAGACCCAATAAAAGAGATGATGAGAGAAGAGAACAAGGAGAAAAATGGAACAAAAATCACATGGAAAGGATATGATGATTCATTATTGGCATCAAGGGAGAGGACTGATTGTCATAAAAGATTTTCCCTCTGAGACCTGTTTGGTAGACACATCCCAAACTGTTTTTTTGTTTTTGATTTTTTTCCAGCTTCCTGAGAAGCGTAAATGATTCATGGGCTGGACATGGAAACACCCATTGCCATCATAGTCAATAAGATTGAATAAAGAGGTTCAACCTCTCCCACATTGATAATTTCATTAACAATGTCACCCATATGTCTTGGGTACCCTAGGGAGTGCCCTACCTCTAAGGCCAGGTTCACACTTGGGTGATCCGTGACCGCGTGGCAATCATGCACAAAACCAGACGGCTGCGCAGTCACGGAATCGCACGCCACCGCCGATTGCGCAGGTGGTGCCATTATTTTCTAATGGCGGCCCAGTGGCTCCCGGCAGATTGCACAGTGTACCTGCAGCGATACCACCCGTGCAACTCGGTTTAAAAAACATGTACCTTTTTTCAGCAATTGCTGCACGGATGTAACCCCATTGAAATCGATGGGGCCACACAGCAACCGTTCCCACGGTTCTGAGACACGGGTCCTGGGATCGCCGAAGTCTGCACTAGCCATTTGACACTGTGATGTAGGAAAACTGCAAGATCTAAGTAATGTAAAGTAAAACAAATATGCTCTTGCAATTTCATTTTACTTACAGGCTTGTGATATTTTCCTGCCTGACCTCAATTCACTTGCAACTAATTTATCTAGTATAGACTTGGTTGTAGTTTGTGGCAGCCTGCCTGCCTATTACGCTTTGCTACCCCTGTGGAAGATCTGTAGAGAACAAAGCAAATAAAAAGTCCAAAGAAATATTGGGTAATGGAAAAATAGTAGAAGATATGGTCTTAAAATGAATCTTTCTTTTTACAAAAGTTGACAAAAGACATATAAAGACATATCACTGCCAAGCTTAACCTTAAAGCAGGACTACAACCTTGTATCCATTACAACCAAGGAAGGTGCCATCGTAGCCTCTATTTTGATTGCAATTGCCATGGTGCTGCACATGGGATCAGCTATGACATCAGCCATTTGAGGAGCACACTGGCATTCTTGACAGTTGACATAATCAAATAAATTCATTAAATCAAACTGTTTAATAAATGCACTGCGCTTTAAACACTCCAATAATAACCGTGAAAGAAATACTGTTACAATTCAACGTGATGTGTGATATCCACATTACTATGCAAATAACTTGTGTGGATAATTATAAACCATTTCCAATTTCTGTGTAGTCCTCTTTAAGCGTGATTAATACACCTCTGTGCTCATCCGCTGAATCCACTGATAGTGGAAAAACCTTGCTTCCATGTTTTCACTGTGCTTAAGGAAATATATCTGCACTTACCAACTCTCAATGGCCACCTTATTTCAGATTAGCCACACCAGCTTGTTAAACAATTTCCTTTCACCACTCTGATGCTCCGGTATCCAGGAGTTAAGTACCTTCAGTTAGGCCGTTTTCTCCTATCATGCCCGATATTCCTCCGTAGGTACTCAGAAAAGCACATACATACTTTCCATTATGTAGTATACAAACTCATCTGTTGATAAGAATAAAAGTTGCACTTACATAAGTACACGATCACACAGTCGAGAGTAGGTATGAGAGTATGTATTTAACATCAAGTTGAATTTGTATTTATTTCATGTTTATTATTGGAGTGTTTAAAGCACAGTGCATTTATTAAACACTTTGACAGTTGACATGCCTTAAAAGTAAATGTTTTTTTTAGTTAAGAAGGAAGAAACATGTGTTTATATGTATTATACGATTTATATGTGTTTTATATGTATTCTATATCTATATGTGTTAACCTGTTTTCATGTGACTGGATACCATGATCCACTTTTTTGAAAGTCAATCAGTCAACACTTCCCCACCCAGTGCTCTGGTCTGAGGAGAAAGGGTTCTTCAGAATGAAGCGCTGGGATTTTAGGAGATTTACATCCCAACCCTTAGGGGTCTATTCACAAAGCTGCCTAGGGCAGCCGAGTGAATGACCTATCAGAAGTGAAGTGAGCCGAACACTGTTCGGCTATTCACTTCAGGCTGGTACGGCTGATTTCAGCCGTACATCGGCTGAAATCAGCCGTACATCGGCTGAAATCAGCCGTACATCGGCTGAAATCAGCCGTACATCGGCTGAAATCAGCCGTACATCGGCTGAAATCAGCCGTACATCGGCTGAAATCAGCCGTACATCGGCTGAAATCAGCCGTACATCGGCTGAAATCAGCCGTACATCGGCTGAAATCAGCCGTACATCGGCTGAAATCAGCCGTACATCGGCTGAAATCAGCCGTACATCGGCTGAAATCAGCCGTACATCGGCTGAAATCAGCCGTACATCGGCTGAAATCAGCCGTACATCGGCTGAAATCAGCCGTACATCGGCTGAAATCAGCCGTACATCGGCTGAAATCAGCCGTACATCGGCTGAAATCAGCCGTACATCGGCTGAAATCAGCCGTACATCGGCTGAAATCAGCCGTACATCGGCTGAAATCAGCCGTACATCGGCTGAAATCAGCCGTACATCGGCTGAAATCAGCCGTACATCGGCTGAAATCAGCCGTACATCGGCTGAAATCAGCCGTACATCGGCTGAAATCAGCCGTACATCGGCTGAAATCAGCCGTACATCGGCTGAAATCAGCCGTACATCGGCTGAAATCAGCCGTACATCGGCTGAAATCAGCCGTACATCGGCTGAAATCAGCCGTACATCGGCTGAAATCAGCCGTACATCGGCTGAAATCAGCCGTACATCGGCTGAAATCAGCCGTACATCGGCTGAAATCAGCCGTACATCGGCTGAAATCAGCCGTACATCGGCTGAAATCAGCCGTACATCGGCTGAAATCAGCCGTACATCGGCTGAAATCAGCCGTACATCGGCTGAAATCAGCCGTACATCGGCTGAAATCAGCCGTACATCGGCTGAAATCAGCCGTACATCGGCTGAAATCAGCCGTACATCGGCTGAAATCAGCCGTACATCGGCTGAAATCAGCCGTACATCGGCTGAAATCAGCCGTACATCGGCTGAAATCAGCCGTACATCGGCTGAAATCAGCCGTACATCGGCTGAAATCAGCCGTACCAGCCTGAAGTGAATAGCCGAACAGTGTTCGGCTCACTTCACTTCTGATAGGTCATTCACTCGGCTGCCCTAGGCAGCTTTGTGAATAGACCCCTTATTCACCCAAACATTGTATTTTTCAGTTCTGTTCCTGCTTTTCTAATTTTTAAGGAACTCCGTAATACCGTTTAAACAAACAAACAAACAAAAAATATATATATGTATATATATCGCCTTTTTTACATTGTTTTTTTTTTCCACCAAGGGTTAAAACCGTGGAGACCTTGTTTTGGCTGTCGTTGATTTGTTTCCCTTAGACTGCAGTTATTTTATTTTCTTTATTGCTGTTTCTGTATTCTTTTATGCATTTTCTGTTTTTTATGAGTTTTTCTATGTCCTTCTATAAAAAAATTTCTGCAGGAGAGTTTGGCAGCTTAACTACTACCTATATAACCACTTTGATTTAAACACTACTCACTTTTTGTTTCATATAAGCAGCTGTAATATGTCCCCTCTCTTAAAACACATATATGGAAATATCTGATAGATAGATAGATAGATAGATAGATAGATAGATAGATAGATAGATAGATAGATAGATAGATAGATAGATAGATAGATAGATAGATAGATAGATAGATTTTTGCATGTACCTTTTGGGTCTGCTATAAAAATAAATTCACAGGCGATATAATCAAAGGGATAAGTGTAAAAACATATTACAAAATCAATTATTGTTGTGCAGTATTACAATCATTGCAGTTTTGCATTGATTAGACTTAAATTACACATGTCAATATAACAAACTGCAAAGAATGAACAAAGTACAATATAAGTACAATATAACAAACTACAAAGAATAAAAGGAGGATTCTGGATTTATACATTTACACAATCATTATAAAACACAGTACAATGTATTGCAGTTAATTTTTTTATCAGCTGAAATCTCCTCGAATCCCTAACATGCAAATAACTTCCCTTGGCAAACCTACCAACCACAATATTTAGTGGGTGGAATGTATGTTTAATGGCAGTTCCCCAGGAAGAGGATAAAAGGAAGGAACTTGTTCCTCTGAAACTGCAGTGGCATTTTATAAGCATCAGTTTTGATAAAAAGTACTGTTTCCTGGAGTTCTTTTAGATACTTAAAGTTCTGTCTAAAGAGAAAGTATAACCAGACATGTTATGGTGGTGTGTAATTATAGAAACCAAAAAGCCCTCTAATAATACAGTGCGAAGTACAGTAGAGCCTTCTTAAAACAGAAAGGGCTGAATTTTTACTAAATTGTGTGAATATTCACTTAAGTTATCCAATGATCTGCAGAGCAAATCTCAGTTTACTTATTTCATCTGCACATGATCGGGGATTCAAAGTGAACAGTAATTTAATTTTCACATAATTGGATAATGAAAGTGAATATTTACACAACTTATTGTGTTAAGCTTTAGTAAATCAGACAGGTACCTGGGGTATCTTGCTAAATTGAAGGTGTTTTTATTGATTCCAAATTATGGTATACACAGTTGTGAGATTGCAGTCAGATCTTGGACGAGTTTTGCCTCAAACAGTGTTTACTCATCAGGCTGATTATTAGCATACTTAAAGTGACACTAAATTCAGGAGTTAAACCTTAAAAATGCTTTCAAGCACTATAAACAAAAATGTGGCTTATTTGTGTGTCACTCAGCTGTAGATCCTCAAATCATCTGTTCTTCCTTCTGGAGGGTGGCTACTGTTGTTCCCCATGGTCCCTGTGTGTGTTGTAAAGTAGTCACCCCTCAAAGCTCACTCCTGTGATGGACTACAATTTCATGTTTACTAATTTGTATTGAGGTTGTAGTCCATCACGGGACATTGAGGTTTTAGTGGTGGCTACTTTACAACAAACACAGGGACCATGGGGAACAAACGTAGCCACCCTCCAGAAGTAAGGACGGTGTCAGCATCAATTCAGAGATGATTTGAGGATCTACAGCCAAGTGATACACAAATAGGATACATTTTTGTAAATAGTTAAGGTACTTGAATGCATTTTTAAGATTTTAATTACTGAGTTTAGTGTCACTTTAAAACATAGGTCCTCCCATAAGGAGACACTATCAATCAATCAATCAATCAATCAATCAACAACTGCACTTTAATCTCTGACAAACATGACACCAAAGGACATATACAACCAATTGGAATAGAATTCAGAATGTATTGTTGTCAGCCTTCCTTTCATTGATGTGGATAAGCTGAATCTAGGAACTTTTGTCATTTAGCGTTAATGTTTTTGTTGTTGGGAAAAAATGATGAGCAAGAAACGATCCAAGAGACATTCCATGCCACAGACATTTCAAGCCATTGTAGCTAAGTCTAAACGATTGCCAATTTTGCAGTGTTTGAAGCTAGCCCCAGAATCAGCAGCTTATCTAATGAAGCTGTGGATGACCACGGCACATCAGTGATTTGTAGTTACGAAGATCAGCACTGTGGTCGCATACAGCAGTAACTCTGTAGCAGTTGCTTCCTCAAAATTCACATCTCCATAAAAGTCTCAAAACATTTTAGAAAAAAAATATTAAAAATAGTGGGTTCTAAGGCCTCTTACACACATAGGGCTATTATCTACAACTGGAGATTCCTGTGACAAGAACCTGTGGATACTTGCGGCAGGAATGCCAGGTGGGTTGGTACAGATACGGCCACTGTGCATCTTCAAATTGCACTGAAGAGGTGCATAAACCTTTTTTTAAATTGCATCGCACCACATCACATGGTAAGTTACCATGACTTGTGGTGATGCTATGCACAAACGATGGCTAGATGCGTAGGGGTGCCATTAAGAAATAATGGCACCACAGCGCACCGAGCAGTGTCATATGCAATCTCGTGAAATAACTCCACACCTAATAGTGCCATATGTGATAGCATAGATACAGTATGAACAAGGGCTTATGCTTGGAAAACACTATTATCTGCTTCGGCTGGTTTTTATGAATACGCCTTACAGTACTGTGTCAAATAAAACAATATAGCAACCATTCCCAACCAGTGTTCAGTCACAAGTTGCTAGGGGCTCCCAGAGCTCTGGCTGACTGACCAACCATTTGATGGTGCCTGCATAGTTCCAGGGCCATTTTGGAAAAACCAGTAGAATTACACCAGTTATCTTTATAGCTGTTTGTAGGGGTGGCATTTTAACCACCATTGCAAGGGTTGCATTATTCCCAATGACCACCAATGTAAGAGCATTTTTCCCATTGAAAAAATAGTTTGGTATCTGATAACTTTATTACAGCTTTGAATTTCAGCACACTGCACAATATGTTTGATCTAGCATTATTGTTTTGAATAAGTTATACGGTGTCATTCTGCACATTTGTTTCCGAAAGCTTAAGGGCTCAGTTACACTAGATGCAGTGCGTTCCGGCCCGATTTTGGCCGGAACGCACTGCCTCGCATTGCGGCCGGCTCACTTTTTAGTGGGGTATGAGGGGGCGTGGCGGGCCATTCAAGTGAATGGCGCCTTAGCCACGCTTTCCGGCCGCAATGCGATCCTTCGCATGGGATCGCAAGGCACATTGTGCCTGCGGTCTGGCCCTGTGCGATGCGATCAAAATAGTGCTTGTAGCATTTTGAGCTACAAGCACAGGTTCGGACCGCAGGCACAATGTGCCTTGCGATCCCGTGCGGCGGATCGCATTGCGGCCGGAGGGCGTGGCTACGGCGCCATTCACTTGTGCCTCCTAACCCACTAAAAAGTGAGCCGGCCGCAATGCGAGGCAGTGCGTTCCGGCCAAAATCGGGCCAGAACACACTGCATCTAGTGTGACTGAGCCCTTAATGTTGTCAAGCCTTTGAGACTTATAGAAATCACATTAGCTGCTCTCCTATCTTTTAGCTTAATATATCATACTTCATTTCATCCATTTCTCGCACAGTATATATCTGTTCACAAAAAAATGTAACACGAATAAGACTTGTTTTCAGGAGAGAAGTTTAGGAGATGAAAAGCCTAAGAGGAATTGCTAGAGTTGTTAAAACTGGACTTAAAACAAAGATCCCAGTAAGCCTTCTTCTGGTTTACTAACAATATCCCCTTGAAGTTTATCTTTTTGCTGTAATTCCAAAAGCACTTGTAACATAGGTTGCTGTGGCAGGCTGCTGTAGTAATAAGTATCAGGAGACTCTGTAGCATAGCTTAGAACAGACATAGCCAATTTTCTTGACTCTGTCAAAAGCCAATTTTGCAAAGGATTATGGTACTTGCAGATGTAATACTTGTTGTTGGCCACAGCTTATAAGGAATTGGAATTGTAAACAAATGTCTATTCTGTAAATAGTTAAAAGATAACAAACTTTTCCACAAGCATTCTTGGGAGAGAGGTCAGGAGGCTGGGGAAGGTGGAGCAATTAACTTTATATAAAGCTAGCCATACACTGCGTGATTTTGAATGATTCCTGCTGAATTGTCAGGCATTTGAGTAATGGGGGGGTCCTGTTGGGATCCCCCGGCAGAACAAAAAAATAATTTTTTGTCGAAGGAGCTTGACTTTGGCCAGTCAGGCGCTGTTTGGTTATTGAGCAGCTGTTGGAGCAGCATGTTTAACATTGAGAGGGATTAGTGGTGTGTATGGCAGGTTTAGTCTCTGTCTTGCAAATAATTTATTTCAGGAGAGGGAGCTGGGAAATTAATTTACAGAAAAAGGTGCAAAAATATATGTATTATATATAAATATGGTATTCTGTGAGTTCTGCATGTATGCTTAAAAACATAACCAAATGGGAGAATTATGCTTTAACTAACTACATAATTTAAATCCCCTCATTACATACATTTGAATGAAACACACAGGGGAGCAAAAGTGCTGAGTTTATACAACTGGGAGCTGGCGGTGTGATAGAAGAAGGCTTGATTGGCACGCACAGTAAATGGCACACAAGTTTAAAGATAGCTTAGTGGAATTGTGAAGACGTCTTTACAGCCAGTGACAGCATCCATGCCTCACCTTACTAACAGGCCTCTTACTCAGTATTACAGTAATACAGCAAATGACTATTCATGTGTCTGAATTTCTCACTTTCAAGGAAAATGTGATAGATTGCAGAATTTAAGCCTTAAAAGCGCTCCTCAAACTGATGGTTCTTCTCTGTGCAGCTGAGAGATATTATTCTCTCCTTCTAGCTTATGTTCTTTATAGTGGACCTGCCATACAATATAGAAAATCCTTCTTGACTAATAGATTGCTTTGATGAAGATAAGCTATATTCCTACAAAATCACATTGGACCTTTGTCAATATTTTCTTTTAAATAGAGTTTATGAGAGATTTAGGCCTTCTCCTAAAGTGACCCTCTGACCTTCCTCTCCAGCATTCTGTAGCTGCTACCAACAAGTTTATCTGGCTTTCCTGGCACTCCAGCCTACAGGTGTTGTAGGCAGCTGAGTGAAGACCTTCAACAGTAGCACAGCACTGGTGGAGGGATACAGCAAACCAGTAGGCAAGGATATACTTTCCAAATTCAAAACATAGGGGTCTATAGCCAATAGTAAACTAGCATTGTACCCGTCCTCTGCTCATGGACCTGATGGGGAACTGAATAAAGAAAAAAGACTCGTGTCAGAATAAAGAAAAACTAAGGATCGGCCGAAGCTACGGCCAGATCCTTCGGCAGCTTTGTGAATAGACCCCATAGTCTGCATTTACACAGTCTATGCTATACAGTAAATGTTACTCAGCCTCAGCTAAAGGAGAGCCTTTCTTAGCATCTATGCCTTTTCCCTGGTACACATGATTTGTTACACTTAGAAGGTGCTTTACTTTTTTTGTATTCCACAGTGTTTTTTTTATTCTGGATATCGGCTTTTCTCAACCAGGGTTCAGGAAAACCCTAGTGTTGCTCTAGAGTTTGCTAGGGTTCCCATGAGCAATGAACAATTTCTTCATCTCTGAAATGTAACTACAGACACCAGTGATTCTTTTTGCTATCTGTAAGAGGGAGGGGGTATTCTTGCAGCTGACTACAAATTTAAAGAGCATTCTTCCAACTGGCCATCATGCTAATGTAAGCTAAAGTGTAGATAAAAGTTGCTATTAGCAAGGAATCCCTTAACTGGAAAGTTAGTTTAAGTGTTCTTCCGTGTTAAAAAAAATTGAAAAAGGGCTGCTTATCTTATATTATCTTGGCCTTTATACCAAGTGAAGAATCTTGAGCATTTACTATATGTTCTGAATTTTTAGTGATTGTTTGCACTTGATACAGGCATATCACCACTCTATTGTTGATCCCTATCTCTACCCTGGGTTAGTTTTTCAATCTGGCATGTTTGCATTTGACTAACAATTCAGTAGGAACTATGACACAGTCATTTTATCTATGGATGTTTATTATTCATGGTCCTTTTTATTATTCCTACATTTCCTGTTTAGAAATGGAATACAGATTAACATATGTTGTGATAAGTAACTGCAAGTAATGTCTTCTCATTATCCTAAGTACACCTTCACATTTATGCAAATACTACATTTAATTTCAGATGTGCAGTGCTTGATAATGAAATATAAAAATGCTATATCCTGCATTGATGAGGTCTATAAAACATTATCAGCATATGACATTAATATTTAAAAATGCAGAATTAATGACTCCTCTCGCACCTGCTGATTTGTTAATGTGCCAAGCCTCACACTGAATGCATTATTTTATTGTGAATGAGGTGAGGTCTAACACATACATTTACATGCTGCACTGTTTGCTTGTGTGTATTTGTATATATTGATATTTCAGGGAATGTCAATCAGCAAAATGCATTTTAAGAGACATTGCCATTAATAGATAGAAGTAACATAGTGATATTCAAATAGCAGCTTCAGTTAAAAAGTAAAACCTGTTTTTAAACAGTTACAGTTGTTTCTGCCTTGCTTTTCTTATGTGCAACCAGCCCTTGTTCTTGCTACTGATAGCAGAAGATAGCCGAGTCGTAGCAAATCTTTACTCTTCGTCTGTTCCTCAACTTTAAAGAGACCTTGTCACAGAATCACGGTGTTTAGTTTAAATATTTGTATGTGTTTTTCTGCTTTTGCTTGACCGAGATACTGAAGTGCTGTAAAGTTCCTAGCAATCTGACACTTTTAGGTGTGTCGGATTTATTTATCTTATGGCTGCTTACACTCCCTCTGTATGCTACTATGTCACGAGGCTCTGTACGTACAAGAAATCCATTGACACTGCAAAGGCTGTGTGCAAGAGGACCAAGGCCAGCATCAGTGGTAAAGGTCTTTTGACGGCACATCCAAGATGTTGATAGCAAGGGCACATGGCAGACCTTTTAGGGGATAACACTTTGAAGTAAGATGCCAGGAAATATACAAGGAACTAAAACCCAAATACAGAAATGTAATATATTGCAGCTTACCAATCCTTAAACATGGTGGCTGCATTACTTTTCTCTTTTCCTTTATTTTCACAATTTTTGTTTTAGGGTGGCTCCACTCTATGTAGGAGCAATGGAGCTACCCTTGGACAGCAGCATTGTCACCCTGTGGAGAGGGTAGTGTTAGATGGACTAACAAATTAAAACTGAACTCCAAATAAATACCTTTTAAGAAGTTACAGTGACAGTTTTCCTATTCCTCTAGGGATAAAGATTTAAATGAATAAAAATTACTATTGTCAGTGTTAAAGAAGAACTATGAGGTGAGTGCTTTTCACTCACCTCATAGTTCTACCCTTCCTGTGACAATGAAACTGTCACAGGTCGGCTCAGTAGATCAGGAGGTGAGTGAACACATACCGGCGTTCGCTCAACTCTCGATCCTGTCACGGAGAGGGGCTGGATTCCCCCCTCCCCGCTCCGATCCACCAGCGCTGACTGGCAGAACAGACGGGGGAGGGGGCAGGTACATATGGCTCTGCCTCTAGGTATGCAGAGCCAGCTGTCAGTCACGCAGCTGGGTGGATCCAGACATAATTGTCGGGATCCGCTTCAGCTGCGGCGTCTTAGTATACCGCGAGCAGCATATACTGAGCCCAGGGTGTATACTGAGCATATACTGAGCCTGAGCCTAGGGTGACAGGAGGACGCTAGTTTGTGTCCTCCCGTTACCCTAAGGAGAACTATGGGGAAAAGCCTTAACCCCATAGTTCTCCTTTAAATTGTTAGTCTCGGCTCTCTATCCGCCACTTTTGCTGGACAGTTTGGTCTATTAATGGAAGTTGAAAAATAACAGACTTACTGGCTGCATCGATGAAAATAAAATAAAAAAATGCCTTAAAAAGGAACCTAACTCACTCACTACATTTAAGGATTTCTAAGCTGAAATATATTACATATTTTCTTTTGGGTTTCAGATAAGCGTTCACTCTGGCAAGAAAGTTCTCTGGATAAATTTGCTATCATTCCAGATGGATTTTTGTATTGGGAGATATTCTCTCCGTATTTAGTAAACAGATAAGTTTCCCAGTTTCCAGTTGCAGAGATTGTGGCATTAAACTTGCCACCACAACTTCCCTACATCTTCTGGGGTCACAGAGTTTCAAAAGAGATCAGTGCTCTCCGGTACTGGGCTGGTGTTTTAAAAGGACAGACCCTCTTCCTTTTCACCTAATGCTAGCAGACATATGGTATGGTATTAGTATAACAAGAGGCTGTATGCTCATTGGCCCTCTAACTAAAGGGATATTTATAGTGTGTTGGTCTGGTGTTTGTTTTTATTTAAAAAATAAACAAACAAAATAAAACACACAGTTCAGATTTTGATCAGCACTGGACAGCTCATAAAATACCATTGTTAAAGGAGAACTATGAGGTGAGTGCTTTTCGCTCACCTCATAGTTCTAACCGACCTGTGACAATGAGACCGTCACAGGTCGGCTCAGTAGATCGGGAGGTGAGCGAACACATACCGACGTTCGCTCACCTCTCGATCCTGTCACGGCTCTCTGCCGTGACAGGGGAGGGGGCTGGATTCCCCTCGCTCCGATCCGCCAGCGCTAACTGGCGGAACGGACGGGGAGGGGGCGGGTATAGATGGCTGGCACAATTGTCGGGATCCGCTTCAGCTGCGGCGTCTCGGTATACAGCTCGCGGTATACTGAGCCTAGGGTGATGGGAGGATGCTAGTTTGTGTCCTCCCGTTACCCTAAGGAGAACTATGGGGAAAAGCCTTAACCCCATAGTTCTCCTTTAAGTGTTCATTTTATAGTGTATTTCCACGTTCACAGCCAAATTGAGATAACCCCTATTTTATATTTGTTACATGATCCCATTCACATGGCTTAAAAAAAAAAATGCTTCTTGTAGTTTACATTTCTTTTACTTGGATTAGGGTTTTAAGGTTTCAAATTTCTTCTTGTTTCTATTTCTTTGAAATGTTAGGAGGGGCTGTGAGGGGTGAGAGGTCTGAGGAGGCTAGCCCATTGTATGTTAATGAAGCTTATCAGTTAAACACAATCCTCAAATTTCAGTCCCAAGTCTTTCCATTAGAACAGATCACTATGAAAGGGCTAAGTAAACCTGGAATCAGCCTTCTTGCCTGATTACCAAAACATCAAAATGGTAGGTTTAAAAAAAAAAGTTTTTTTCTGTATGCTGTGTGAACAGGAAAACATAACGAACATAAAGAGGTGTTTTCTAAAATTTTACTTCAAAAATGGAAATACGCTTTACAGCGGCCAAGCCCATTTTGCTTCAGCATCAGAATCAGCAGTTACTCACAGAAAAAAGTTGACTCCCACACCACAAGCTTTGCTGAAAAAAAATGTATTGGTTTGTTGCTTGTAGCGTGCGACCAGATTTTTTTCTGTGAGTAACTAACAATTTATGCCTGGAAGGCTCACCATTCCTGGGTGCAGAGGCCATGCTATATAGGAAACCCTGATGGAAACAGATTTAGATATTTCGAAATGACCAATAATAATATTCTGGAAAGATAAATATTCCTGCTTTTATAGTATCTTCCGTTATAAAATATGATCAGTCAATCATATTGATAGGGGAATTCTACTCTTTTTTTTTTGCAATATGTCATTGGATAGGTAGCACAAGCATGAACTTCACTAATTAGATAATGTTGCATGTCTTTGTCTTGTCTGTTGTTGTTCTAATATAATACCCGATGTCTACCAACATGTAGAGTAATTATCTGCAATTTTAAAGCACAGCGTAGTGTACACAATTCCCAACATGCAGCTTTCTACTTGAGATGTCTGGAGATATAGGGACATGTTACAGAGGAGACATCATAGGGAGTCAATGTAACCCCCAACATATATTTTATATAGCATTTCCAATGATATCATTCACAGTAAGAGGGCCTGTCCATTAAATATACAATGCCCCTCACTTGTCAGTGTCTGGTGCTGGCTATAAGATGATAACAGGTTTGCACACAGAACATTTCAAAACAGAAATCTACTAGGAATCTCAGATTTCTCCCCCATGCTAATCTGCATCAGCCCAGTCTAGAAATGAACGAGAGTCACTCTCCATATCACACAAGCATATCTGTGTGATATATGTGTTTGTTCTGTACGATAAAATGCAAACATGAACGTTCTTAGAATATTTTGTTTTCAGGTTGAATGTAATGTCAGAAAAATAACGCATTATGGCCTCTAGATGGAGCTGAGCAGCATAGGAAATACATTTTTATTTCCTATGCTGCTCTGCTCCACCTAGATGCCATAGTGTGGTATTTTCCAAATGCAGTATACGGCCTTAAAAGAAAATATACTAAAAACGTTTGTTTTTGACTCTATTTGCACAGAACGAATATTCACAGAGATTTGCAGGGCGAATAGCTCTGCAAATAGCTTATAAATAGACCCCTATGTGTGTAGTGGTCTTGAAAGTTAACATCTGTTCAAGTTCGTGTGTCGGGGGAAAGTGGTCTAGATTGATTTCTGTGCTGAGAGATTGCAACTCAGCAGGTTGAAGACACACAGTGGTAAGAAAAATGCTTTGTGTAAATCTGTCCATCTCACATCCCCCTTAAAAAGCAGGCAGCAACAGATTTGATTTACTGTGAATTACTCGATAATGACAGCATAATCAAGCATGTAAACACAATGGGGGAAATACATCAAAACTGGTACAGATAGAATCTGGAGCAGATGTCCATAGTGACCAATCAGCTTCTTTCTTCAGTTTCTTCAGTTAAGCTTTGAAAATAACAAATAGAAGCTGAATGGTTGCCAAGAACAACTGGTCCAAATTCTGTCTGCTCCAGTTTTGATAAATTCCCCTTCATGTCTACATTGTTTCAGTCTACAGTACTTTTTTAACATTGTGACTATATGTCATACAATGATATACTTTAAAATTGCAAAGACCTTTTTGTTTATATCTTTGGTTATTGTGCCATACGTTGATTGGGTAACAATAAAGTAACATAAAAAAATAGAAAAGGGCAAGAATAAATGCAGAAGCGTACCTTTACTTAGGGTATTGCATGGATATCATAGATGGACACCACTTTTACTAAATGAATTCTGGATAATAAAAGGGAGCTTTATGAGACTGCGGAGGACACACAAGTACGCGTGGACTGTGTTAGATCGATTTAGCTGAAATAGAGATTCCTTAAGTAAGCTCTCTGCACGCACTGAGAATTAAGCAATCGATAGAGACTGTCAGGACCATGTTATACAGGAGTGTTACTAACTACTTTACAAACTACAGGTAGGAGGAAAAATTAATTTGCTTTTCTATGTTGGGAATACATTTGAGCTCCATACTGACACATACTGTAAGTGTTTAGTGTACAACACATAATCATTTGTAATGATCTGACGTGTATATTAAATCGCTGTGCTCTATTCATATAATTTTTTTAAATATGCTTATTAGGTATATACATGTGCAAATAGCCTGTGGTGCATTCACCACACAATAAATGTATTTATATAGTGACATCAATTGACACAGTGCTGTGCTTACTATTCATTTACATCAGTCCCTGCCCACAAGGAGCTTACAGTCAAAGATCCCTAACTAACTTGCATACATACACGCAGAGACTTAAATTACAAAACATTTCTTATGCTCATCTGCTCCATCTAGTGGCCATATTGTAGTATTACAACACACTACCTTTGAACTGGGAAAAAAATGACGTTAAGAACATTTGTCTTTGGTATTTTTCACCCAAAACTAATGTTTCCAGATATTCACAGGGTGAAAAGCCCTGCAGATTGTTTATAAACAGATCCCACACTGTCAATATAGCTGCTGTGAGCCAACCCTTTTATAGAAAGGGGACTGGATTATCCACTCCTTTAACAGCTTCCCAGCCAGCCGTTGTAATTAAATGCCTGGTCGGGAGCTTCTTGAATGTGAGCGGGCATTTAAAAACGTCCTTTTAGCTCCGAGGCGGCGCGCACCAGTGGAAAACTGTCAAACTTGTAAACAGCCATGGCTGTTTACATACAAACATTACGATGGCTATACACTCCTGCAGCTGCCAGTCCCGAGCTCCACGATCTCCTCTCTGGTGTCAAAATGCAGGGAAGTGATGTAAATTACATCACTTCTGCATTCAACTGTCATTTCTGGCTACAGGAACTAGAGGGAAGCTGGTGAAGCAGGCCACTGCTTTATCAGCTTCTTCGGGGGTCCCCAAAAAGAAAGCTCTATCTGTCCCCAAAACATGGTATAAAATGTATTTCAGTACAGCATTGCATATCTGAATGAATGTCTAAATACCTCAGCACTGAATACTGAAAACTGGCCTGGGCTCTTGTGACTGGTTGTGATGACCAGAACTTTTCCTGGGTAAACTCATCCCTGCAGGTGACCACTGTTTTTTTAGGCCATTCAGTTTTATTCATATCATAAAAAGTTACTTTTTAAGGTTTAGGTGTAAGCTACAGATAATGAAATGTTTTATGAATGTTTGTTAATGAAGACGTAAAGAACCACAATACTTCTATATTCCATAATAAACTTTTCAACCCCCACACACACACCCTCACGCACACACCCTCACGCACAAACAACCCCCTACTCCAGCATTATACTTACCTTTGTACCCAAGCCACATTCTTATAATGTTCTGCTCCATAAAAGTCTATGTGGGCTCATTGCCCAGGCACAGAGAGGATTTGTTGTCCAAGGGGAAGTATACATTGCAAGCACACGTCTCTCATACAGGGGTAAGTAATAAGCTGCCGTAGGCGTGCTAGTGCAAGTTAGTTCAGTAGGAGTGATGGAGGTCGGTTTGAGAAAATGCAGATTTTTTACCTTCAGTGAAAAAGTTCAGAAGGATCAGTAGATCCAGAACTAGAGACAGCTGAAACTGCAGAATTTAATTCTTTAAACTCTGCATTGCCCCACCACCTTGATCCGCACAAACCTTCCTATTTATCCTCCGATGTGATGGGCAGCCTCACCAATCAACACAGAGCCTCAGAATGTGGGAGGGGAAGGAACCAGATTAACCCATATCTAATATCTACCCTGAGGTCAGATGTGCAGGTACAGTACAACCACCAAAAGATCATTCCCTACAAAGATCTTTCCATAAGTATTAACACGTAGATTGCACGGGAATTATTATTATTATACAGGATTTATATAGCGCCAACAATTTGCTCAGCGCTTTACAAAAGAGTGGAGACAGTACAGTTACAATACAATTTACAATACAATACAGTTTCAGAACAATAGGGTTGGAAGGTCCCTGCTCGTGAGAGCTTACAATCTAGTAGGAGGGGCAAGTGATGCAAAAGGTAATAATTGTTTGGACTGAGTTATTGGAGGAAGTAAAAGGCAGTTATGGTAAGATGAGATAGGCTTCCCTGAAGAGATGGGTTTTTAAGGATCGCCTAAAGGTGGGCAGCATGACAAGGAATGTATGATTGTTTTATGGAGAAAGAAAACAGCTCAGTTTTGGGGTAAACAGTAGTCACCAGCTGAGAAAATCTAAAGCTGGTCATGCACTGCTCAAACTGCTGGCAGAATCAGCGGTCAGAATACAATAGTCAGAAGGGGAGATTCCTCATGCACATTATATAGTTGGCTAATTCGCTGTATGGCCAGGTTAACTCAGATGGTCATCCCTCTGAGTTTTAGTCCAGTGTATGTCTGGACAATTCAAAGAGTGCTCACACAGACATAATTCTTTTCCAGTCTAGGCATAATTGACCACAATGGTGCAGATTTATGTATCCACCCTTGCCATTGAATGCTGGGGAAGAATCATGTTTGTGTATCTGCGATAGGGAACTATAAGATCCTGTGGATAAAGGACTGCTTTCTGACAGTTCCTATGTCTTAGAAATGTTTCTACTAAATACCATCTGTTCCACAAACAGTTAAGAGAAAACTAATATCCCAAACACATTTATTGAATCTCCGCTTTTTGTTTGCAAACAATTATCTATTCTGAGCAGTGCTCAGTTTTTAGAAAAAAAAGTAATTTCAATGAGACTCCAATCAATATCTATACAAAAAAATAGCAGACCATTCTAAGTATTCCCGGAGAGAAATGGCGCTGAAATGTTTAGCAGATAGGAATAAATATTAGATGGTTGTTAAATCTCAAATTGCTTGAAAATAACACCAGGAATGTTTATTCCTCCCAAGGGAAAGAACCTTCCCAGAGAGGAAAGCCAATCTATCACATATTAACTCCATCCTGCAGAAGATTCTGATAAACTATGAGATGTTTATCTTTACTATATCGAAGGATCATTTTGCCTCCATTTTGGCAAAGTACTTGAGTGCACTAATAAATAAAGAGGAGATGTTTGAGTCTGGTAAACTATTGGGCTGATAGGAGACGGATACTGATGACTCTCTCAATAATGCTGTATGTACTTTGGAGACTGATGAGATTGCAGCCGGCTCAGGAAAATTACATTATTCTGATGGAGAATAATTTAAAGGAGAACTGATACTCCTTTTTACATGATTGTGAACTGTAACAATAGTTAACCTCCCTGGCGGTATGATTATTCAGGATTTTAGGTACCAAAAGCGGCACATTGTTTTTTTGACGCCAAATCGTGCTCTCTTGGATGCTATATATTGAATCCACATGAGCCTTCCCTTGTAGGCCATTAGACTTTCGTCTATGGTGATGTCTCTTTCTGGCACGTAGGTTTGCTGGAAATTCCTCAAAATCATATGGGATACCTTCCAAATTTTTTTCAGTTTTGGGGCAGGATGAGTGGCTTCGTCAAATTCCTCATTGTCTGCGAAGTGTAAAAACTTCATTATGAGGGAAAACCTGTACTCCGACATGACCGTGCCAAAGAATGGAGTGGCAAGTAATTTATTGGTTGTCCAATACCACTTCTGCAGAGGTTTCCCCACCACTCCCTGAAGAATTATTAGGCCCAGAAACTTCCAGATGTCATCTCTGGTCACTGGTTCCCACTTTCTATTTCTGGAAAACTTCCCATGCAGGGTTGTGGATTGCTGTTCATTGTACCGGTTTGTCTCGGTAACAATCTCATCAATAACCTCATCGGTCATAAATAATTTTAGGTAGGCCAAGGGGTTATCATGTTCCACATCTACCTTCCTACCAGATGCTCCAGTAAATGGGAATCTTGGGGGCGCTGCGTGATCCGTACCACAATCAATAGGGCACCAAGTTCGCACATCACTTAGCTCAGTCGCAGAATCCGCGCTTTCGTCACTTTCAGTGTCTGACGACGAACTTCCCCACGCATCGCTGTCGCTCAATTCAATAAGTGATTCCACATCACTATCGCTATTTTCTAGCTGCTCAAAAACCGCTTTTGACCTCAGCGGACGCTTGTTTGATGCCATGGACGCTGTCAAGTTTTCCAGGCAAATATAATAGTAAAAGTGCAGGAAGAACACTGGTACTATCTATAGGAACAAAGCTGAGCTGAAAAAATTCGTTACAGTATCGAAAAAGTAACGAAATAGCACTGTCTTCTCTATAATACAATGTATTAGAATATGTATGTGGTGTTTCACTTTTGAATTTCGCGCCGGATCCGCCTCCTTACGACGCTGACGTTAGCGTACGCTGGAGACGGATGCCGGCATTGTGCGAAGGAGACGCCGAGATGCCGCGGGGATCGAGGGACAAGGTTAGTGTGATTTCAGGGTATTCCCGAGTGTGGCTCGGGGTTACCGTTCCTAGCTAGGAAATTTAACCCCGAGCCACACTCGGGAATACCGCCAGGGAGGTTAAGGTGATTTTTTCTTGCAGTTGCCTACTTGTTCTTAACCACTTGCTGTCTGGAGCAATTTCTTACTATTTGCACACACATGATAAAATATGAATTTTTGGCTAGAAAAGCCAGCTTCAAACCCCCAAACAATGATACAGAGGCCCTGTAGAATAAAAAGAAAATGCTAGTTGCAATTTTTTATGTTGCATGGTATTTGCGCAAGTATGAACAAAAATGTAATATATTATTATTATTATACAGGATTTATATAGCACCAACAGTTTGCGCAGCGCTTTACACTATAAGGAAGACATTACAATCACAATACAATTCAAGACAAGATGGTAAGGAGGGCCCTGCCCGTGAGGGCTTACAATCTAAAAGGGAAGGGGAAGTGATACATGAGGAGTTAGCAGTGTGGGGATGAATTGTTTGAGAAAGTGATAGTTCAGTGGTTAGGTTGAGGCGGGATAGGCTTCCCTGAAGAGATGAATCTTAAGGGATCGACTAAAGGCAGTCAGAGTGGGAGATAGACGGACAGGTTGTGGTAGAGAGTTCCATAGGATGTGAGAGACTCTAGTGAAGTCCTAGAGGCGAGCGTGGGAGGAGTTGATGAGGGAGCTGGAAAGCAGGAGATCTTTTGAAGAGCGGAGGGGACGGTTAGGGTGATACTTTGAGACCAGGTTTAAGATATATCCGGGGGCAGAGTTGTGGATGGCTTTTTAAATGGTTGTTAATATTTTATTAATAAATCAAACTGCATTGTATGTTATAGGTCTTGAATACAAGATTAAATTCCCCATTCCATCCTTACAATTTAAGCAACAAGTTTCTATCAAACAGTGCACTGACATTTTTTGGACTAAACTTTGTGCTTGTCATGTACTGACATTGCTTACTCTGATTTCACTGCACACTGAAAGCGTCTCACAATGTGCATTAGAAGCTGCGGCAAGTCAGATAGGTCTCCCCACATTTCCTGGTTGGAGGACATCTAGCATCACCTAGCTCTCTTCTTTCCAGCCTTACTGTCCCTGGCCTGCCCATTACATTCATTTGATTTTAGTTCCATCAATCATGGAGGCTCAGCTTCATATGTGACTGTTACTCAGGTGGTCTTCATGCAATTGCAGTCTGTTTAGGAATGCCTATTCCTCCAGACTGACACCCACTCATAAAGGCATTTTGATATTTGCCTAACTCCTCCCCAGAACCAGCACACTGCTTGCATCAAGGCAGAGGGCTCTTGAAAGGAGTACTGAGGTTGTGTGCTGTCATGTGTTTAGGAAGCTACGTACAACAGGGTGACAGCCCTTATCACAAATCATGATCTGCCTGAATTGCATTGAGAGCACAGATACCCTAAGAGAGTCTGAAATAAGGTTTATAATAAAACCAGAAAGGTGTTATTTAAAAATATCATTATCGTGTTGATGGGTAAGGGAAGGCAGAGTCTACACAGATTATGCTTCAGCTTTAAGAGAAACTTATTCTGAAAGTCAGTTCTTAGTTTCATTGCTTAGCCAAGTGTTACAGATCTGCCTTAGTCTATAAAGTGTAACAACATTTTTCAAGTTTGTAGTTATATCACTATGAGATTTAAAGTTACAATCCCACCATTGTGTTTGAATCATCCAGAGAGACTTTAAAATCTCTTTGTCACTCATTTGTGCTCTTAACCTCCTCATTTATTTCCATAGTCAGTGCAGACATTTTCATTGTGAACCTCTTCTGGAATTTCAGACGATCCTAAGCAAATAAAAGGAACTTTTTGGGGGGTCACATAGAAGCTTTTCAGAAAAAGGACCCTAACAATTGTTCAAACAAGTAGCCAAATATGCAATGAATTCTCATTTCCTCTGTGCTTTAATTTACTTTGCCAGATTATGATACTTGCTAAGCACATAAAAATACTGAATAGTGTTTGCATGTTCTGCCACTTAACCATAAGTGTCTTGGTATCATAAGAATTGCATGGCTGGATAGTGCTTCTAGAGGTGATCGTTTAGATAAAACTGTAGAGAGACAGAGAGAAATTGCGTCATTATAAAGGAAGGAACACATTACCGTAGATATGATAAAATATAATCAAGGCTTTAAAACAAATAGATCTTGATTCAAATAGTGGCAGAAGAAGAGACGACACAATAGGATTTTTTCTTTGTGTTGGAAAGGCTTTGCCAAGGGACTGAGCCTGTTCATATGCTTTTCACAAGTCCCCGATGCTGCAACAAAGAATATTCTCACAAGACAAAGGAAACAGGCTATACAACAGCTCCATTATAACCCTTATATTAAGTCAATGCTACCATGGATAATTCCAAGTTTATCCTTCACCTGGAACAATAAAACACCAATACAAATCCAGACATTCTATAATCCATATTACATCTATATAAAAAGCAGTAAACAAACACATGCTATTCCCTAAACATACATAAGCACAACCAAAGCCAATATGGATATTTATGTGTTCTAGAAGAATTCAGTAAATGGAAGACAATGGAGGTTGTGTATTACTGCCCTAGAAAAAGTTTACATGAACATGAGAGAATATTAACTCAAGGTAAGGAAAAACTTAAAGGGGATCTATGGGTACCAGCATCACATTATTTTTTCAGAGCAAGCATTGTGAAATCGATACAAAGGATTTGCTATTATGCTCCAAAATGCTTTCTTACATTTAAGAACACTGGGGGGAATTTATCAAAACTGGAACAGACAAAAATTGAGTAGTTGCCCATGGCAACCAATCAGCATCTCTCTTCAGTTTGCTCAGGTAAGATTTGAAAATGAGACAGAGAAGCTGATTGGTTGCAGTGCAAATCTGCTCCAGATTTTGTCTGCTCCAGTTATGATAAATTCCCCACACTGTATTTATCGAACTTCTACACCATCTGCTGTTTTTTTTGTGCTTACCGGTCATCTCGATACGGGTCAACTCTCTCAGTGCCTTGTGGCACATGTCACATGCAGCTGGGCTCCAGTCTGTAGAAGAGGCTGGCAAAGAGATGGGCAGGACACTAGGGAGGAAGTGGTATAGCTGGGAGGGAGTAGTGAAAAAACAGTGTACTAGCTCCTGAACACAGAGCTTCTGCATATGTGACTACAATGGGAAATGTTAGGAAGCAAGTTTAAAATGTGGACAAAGGCAAATAGGAAATGTACTTATTTATACAAAGCTATTCAGAAAGTTAGTTCCTAGTTGCATTGACAAGCAAATATCGCAGTAGTGAAGACAGGGGAGTTATTTATTTGCTTGAGTTGTTCACCCATCAACACAGTGGCGTAACAACCGGGGGTGCAGCAGGGGCGCGGGCCCCGGGCGAAAAGTGAAGGGGGGGCGCCGGCCGAAAATGGCACTTTCCGCTAAATGCCGAAAGTGACATTTTCCTGCCGTTTTGCCGGCGCGGCCGTGATTCCTTTCATCCCCGCTGGGACACAGAGCAGTGCCCAGCAGGGATGAAAGGAATCAGAGAGAAAATGACAGCCGGCCGAGCGCTGCGGGACGAGCGCTGTGAGCGGCCGGTGTCTTTCCTCCCACACCGCTCGGCCGCCTATCACAGTGCAGCAGAGCGGTGTGGGGGCGGAGACAGCCATCCTGTGTTTGTTTAGATAATGGGGGGGGGGGGGGGGAATTCTGCCCCGGGCGCCCAGAACTCTGGTTACGCCACTGCATGAAAATGTAGGAAAATGGAGGAGAACTTACCTTTGCTTTGCTTGGGTAGCTCACCTACCAACATGTGGAAAAAATGGAGGCAAGCTTGCTATTATTTTGCTTGAGCTGCCTAGCCATCAGGGGGCAAGAACATTGAGGAGGGCTTAGTTTTACCACAGGTGAAAGTATTATATTGGAACTCCAGGCAAAAAGCTAAATATATAGTTCAAATACGTATATGTATGTTTGCTGTTTTAGCTACCAATGGATTTGTTATATTGGTCAGCTGTTTTTATAATAAATACACCTTTACTGTATCTTCTACTAGTTAGGAAGATCACTCAGCTACATGTCAATTTAGCATTACTGCAACCTGTCTTAGCATTACTATTTCATATTCAGTTTCCTTCTAATTGGACAGAGGTAATGATGCTGATTAATTGTCCAATGAGAAAGCCTGGAGGCAAAAAGGTGATACTGGGATCTGCATTGGTAAATCGAAAAATATGTGTCCCACCTGCCTTGGTAAACATATAAATATATATCAACGCTTAATTTAGCTGTTTATTTAGCTGTTTAATCAGAAATGTCACTTTATTATCCGTGCACCTCTACATTATTTTGCAAAAGGTTTTAAAAATAAGTGTACCCAAGTCTAAAACTGTAACCTAGATGAAAACATGACAAATGTAACCCTTTTGTGACAAGGGTCATTGTAGCTTAGCCTGAGAGAACCAAATTTAGCAACATCAATTAACATGACTATAATTCTCTGACTGATTTTTAAGTTTAACAGCAGCAATCTGTGAACAGGTGTGCATTCCTAGTTCTTTGCTGCAGTGTTAATTAACAATCCCATGACATGAGGCACTGGCCGGGAGGAATTAAAATGGCAAATTGCAGTTGAAGAATGATCGAACTACATCAGAAACGTAAATCTAGTCTTGAGCCTAAAGGATTATTCAAACCAGAAAAGAAAAACATGATCAATCAGTGTCTCCATGTAATGTGTTCATCTCTAAAGTCAACTCTAAAGTCAACCTGTGTCAAGGAAAAGTATTAAATAACAGCAGCTTCAAAATGTAGGCACCAGAGGGTTCCGTCTTAAGTATCTTATATGTGTGCTTGGAATTCTCCCCGAACCCTGCTGCTGATTTCCTTGTCTTCATTCTGACTCTGTTTTGGCAAGCTTTCCCCACTGCTGTTCCACACTCACAACTCACAACACCCGCACACAACGAGGAACTGGCAGCAGCCAACAGAGGGCTCCACACATTATAGTGGAAAGGTTAAAGCTACAAAAAGAAGCCCATGTGAGATGTGTTTCTGTTTGGGGTCATTCCATGATGCACACTAGGCATATGGTTCCAATTTGTAGGGATTTAGTACATTGAGGTTCATGTTTTCCCATTGTTTTCTATTATACATGTTCACTTTAAGGCTGAGGTTTCCATATTTAAACCCTACAACTCTAGAGGGCCTCAGCTCAGCTTACGGATATCTCTAAAAGCTGCATTATATTACCATGCTGTTTAACTCAGTACCCACCCAACGTATGTGTTGGATATGATATTGTCATAGCTGCAGAGAGAATGCCGTTCTTTCTTATTTCAGAAAATACTGCAGACACTTCCATTACCAGAAAAATTTATAATTTCATTTCAATTGTTTTATTGATGGAACTATGTTACCTTTAGTAATTACATATAGCACTGTGCTATATGTAATTACTAAAGGTAACATAGTTCCATCAATAAAACAATTGAAATGAAATTATAAATTTATAAATTAAAAATAAGGAGTTTAAATCCTATCATTAAAAACCTAATGAGCTAAAATTTAGTCATAAACTTTATCCAAGATTTAACCTAATCCCTAAGCAACCCAAAAATGTAAATTAGCTCTGCAGATATGCCTATGGTGAATTTACTAGATGCTGTATCACCTGCCTGAATTGAATTTTTTCATAGCAATATACTGTAATGAGAACTCACTTTAGCAGGTGATGCTGGAGGTTTGGCTGAAAAGTTCACAGTTGTGCCAGAAAAGACCTACTTCTCAGCACCCCAAAAAACCTACCTTTTCTAAAGCATGTTTTATGCTGCCACTCACTTTAAATTGTTCAACAACCTTCAAAAGACCACCAATTCCAATGCTCCTGACAGATTTTATTTATTTTTATTTAATGCTCTTTGATGTTAATCTCTCCATTAGATGTCTTATTCCTAGTACACAGGAATATGGCTGCCATGACAGACTCAGAGTGTACCAGAAAAAGCATGTCACAGCTTAGAATTTATATAACATTTACTGAACAAACAAATAATAGTAGAATGTTCCTCCCAGCATGTTTGCTTTTGAAGGTATAAGAGAAAAAAAGATGACCCTTTGTATGTTCTAGGGCTGCCCATAACTGCAATAGTTATGGGATCCTTGCTAGAATGGATATTCTTTCAGATATTTTTATTACCACTAGAAGAAAACATTTCTTCTGTGAGAAAGTTTGACTTTTTGCAGATGATATAAGGTCTGTAAGATGATCAGCACGGGAAATGATTAATGACAGGTAAATTAAAGGAACAGTTAAGAGTGTGGCAACTTCAGTTTAATGCCGGAAAAGTGCAAAATAATGCACCTAGGCTACAAAAATCCAAAGGCAGGTTAGAGGATTAATGATACGATAATGTCAACTATGACAGAAGAATGAAGCCTGGGAGCCATTATTTTCAAAGACTTAGAGGTAGCCAGGCAGAATAGCTAGGCTTTGGGAGAGTCAGCAGGATATCAGTTTATGCAGAAGGAGATATTCAAGGCAAGAGAGAAAAATCATGATAAATATTTATAGATTGCTAGTAAGGCCTCACCTAGAGTCCTGTGCTCAGATCAGTGGACTGTATTTTGAGAAGAGGATCATAAAATCCACTCCATTACCAAAGAAAGGAAGACGTTAGCAGCTTAGAAGATAGACCAGGCTTAGGGAATATTACAGAATTGTTCAAATATATATTGAGTCATTGAGAAACATGCTAAAGGGGATCTGAAAGAAATGGAAATTAAAGGTAAAGAGAGCATAAAATAGTTTAAAATATGAATATCTTGCACACTGGGGATAAATGTAACCAGAAAGTTTTCATGCAAGCATTAGGGATATAAGTATAGCTATTTTGAGAGCCACAGCTGTCTTTGGACACTGAGTTCTCTACCAGGCCAAAGCACTGAGGCCTTGAAGTCTGTTATTGAAAACTGAAGGAGACAAGAAGCCTTATTAAATCCTTTGTGAGAATCAAAAGTTACGCCACTGCACTAGGGAGCAGTGGCGTAACCAGAGTTATGGGCGCCCGGGGCAGAACATTTTTTTCGCCCCCCCATATTATATAAACATCCACTGGAACTGTACCCCCCACCCCCACACATATTTATCAGATAAGGAACTGCAAGTCCAAGCATGCCATCATTGTCCCTGTACACCCCCCCCCCACACACACACACACATATCACCCAGGGAACGGCAATATCTGGTTGTTGTACAGGGGCAATGAGGGCATGCTGGGACTTGTAGTTCCCTAGCTGATATGTTATGAAGCTGTATTCCACCTGAAAGTACTACAATTACATTATAGAACTAAGAATAGAACATAAAATAAAACTTTTTTTTTCTAACACTCACCTTTGGGAGAGGGAGCCATGGCTTCGTTTAGCGGGGGTCGTGATGGCGCCCCCCTCAGTCCTGCGCCCGGGGCAAGTGACCCCCCCGCACCCCCGGTTGTTACGCCACTGCTAGGGAGCACTTGTGAAACTTTTGCACCAGGGCTCACGAAGTTTGCAAAAGCCCCAAAGAGAAAAGCAGTTTCTGCTTGTCACCATTGCTCCATATATGTGAACCTCTTATTGCCACTTGGCCATAATAGAGTATGTGCCCCTCAAGTGATATATCCTGAGAGCCAAGCTGTCCATTTTGCCTTTGTCCCCTTCTACTCTTTGCTGATCTATTCCCTGTGGATCAAGCAGCTCTTATAATCAGTAATGAATAAGAGGGCCATTTTTCATCCTGACTAAAGGCTCCACATATCCCCCTGATGAGTCTCCATTGTGTTTATAGGCACATGTACAGCAGTATAGGCAGTATGTGTTCACTTGCATGTTTGGTTTTCTACTGGTTATGGTAGAAAACTGTTAAACCATGTGTCATGAACTTCTCTGAAGGATGTGCTGTTAAGGTTCAGTGTAAAAATGTCAGAGTAAAGCAGATGCAGAGGATTGTTTTTTGTTTCCTTTTTTCCAGCAGCGCACAAATATGCAAATATAAACTGGCCTAATGGCCTTGAATGACTACCAAGGTGCTAGTGTATTTCTTCTGCTAAACAACAGCAACAAATATGTGTGAAACTACCCATGTGCATTCATGCTTGTAGAAGCAAGGAATCCTGAGTGGGGAGTAAGCAGATTCAGTAACACTGCCTATCTCTTCACTGTCTACAAAGCCTTTTTTGTGCTATACAAAATGTCATTGAACTTGAATATAGCTAAACCAAGGCATTTTTGTCTACATTAGGATGCATTCGCTTTGTGTTGCATTTATTTACAGAATGCCCTGCAATTTAGAGAACATATACCACTGGATACAGGGTGTGAAAATATCTAAAGCAACCCACATATCTGTTATGGGGCCTGGGGGCAACAGGACCCAGTAGGTCACTCCTTTCCTAGCTCACAACCACCACCTGCAGAATTGGCTACCATGTTATGTTACCCTCACCCCATTGTCAGAAAAACATTTTTCAAAAGGAGGGTAGCTTTTCCTCTTCTTTCTTCCCCTCTAAAGTTAAGACCACTCAGTCTAATGACAGGATATGTGTATGGCCCTGCACTCTTGTTGGCTGATTTCTCTCTCATCCAGAGGTAGGACTCTACACAGGGCACAAGAGGCAAAAGCTGACATTTGCCTTCCTATAAGAGAGCAAAAAAAAAAACGAGTGGCTACTTTACACACATTTACTAATAAACCACTTATTATTGGGGCAGGTAGTAAACATATTTGCGATTTCTTTGAAACTATCTACTGCATTGGTTACGCGTATGTGTAGTAGATTGGAAGGGGAGAAGCAAACAGCACAAGGTGCGGCAGACAGGAGGGTTGGAGAAGGAAGTGACATGAGCAGTAGTGAACCATCAACATTTTTCTAGGGGTGCTTGACTTAAGCCTGTGATGAGCTGCTGCTAGATGACAGTGTAGTCCAGCGTAGTAAAACATGCCTGTGTGTTTGAGTACATGCTTTACCCTCCTATGCCAAATATTTTTAATCTCCACTTTAGAAACTGCTAGAGAGTTTCAATGAAAATGCCCTAAACGAGACAAAAAGTCTTCTTATAACTCCCTCCACTACACTCATCAAGATTGCAACAGTATTTTTTTTAAAACTAAGCTTCCAAGTTTAAACAGGTACATATACTCTTCGAAATGGCTGTTTAGTTGCCTTTTGAGTCGTTTTTTCTAAAAAAGAAATGTACATCTGTATGAAATCATCCGACCACTTGAGATTTCATATAATTATGAATAATTCATCCCAAGCAATTATCACAGAGTAATAAAAATACACATTGCTGTCCAGTTTCATCACTTCAAATCCCCATATTTACACAGCGTTTAGAGGTCGCATTCCCCAGAATTATCCGCTGTATAACTGTAGGCTTCCTTATAATCAGTGTTAAGCAAATATAAACGTTAATACCATCCAGTAGGGATGAATGGAAAATAGTAGCTTGTACATTAACTACATACAATTGGCATTAAATAATCCTACGTTTTACAATGCCACCAAGTTGCTAAATACAGTATAAAGAATGTTAATATATATTGTAGATAAAAACGGTTTGTAACTTAATATTCATTTATAGTAAGGGTTCATTAATTGAACATTAAATTGTAATTTGAAGGACTGGTGCACAATCCTCTTTAGATCTTGAATAAACAAGCATTTGTTTGCATGTGAATTGATTTTCCTCATAAAATCAAGTTAATAAAAATGCTAAGGCAACTTGAAACAACTCAGGAGCAGCTCTAAGCAACTCAAAAGCATCTTAAGTGTACTCAGAATAAAGTCAAAGTAACTCACAAGCAATTCAAAGCACTACAAATGCATCAACGTGCCATCTAAAATAGACTACAGGGCACCATATGGAGTCCAGTGTGCCTCTGTAACAGTAAAAAAACCACTCTGGGCCCTCCTTGACATTGCTCATATGGTTGTCCACCAGGTAATTCAGGAGCGACAGTTCCTACAGCCAAGATAAATATGTAATGCTTTCTGTTACTTTAGTAGACATACTTGATAATGTATAATTATAATTACAGGTATTTTATATAGCACTGACAATTCTACGAAGTGCTTTACATAGTTGCACATTCACATCAGTCCCTGCCCTCAATGAGCTTACAATCGAAGGTCCCTATCTTATGTGCATACATTCAAGGGCCAATTTAGACAGGAGCCAATTAACCTACCAGCATGTCTTTGGAGTGTGGGAGGAAACCGGAGTCCCTAGAGGAAACCCTTGCAAGCACAGGGAGAACATGCAAACTGACCGGGATTCAAACCAGGGACCCCCAGTGCTGCAGGGCAAAAGCACTAACCACGCCACTGTGCTGCCCTTATTATTGGTCATTTTTGTCCTAAGTGTTACTTTTTGTTCTATGATACATCTACTTTCCATGAGTTGATAAGTGTGGCACAAAGCATTCTAGAAAATATCATAGCTGAGTCCAAAACTGTTTTCCATTCTATGCAATTTTAATAGACTTGTTCTAGTGCTCCAGCTTATAAAAATACTTGGGGCAATTACTACAAGGCTAAAGAGTTGCCACAGAATTCTAAATGAAATCAGTTCACAGCATTCCCTGCAGTGTCTAGCTAGCAGTCCATCCTATATAATATAGTTCAGCGCAGGTTGTTTGCCCCATGTTACAGGTCTTATACAAAGCAGTAACAGTGTTCCGCTTGTTAATCGTGCTGTAGTAAGATGGATTACAGGGGCTGCATTCTCGTGGATGAGTTTAGAAATTCTGTCAGCCTTAGAAAACAAATTACTGTTCATCTTCAAGTTAACACAATGATGTTTTCACTCTTCTAATGTTATTTAGTGAATCTGGCACTCTGCTGCCATTTCTTTAGCGAGTATGAATAAAACATGTTTTGAGACTTGGAAAAGCTTGTTTAAAATATGCTGCCACTAATAAACAGGTAATAGCGGTAATTTGTTAAATGATGCTAACTGCTAGCCATTGAGGAAATTAAATTAAAATTTCATGTCATGGGGTGGGTGCTGTAAAATGTTCTGTTGCTCTATAGCCAGAATTTGAGAAATACCAGCATTTGTAATCTAGATGGCTGTAAAGGAGATTTTACTGTACTTACCAAGGGCGTAAAGTTTGGTTAAGGCATGGGATCTCAAAAATGCATAATTGTAAATGATAATGGTTCTCTTAAATGAGGTAAGGTATAACATGTATATATTGTCCTTAATATGCTCACTGGCTACTTTATTAGGTACACCTGTTCAAATGCTTGTTAACGCAAATATCTAACCAGCCAATCACATGGCAGCAACTCAGTACATTTAGGCATGTGAACATGGTCAAGACGATCTGCTGAAGTTCAAACCAATCATCTGAAAGGGGAAAAAAGGTTATTAAAGTGACTTTGAGTGTGGCTTGGTTGTGTGCAAGACAGGCTGGTATTTCAGAAGCTGCTAATCTACATGGGTTTTCAAACACAACCATCTCTAGGGTTTACAGAGAATGGTTTAAAAAAGAGAAAATATCCAGTGAACAGCAATTCCGCAGGCGAAAATGCCTTGCTGATGCCAGAGGTCAAGGGAGAATGGCCAGACTGGTTCAAGCTGATAGAAAAGCAACTGTAACTGAAATACCCACATGGTGTATGTGGAAGAGCATCCCTAAATGCACAACATGTCAAACCTTGAATCAGATATGCTACAGCAGCAGGAGACCACACCAGGTGCCACTCCTGTCAACTAAGAACAAGAAACCGAGGCTACAATTGCAAGGGCTCACCAAAATTGGACAATAGAAGAAGGGAAATACCTTATCTGGTCTCGGTTTTTGCTGCAACATTTGGTTGGTTGGGTCAGAATTTGGCATAAACAACACAAAATCATGGATCCATCCTGCCTTGTATCAATGGTCCAGGCTGGTGGTGGTAGTGAAATGCTGTGGGGGATATTTTCTTGTCACACTTTGGACCCCTCAGTACCAAATGAGCATTGTTTAAGTGCCACAGCCTGATTATTGTCTGATTATTATCTGATTATTGTTGCTGTCCATGTCTATCCCTTTATAACTAGAGTGCCCCAATCTCTTGATTGAGCGAAATTCTAACAGTGACTGTGGTTTTCGCTCAGAAAACTTCATTCATTCCAGAATCAAATGTTAAAAAAGAAGATCAAACAAATTTGTGAATGACAATCGATAAGCCCCTGATGGTATTATCGAACGATGGGATTTTTTGTAAGAGCGTTTGTGACGAAAATCTACCCGTTTATACGCTACTTAAGGTAAGTACTGTATTTGTGCTATTTTCTTTTCCCCCCAAATAAGCATTTAACCCATGCAGGGGGGAGGGCAATGTATGCCTAAATGTATTAGCAGCCCAGAGTTGGGCTTTAGTGATTCTTTAACTCAATGTTTATCTTTATAAAAATTACTTAATGCTAATGTGTTTTCATTTTATGTGGGCAATTTGTTGGAGGAGAATTCCACAGGGTTGTTTCTAAAGCAGCTGTAGATTTCTTCTGCAAAAAGAGGTAGATTTATCGGTTTCTGATGAGCAAGCTTTAGTAGCTATTTTTGTATTATTCAAAAGCTATAATAGGTCTATCTTTTACTTGACATTCCATTGGATAAACTATCTCACATATTTATAAGGAAAGATGGCAAGGCTCCCCAGGGTCCAGAAGATGCCTGCTGTCTTTGAGTCCTGCATTTGGTGGCCTCCTGTGAATTGTTAAGCAGCACTGACGAGCTTTGTTCCCAGCTCCACCAGTGTGCTCTTAATCAAACCTGCTTCTGATTTAGCTGCTCTTTATGCAAATCAGCTCATTTGAATTTGCTAACTTGATAACATTTCTGAATGTAATGACTTGAGCTGATGCTTGATTGAATCAGCTCCGATTACCAGCAACTGGCTAATTAAATGATTTAACTACAAACAGCTTAATTGATTCCAACTCATAACCTGACGGGCTTGGGGTTGCCGATATCCTCCTTCACAGTTGGCTGAGCTGGAGGGTTTGGTGTAGCAACTGAGCCGTTGTACTCTTTCTGCAGCTCAGGGTACATATGTAACCTTTACCTCTGACAACTCAGCTGTGAAATCTCGTAATACACTGAAATGGACTATGACAACCTAGAATGATGCTCAACATCTGGGTTATTCTTTCTACCGTAATCAGTTATCTGTTTTGCAGGCTGCTCACATCTGTCTAAGGTGTTTTTACAAGGGAATCTGGGCCCGGGCTTAGTTGTATTAAAACCTATGGCTGCTATGTCACCACTTCATAAGTGAAAGATTTATGATATGTGACTATTGAATTCAAGCACATTTCATAAAACAGTAACAATGAAAGGAAATACTCATTTCATTGTAGCTCTATTTCATATATTTCTAGTTTTAAAAACTATAAACACAGTGCGCCCTGCAATGTAAACAGTTTATTAGCCATTTGTTTGAAACATTGAATGGATTGATTTTGATATTTTGGTTTTGATTTACTAAAGACAAAATAAGCTGCAGAACCGAAGGGGTGCTGTACGGGCTATTAACAATAGCCCGTACAGCTCCCGATCATGGCCGAGCGGCTCAGCCAAGCCAAACGCATATGCATCGGCTCGGCTGAGCCGTGCTGAAAGCCGAAGCTGGCCGAGCGGCCGGCCATTGGCCTGCCCTCTGCTGCAGTTCCCCATCAGGTCCATCAGCAGAGGGCGGGTACAATGCTATTTTACTATTGGCTATTGCAAATTGAAATAGCCAATAGTAATGCCCCAATGCTTTTCAATGGGAAAATTTCTTTTTTTTTCTATTCTGACATTGATCGTGTCAGAATAAAGAACTAAAAAGACACAGCGGTGTTTCTCTCCTGGGCGGCCGGGAGCGGGAGGCTCCCAGAGCGCCCGGGAAAGGTTTTTTTTTTCGTTTTTTTTTTTGACAGCAGCAGAGCCGCCGGACAATAGGAAACTATTCGTGTCAGAATAAAGAAAAAAAAAGACACAGCGGCGTTTCTCTCCTGGGCGGTCGGGAGCGGGAGGCTCCCATTACGCCCGGTAGAGTTTTTTTTCTTCTTTTTTTTTTACAGCAGCAGAGCCGCCGGACAATAGGAAACTATTGGGCAGAGCTAGCTGTCACTGCTAGCTCCGCACAATCGTTTGCTATTTACTTTTTTAACTTTTTTCACTCTTTTTCTGTTCTGCTTGATACCTCTGAGCGGCATTCGGCTATTCACTCACTGCTGTTCGGGATCTTTAAGAATAGCCTGAACAGCAGTGAGTAGTCTGCCGGAGGTTCGGCTCAGCCGATCCAGATGTTGGATCAGCTGAGTCGAACTCCTTCTGCACTTCGGGTCGGCCGAACATGCTGAACATATTCGGCCGACCCGAAGCCACACGAAGCAAGCCGATGTACGGCTGAAATTAGCCGTACCAGCCTGAAGTGAATAGCCGAACAGTGTTCGGCTCACTTCACTTCAGATCGGTCATTCACTCGGCTGCCCTCGGCAGCTTCGTGAATAGACCCCTTAGTCCCTCAGTGATGTCAGAGCCATGTTTATAGCATGTAGTTTCCTAAGTAAGCCAGTAACATGAACCTGTTTAGGAAGAGTGAGAGCAGCCAGAAAAAAAGATGGTAGACAGATTGGTGCATGGAGAACAGCTGTTCTTCCTTCCAAGAAGTAACAGCCACTTGCAGTCCTCTACATATATGAAAATAAGGTTTACGTTGAACTACAGAATATAGATAGTGTATATGTCAACATGCATAAACACTAGGCAATGTGTAAGCATAACCGTCACAGTTATTTTTTACCTCTCAAAGAAATCACAGTACTGACAAATACTCCATTATCCTGAAAAAGGAGAGCCATCTTTGGTTAGACATCATCTATTGTTAGTCCCTAAATGCTGGACTAAAATCCTTCCTCTAGATGATCATGTAAATCCTGGTGTCTGTGCAGTATCTAGACATGTGCAATTCATTTAGTTCCGAATCAAAATTCAAAGTTGTAAGTAGTCAGAAGGTGAGAGGTAGCAGTAGATGTATACATACAGTCCAGAACATGAAGGCTACTGAAGGCTAAAATTTGGTTCGGTTATTTTGCATTTTCGGAAATTGACTTGGATCCAAAATTCAATTCAGTTTGTGTTTTGGATTCGAACGAAATCCAAATTTCGTTAGTTTCCGATGAGTTCAGGAGCTCCTGAATGCAATTTGGAAATTCGGATCTCGAATGCCATTCGGGTCTAGGAGATTCAGCTTTAGTATTAATATCTGTATATGAAGAGTGACACTGAAGGCAGGAAGTGATGTAATATACATAATTTCCTGCATTCGGGGACTGAGAGGAGATCAAAGGGAGTTCGTAAACTGAACTCCCTTTCATCTCCTGTCACAGAGCCATGCCGGTCCTGGCCGCATCGAGCACAGTGGATCTCGGGACCGGCAATGGCAGTGACAGCTGCTAATACGAGCGATCGAGCGTCTCTAGAGATGCCCGATCGCTTGACTGTAAAGCTCCCGGCCAGCCGTGTAATTACAATGGCCGGCCGGGAAGCTGCTCGTCGGGCTCCACTGTCCTCTCGTCACTGACAAGTTTTCCGCAGCTTACATGTGTAGCAGTATCCTTCATGTTCTGGACTGTGTGTATACATCTACTGCTACCTTCTGACTACTTACAAACCTTCCACCTACAGATTGGGTGGACACTGTGAGAGAGGATTTCATGAATGGGGTGGTGGAGCACTGGAGTACAAACTTGGTGGAAGTTCCAACTAGTTCTAATGATTGTGATTGTAATGATTGTGCTGCCTGGTAAAGCTTCAGTGGGGTTCCTGAGAGAAATGCCTTTTATGTAGTGGAAAGATGAGAGTACCAAGCGGTAGGGATTGGTCCTGATATTAATTTCAATTTATCACCATAAAAGGGTCCATCAAGTGTTGACAGCCAGTGCATTGTAGGGGTCATACACAAATCACCCTTCATCAGGATTTATTGTGAAAGAACAATCTGGACAATTGGTTAATCCTAGATGTATGCTGAGCAAGCCTGTAACAGTGCCAGAGCCATAGATTAGTGTCTTGGAAGAATAATGTCATCAAACATCTGCAAGCAGCAGGAAACATTTCCCTGGTCTCCCTACCCCCATTTATTACTTACAGGGACCATTTTATCATTTTAATTTTCTGGTAGGCATCAGAAGGAGCTGTGCTTTGTGTGACTTGAGTACACACAGCTCACAGTACAATGACTACTACACAGGCACAAGACTACACATTTGTGTCATTTTTGGGACAGCATCTCAGTTCATAAAAAAATGCTAACCCTAGACAATGCATAAGAAAGGGAAGTTTTGTCCTTCTAGGGAGACAGGCAGATGAAGGCATTATCAGGGGACATAGTGTGATCTCAGTGAGGTAATGAATACCTGTAAGGCCCCGTTCACACCAGGGCTTTTTGGTCCCGCAGATTTTTCCACACTGAAAAGCCTACATGAACAATCCCATACATTCCTATGGGGACCGTTCATCCGACCGCGCGATCCGAAATGCCTATCGCCCAAAATGCTCCCTGAGCTCACTTTTGTCACGCTGATCAGCACGTTTTCCATATAGATTTCAATGAAGATGCGCTTTTGGGCGTGTTTAATTGAGTCTCAATTAAAAATGCCCTTTCAAACATCGTGCGGAAACCGTGCTGAAACGCTGCCGCCCTGGTGTGAATGGGGCCTATGAGCTCACTCACAAAGCGTGACTGGCTGCACGTGATCAGTGTCAGTCATCGCAAAGGCTCATAGAAAACCATTGTATCGAACTGCCCTTTTCCACTGCAGCACTGCCTTCAGGGTGGTTGCACTGTGACACGCTGCATTTTTCTGCAATGCACTGGAGCTCGCTTGAAGTTCGTTTTGGAACTACATCCATAATAATGTTATGTCACTTTGACAGTTCTATAAAGTTATTAAAATAGAAAGCAAACAGTGGAATGCGTTGTAACAGCTCAAGGCAACTCCCCTCACCACCAGCAAACAGCAGGCACTAGCCGGCATGCTAAAACTGATCATTTAATAGTGTGGCTAGTGTGAATGGGCCCTGCCTATTACACTTCCACCTGACTTAGCATGCATGTATTTAACATAAAAACATATCTGCCATTAGACCCACTGTAATAGTGTTTTATAGTGTTACCTGACAATTAAACATAATAAACACGTTTAAAATAAAAACTGCAACCTTGGAAAGTTTAGGATATTGGGGGGTAACAAAGATCTTTTATAAAATAAACAATTACAGTGTAGACTTATTTATGAAAATCCCGGTATTATTCATATAGATTGTCCTGTCTGACATTTACTATTTTCAGAATATACAGTACTGCCAATAACAAGCCAGCATCAGTGTGCCCCGCTCTCCCACACACAAGACCCATGATTCCAGTTGTGGAAACACTGCAACTTAATGGCATCATTTTATGAGCTGATGCTGTAGCAGACACTTTAATGATACTCTGTAGAGAGGAGGTAATGTGGTAATTATGAATAGACGGTGGATAATATATCGGTAATGTTTTTCTTATCTTTTTAAAGCTCACCTGTAGTTTAGAGAATTACTTCCCAAAGTACTCCAAGAAATGTAAAGGTTTAGAAGTGTAGGAGGTAAGTGTAATGTGCAAGTTAAACTTACTTCTGTGGTGTCCTTCATTAGAGCTTTGGAGTCTTCACTCTCCCCAATATTTAGCTGCTGCTGGCATGTCAGTT
This sequence comes from Nanorana parkeri, assembly GCF_000935625.1. Taxonomy (NCBI): domain Eukaryota; kingdom Metazoa; phylum Chordata; class Amphibia; order Anura; family Dicroglossidae; genus Nanorana; species Nanorana parkeri. Next base: position 1,294,803 of record NW_017306469.1, on the reverse strand, counting down.
CAGAGCCAAAGAACCAAACACAGCCCTAGGCAGACTAATAGTTTTTGGTTTTTTTAGACAAAATCATGTGATTTTAGCCCCACAGACTTTCATGGAAGCACCAGAAAAATTTTGACCACCTCCTAGTAACCAGCAATAAAAACAATAAGCTCAGGTGTCAATAGGGGCTTATACCCTAATGCACAGTCATGTGTTGTAGGATAAATGTAGTAAAAACAAAATGTGATCAGCGCCGGTAAATAAATGCAAATAAGAGCTACTATATAAAATATATAAAAAATATAAAATATATAAAAAATATATAAAACATGTATAACAATCATGTGCCGAGCTGAATAAATATATACAATTCAGAGAAATATGTGATATAACAATAAGATATATAAGCATATCCGTTAAACAATATATTCAAAAGAGCACATCAAAACATGAAAAGATGAGAACAGAGTGATAAAAACAAAGTCCACGGTGCAACAATTATAATCGTGCAAAAAAAATGGGGATAGTCCACTACTAGAAAGATTCAAAGTTCCAAGTAAGCAGTTGCCACAGAATCCTGACAGACCTTCACCTCCACCCAGTGAATGCAAAAATTGGAACAGTGCTC
>NW_017306469.1:1249176-1292979 GCF_000935625.1 Nanorana parkeri | reverse complement strand
ACTATATAAAATATATAAAAAATATAAAATATATAAAAAATATATAAAACATGTATAACAATCATGTGCCGAGCTGAATAAATATATACAATTCAGAGAAATATGTGATATAACAATAAGATATATAAGCATATCCGTTAAACAATATATTCAAAAGAGCACATCAAAACATGAAAAGATGAGAACAGAGTGATAAAAACAAAGTCCACGGTGCAACAATTATAATCGTGCAAAAAAAATGGGGATAGTCCACTACTAGAAAGATTCAAAGTTCCAAGTAAGCAGTTGCCACAGAATCCTGACAGACCTTCACCTCCACCCAGTGAATGCAAAAATTGGAACAGTGCTCACCTGGGGAGATAGACCCACAGAACTAGGTCTCAAATCGCATTTCACTTTTTAATAGGGGAGGGAAGCCCATATGAATGAAGACCTGATAACCTCCTCAGCTCACAAATAGCATCATCATTTCAAAGGGAGACAAAATATAAAGAGGTCATTGTACTGTCCAAAAAATACAATTTATTGAATAAAAGCAGGTACTCCCAATGTCACAGGTGACAAAAGGCATAACACAAATATCCAATGCACACCACAATACAAATCTATAGGTGAAATGGGACTCCCATCCATCCGGCTCAGCTGAGAAGAGTGAATTCCAATGCTCAGCCTTTTTGTACATTACGTTTATGCGTGACTTTGTCAGGAGGATAAATGTAGCGCTTTACAAAAAATAGTGCACAGTTTTGGTGCATCAGGCAGCCCCTTCAAACGAATAGACTGCCTTTACACCATGCATATTAATGTGTTTCACAATGACCTTTAAGGCAAATGCATAACCAGGAATCCAGCCTTAATGTATCGGGGGCTTATCCTGGATTTGATCTTTAACGCAGAAACCCATCAATGTATAATATATTTATTGTACTCATTGCACATTTATATATATTGCTTTATTGATTTGCATTCATCATTATATATTTATTTTTAGTCATTTATTTATGAGTGCAGTTCAATTTATATTATACATTAGTTGATTGAGCATTGTTTCACCTGCACAGCAGCTCTAGGTAAGGTGCGAGTAATCAGTGTGGATCATTGATTTGTATGCAACTTAGAAACCCAGCCTACCTTTTTCTAACTTTTAGCTAAAACTGGAAGGGTTACAATCTCTGTTACCGTAAGTATCCTTGTTGAGGATTTCCTTTCACTTCTTATTGTGTCACTGCAGTTAAGTAGGAAGCTGGTGAAATTCTCCCCTGCGAGGACACATATCAATAAGAACTTAAGGGGAAGACCAACAAATGCTCTTCCCCTTCCTCACACTATCAAACCTACAAAAAAAAAAGTCTGGTGTTCTGTATTTAGTCTTCAGATCAAATGTGGCCTACATGGGAGAACACAAGTGATACGACTGTGGAATTATTATCAATGTGTGACATTATTAGTAATTAGGGCTGTGCAAATTAACGATTACTTTCTCGATTAATCGTTAATCTTTTTGATCGATTACATTTTTTTTAAACGCTAATGAAAGTCACCGGACTCCTCCCCCCTTCCCCAAGTGGCTCCGTCGGCTAACGAAGGGAAGGGGGGAGGAGTCCGGTGACGTCGATGTCCGTGATGTCACCGGACTCCTCCCCCCTTCCCTTCGTTAGCCGACGGAGCCACTTGGGCCAGTGAGTTTGCCCAAGAAACTTTCTGCACGAGCGCCAGCCAAGGCATTGGCCTATACACATAGAGCACAGCAATGACGTAATAAAATGAACTAGGATCACACTAATCCAGCACGTTATTATTCTGAGTTGCCCCACTCAAGAGGCGGCCATATTGAGTGGGGCACGTAAGATTAATAACGTGCTGGATTAGTGTGATCCTAGTTAATTTTATTACTTCATTGCTGTTCATTGGCTACAGGCCAATGTAGTTGGATCTGTATGTGCGTTATAATCGAAATTAATCAATTAATCGATTAAATTTTTTTTGATTAATCGAACATGAAAATTTTAATCAGTAACAGCCCTATTAATAATACAATATTATCCACATGGTAGAGGCTCAGCTGTAAATATAAGCCACATATTATTTTCCCTAGTTCCCACTTTTGCAGCAATAAACTGCTGGCAGCTCTGTTGTCTTTCTATCACCCAACATGTTCTCCAACAAAGAACTGAGATTCAGCTGCGTAGCAATTTTTTTTTCTCTCTTTCAACATTTACCTTTGAAAGGGAGTAGTTAGAGAACAGACAATAAAAATAATTGAATGTGTAAACAGACTTGCTGTTATTATCATGCGACAGTCTCTTCACGGATTGGTGTTTTATCAAGCCGAATTACCGGCGCCAGAATCATTTCTAGTTTCAGTGTTCACTGCTAAAATATCACTTGCCAGCTTTGTATTCTGCTGCCTTTATCATGTTCATTTCAATATGCATCTCGGCGAGAAGCTGGTGCCTCACCACTGCTTATAATGATGGCACTTCAAGAAACGTTACAAAGAACAGGCGCAGCTTGTTGGGTTTATTGTATGTCATGAAAATGAATTTATTTTTAAACAGCAGTGTAGATGTTCGGTAATTGCAGCTGTTGCTGAAGGATAAATAATGCCAATCAGTGGTATAATCAAGATATGCAAAGTCTAATATGAATCCAGAAAAAAGGGGCCTTATAAAACAGGTTGGCACTGAAGCCCAACTGTTTTTTAATTTCAGATAGATTTTGGAAGTGTAAATACTTTTGTCACATTTTATAGCTGTCTGTGAATCTTGTGAGATTTCACCATACTTCCTATCCCATACATCCCAACTTTCTCAGTTGAAAAAATGGTGCAACTTCTAGAACAATGCATTTAGACAATACTCAAACCCCTGCCATGTCCCCAGTAATGCCATTAAGAATGTATGTGCCCAAAATGATTGCTAAAACACAGAATAGTTTTTTTCCACCATTACTTGTCCTTTACATTGGCTTTTTAAAATAGCAAACATGATAATTGGTTGCTATTCAACCTGTTTATTAAGGACATGGGGGAGGGTGTAAACAGCAATATTTCAGTGTTTGCTGATGATACGAAAATCGGGAGGGTAATTGATACGGACCAAGATAGTATAACATTGCAGGAGGACCTAGACAAAATAGGGAGTGGGCAACTATATGGCAGATGAGGTTTAATGTCGATAAATGCAAAATGATGCACTTTGGGCCAAAAAATAAGAAAATGGGTTATACAATTATGGGTATACCGCTAGGGAAGTCAGAAATTGAGAAAGACTTGGGTGTCATGGTAGACCATAGACTAAATAATAGCTTACAGTGCCAGGTTGCTGTAAGCAAAGCTAGTAGAATCCTGTCCTGTATCAAAAAGGGAATGTTTTGCAGGGACAAGTCTATAATTTTGCCACTGTACACTTCACTGGTTCGACCTCACCTGGAGTATGCGGTCCAGTTTTGGGCACCAGTACACAGAAAGGATGTCCTGGAGCTGGAAAGTGTCCAGCGGAGGGCAACCAAACTCATTAAGGGAATGGAGAACCAAGACTATGAGACAAGGCTACTAAATTTAAATATGTTCACGCTGGAAGTAAGGAGATTAAGGGGGATATGATTTTCATGTACAAGATGTTCAACGGTCAAAGCAACATTAGCAACAAACTCTTTACGCTTAACTCCACAACAAAGACTAGAGGACACGACCTAAAATTGGTGGGAAAAAAATTCCAACACAAGGGTCGAAGGGGGTTCTTCTCAGTTAGAGCGGTTTGGGTCTGGAACTCTCTGCCACAGGCAGTAATTTCAGCAAAGAGCGTGGAATCATTCAAGAAGCTTTTGGACGATTTCCTGAGTTACCATAATGTACAGGGGTACAGGTACTCTTAAGATTGTGATGACACAGGGACCTATACATACACACACACACACACAATAGGTTGGACTTAATGGACTTATGTCTTTTTTCAACCTCAAATACAATGTAACTATAATTAAGAGATAGGATGAAGGTTTTAGTGCAGAATAACACTTTTAGTAGTTAAATATGAACTTTTCATAGATACTTGTGGTTCAGAGGAATGAGGAGGAAAGAGGAACAGAGGGATTTGGTTCCAAATGAGGAACAGTCCCTTCAAACGAGGGACAGTTGGGAGGTATGCTATCCCTCTGTCATTCTGTAACAGCAGGACAAGAAATAAGGGCAGCAGGGGTCACTGAGATGGTAAAACACAGACGTATATTAAAGGACACTAAACTCAGGAGTTTAATTTATGAACTAATTAATAAACTTAAAAACGCATTCAAGTACCTTAACTATTAATAAAAATGCATCTTATTTGTGTATCACTCAGCTGTAGATCCTCAAATCATCTCTGATTTGGTGCTGACACTGTCCTTCCTTCCAGAGGGTTACTACTTTTGTTCCCCATGGTCCCTGAGTGTGTTGTAAAGTAGTCACCGCTCCAAACTCCCTCCTGTGATGGACTACAACTTCAATACAAAATAGTAAACTAAATGTGAGATTGTAGTCCATCATGGAAGTGAGCTTGGAGCAATGGCTACTTTACAACACACTCAGGGACCATGGGGAACAAAAGTAGTAACCCTCTGGAAGGAAGGACAGTGTCAGTATGAATTCAGAGATGATCTGAGGATCTACAGCCGAGTGATACACAAATAAGATAAATTTTTGTTAATAGTTAAGGAACTTGAATGCATTTTTAAAATGCAATTCCTGAGTTTAGTGTCACTTTAACAATAATAATCGCTTAAACAGAGAAAAAAAACAACCCTCCAACTTAACTTCCAAGATGACTGTTTAGTGAAGTCTTATATCGGAAAAACACCTGCATACACTCACAACGTTGGTGGGTTTTTTTACCCATTTTAAGGGTGTTTTTCAGATATAAGTCTTCAATAAACAGTCACCTTGGAGGTTCAGTTGGACTGCTGGCCTTTTTCTATGTTTGAATTTTTATGGTATCACCGTTTAGCCAAGCCCACCCCTACACACGGGTTAAAGAGATTTGTGCATTGTGATCTGATGTATTGCCAGTAGGGATGAGCTCAGGTTTGGACTGAACTTGGAATGATCCGGTGCTCCACCAAGCCCTAATGAACCCAGAAGGAGCTCCTCCCAAATTGGAAGGAAGCTCCTTCTGTGCTGCAGAATCATCTGAGGGTGGGGAATTCCTAATCAACAGCCGTGTTTAGACTTTGCACTGGGGCCCTAGCTGTGTCACTGCTGTCAGGAGGAATATGTCACTATTGTCTTCAGAAGGCATAGGAAGAGTTATAACATGTTATATAAAAATGAGGGTGTCATTTCTTTAGCTATAAGTTAGATATTTCCTATTTTTTAAGTAACACTTCCCATGTCTTCAGAAACAGTGTCTCTATGGCTGAAGTGAAATTAGGAATAATTAATAAGCAACTGACATGTATTTTTGGAATTCTACTATTTTTGTTTTAAAGTTTTTAAATTGAGTCAGCAGTCGTTGGAAGGCTTCCTGGAAAAGCATTTTTTTATGATTGAGCGCCAAAGGAGTGAAACACAGAGTTTTCTAGAGTCTGGCTTGATTTACTAAAGGAAGGAGGATTGAGTGCAGAAATTGCTCTTCATGCTAATGTGAGTTTCTCAGCTACTAATGTTCGAAGTATGATTCAGCTTCTTGTTATATTATTTTGTACTTCTGGACCTGCTCCAATCTTTGGGCCAGGATACAGAGGAGTGAGTTAGGAGAAAACACACCGGCCTGTACTTTTGCAGCGTCAGATTTAGGTCTATTCAGAAAATAAGAAGATAGGCAGTTAGTTACGTCAGACAAAACTAAAAGAGATGCGCAGTGAGGCACATCCTACCCATTCAATACTTTAGTTTTTAATCCAGGCATTGTTGTATTGCACCAGTTCATCTTTTGATGAAGTGTTGGTAATCTTGGAACACAGTTGCTTTTATTGCCGGTGCCTTTGCTGCCTCTTACATGCACAAAAGAACATCAGTAACAAGTAATTTCTCTTGTATATCTACCAGCTTCAGAAAGCAGATAGAGAACAAGTTTCACAGCATAGTAAGTACTTACCCTGTTAGCTGGTCTGTGAAATCTGGATGCAGGAAATTACAGGGTACTCACAGGGACATTTCTTATATATGCAGTGTTTTCTTCATAGCATTAGAAGCTCACTGATTGCTTTCACTTGGTGCCTAAAATTGCTCCTTAAAGTGCCCATATGCACGCACATAAGACCATTTTACTTAATGTGCTGCTAATATTAACAAGCTGTTGATAAGGGCACCTGCAGCTAACAAATGGCTGGAATGGAAAATCATGTCACTCAATGACACCTCTATTATCCCCAATGGAATCTATATTTGTTTCAGGCACTCAACACTTTGGGCTGTGCGTTTGAAAAGCCAGACATGTTAAAGGAAAATGCCTGTATAATAAAGCAGTCATAACTATGCAAAGTGAAAAACCTATTTACGACGATGCACTTTTTTTTGACATGCACTTTTTTTATAACTATGGGGTTGATTTACTAAAAATAAATAGATTGTTCACTTTGCAAGGGAATTTGCACTTTGCAGGGAAAGTTTTCTCTTAGTTTAGTAAATGAGGTGAAGTCCCTGCTGACTTCCATTACCCAATCATGGGCAAGCAAAAATACTGTATTTTTTTTCTTTTCCTTGCCCATAATTGGGTATTCTTGCGAACTGAAATTTCACCACATTCACCAAGCTTAAAGGAGAACTATGAGGTGACCGAAAATCACTCATCTTCATAGTTCGAGCCAACGTGTGACAATGAAACTGTCACACTTCGTCTCAATAGATCGGGAAGTGAGCGAACACATACCATTGCTCGGTCACTTCTCGGTCATCTCCCTGCAGAGAGCCGTGACTGTCAGTCAGGCTGCCTGCAGGGATTCCCCCCTCCCCGCTCAGATCCTCCAGCGCTGACCGGAGGAACGGACGGGGAGGGGGCGGGTACAGCTGGCTCTGCCTCTAGATAGGCAGAGCCAGCTGTCACTCTCGCAGCTGGATGGATCTCAACAGCATTGTCGGGATCCGCCCCGGCTGCGGCGGTCTCAGTGTGCCGCAAGCTGTAGCTCACAATATACTGAGCTATGGTTCACGGGAGGATGCTAGTATATGTCCTCCTGTGACTCTTAAGAGAACTATGGGGAAAAACACTTACCTCTTTTAAGGAAACTTGTATGTGTTTATCCGGTACTTTGTTTAGTAAATCAACCCTATTTCATACTTCTGCATATTCCAAACCCAAGCCAGCAATTACACACACCAAGTCTACCCAACAACAGCCCCTCTGCCTTTACCCACAGTCTGTACACCTGCTATGAACTAATCTGCACACAGCATTGCTGCACCTCAACCCCAAGTGCCCAAAACCTGGTGTTATAGAAGTTTTTGTGTTGTTTTTCTTTAAAAATTAAAATCCAAGTCTTGTATATTTTCTATATCTTTTGATTTAGTGGAAATTAAATTGATAAATGCCATTGTTGTATACTGTCCTTGTGGGAACCAGCTGTGAATAAAATATAGTAAATCAAGTATAGTTGTACTCTTCAAGTCTGTTTTCAGCAGCATAGCTACAAATTCTGGGTGCCATAGAAATATGTTGATGAACCGCTTGGCGATCGGTTTGTAGGGAGATGAGTTAGTGCTTTGTGGAAAAGTTAGTAAAGTTGAAGAGGTATAGCTTAAGTGTAATGGACACAGTTAATTAAAGGGACATTTTCTTCTTCCCTGCCCTCAATTCCACAACAGTTCATAGTTTGTGTATTTGCATAGTTAACAACCAAATTCAGGGGTAAGCAATCTTGGAATGCCAGCTGTGCTGAAACTACAAAATTCCATCATACCTGATGCCTGTGGCTGCGATAGTCTTGCAATGCTTCTTAGTACATGTAATGCCACAACAACTGGTGTACTGAGGTTGCCTACCCCTGCCCTAATTACTCTATCATTGCATATTTGAAGTTACCAGCGACATAATTATATCACAGCTCACTGTAGTGGGTGGAGCCAGAAGTGCCAGACTCCTGGTCTGTCCTGTCCACCATGATTCATAGACATTGGAACATACCCGCCCACAAGCGTCATATTTTGCCTCGAATGGGGCTTTAAAGGGGTGCATCAGCTTACCACATATGATTTTTAAATAATTAAACAAGGCAGAGCTAGTACTTGGATGAACTGTTCTGCAAATCAAATCTTAAGGAGTTGTAAGATGAACTATGCACCAAATAACTATGTTGTTGTTTGCAGTTTAGATGCTGTCACTTAATCAGAACAATTTTAAGAGTGATTTATGTCTGGTATGTTTGAGATAACATGATCATAAGGTGTTTTAGCTGCTGGTTTTTAAGTAACTGACCTGTGCACACAAGAACAAGGAAAAATGTACACTTTGCCTTTTCAAATCTCCTTTTTACTTGTGTCTCCAGTGCTTAGCAACATTGTCCGAAATTCAGGAACCTGATTACTAATCCACATTGAGTGTGGGGGAAGAGGAGCTCTTGTCACTTCTCTGATCTGAATTTTCATGAGTCTTTTCCATTCAAAATGCAAGAGTGGATCATTTAAAAACAAAACGGTAATTAGATGGCAGTAAATTAGAAAGGCTTAGTTATTTTCATTTAGAGCTTGAGGCCAGAGAACGATAGTCTGTAATTCTCTATTTCCTTTGTAATTACTGCTCCTGTAATCCTTAGTCAGCAAGGGGCAAGTAGAGGATTGTGCCAGCTATATTGCAGTCCGCTTCAGCTGTTCATTTACCAGACACCTACACCCACCTCTTGCTTTACCTCTACCTGTTGCTTCATTTCTTTGTTCTCTCGTCATTATTCATTCTTCTTTCAAATATTGACAGCATTTAATCATTCATGAAATCACATTTTAATTACTTAATTAAATTGTTTTATTCTCATCATGACGAATTGAAAATGGAATAATTCTGCAGACAGCACGTGAAATGTTCGTTTTAATCCAATAACTGCTGGCAGGAACCCAATACTAGCGCTGAGATAATGGAAGAATGGCGGCACTGCCAATAAAACTGCACACCGTGTATGGGGTGCAATTGCTCCTTCTGGGCTTCTGAAGATGAACAGCACATTTCTCTATTTGCAGGAGCTTTGGAAAATGATGCAAAAGCACTGCTCAGTCACTTCCATCCCCTCCACCACTGTCTAGCATGGTGCATAAGCAGGGACAAAACTACAGATCGTGGTGCCCTGCAGAAAAATTTGGTGGGGCCTCCCAGTGACCTCCCTCTTTGCGGCACCTGGCAGGGTCAGCTATGACAAGACAAGACATGTCATTAATGTTAATATAAAGTATGCCTAAATCAAGGACAGGCAGCAGGAGAGCTATCAACATAGTCAGTACACTACTAGGGAACAGTGCTGTCAGAGACGAAAGAGGCAGTAGTGAAGGGAATTAACTATTAGAATTAAAGAATAACAGCACTTTTAGAGAAAGTGCACTTATCCTTCATGCCCCCACCCCTGACCTACCAGAGTCCACCCTTTCCCTCCACAGATGCATAATTACCGAGATCCAGCTGCTGGGACCTCCTGGTTTGTTTATATCCAACACCAAAGTCCTCTCCCTGCTGGCTCTTTGCCTGTGCAGTACAGCCCTATAGAAGTCTATGGGGCTCATCTCTTAGCCAAGAGCCAGAGGTAGACAAGCTCTATGGGGCTCTACTGTGCAGGCATTGCCAGCAGCGAGAGGAATTCTGAGTCACGAATTTTAGGTAAAACAGCACTGTTGACATCTCTGGCACACTTAACTGTCAGCTGTAACCTGTTTGAATCCCGCTTGGAGGCAGAACCAAACCAAACAGTGATGGAAGTACAAAGAACAGATTCATATACTGCAGTAAATAATTGTATCAGCAGATCTTGGAGCAGGTTAAAACACTTGAGCAAATGCAGGAATACATCCTCTGCTGAGCTTTTTTGAAAATTGTGTAGCTACGGAATGTCCACCTCAGATCCTAGTCCTGAGATTTATACAGCCCCACTCATACCACAGTCAGGGGCACCATTGCACCATTGTCTCTGTTGCTAAGGGGTAGACTAGCTTCATCCTTCTGCCTGTTGATTGGGCAGTAAAACTACTACAGCAGACTAATTAGTCCATCAGTACTACTCCTTCCTCTTCCAGTGTGAGTGCTGTTATACAGAGGATTACAAAAGGGCTGATAACAAGTGAAATTCAGCTACTTAAACTGTGTTTAAAAAAAATACATGCAATGTTTTATAAAGGAACAAAAAACTGCATTAATTTATGTTCTTTACATACATTTGCCTGGAATTCACCTTTAAGATAAGATCAAGTGGGGTTTCCCAGAAAGGAATTAGCATAAAAGTACCATTGCTATTGCAAAAGTTCTGAATGATGTTGCACACGTTTGTGTTTATCACACTTACATATAACTGCAAATGTCACCCAGAGCAGGCAATACATTTGTAGGGAACTAGAAATTCCACAACATTGGCACAACATCAATACCCTGTGTTCTTCCTTGGGTAGCATGGATTTTGCTCACACACTTTGCTGATGCACGGATCTTACGAATTGCATGAGTACCTCCATAACGTCTTTGCTGTCATGGCTAGCGTTTGTCTTTGATGCCTGAGCGTGTCTGTTTCTCCCTGCTGAACAGGAGTACAACTCCTTTCTTGCTATAGAACAAACACATGCTCACTCTGACACTGTCTCTGAATTTTTCTTTACCCACTCTTCCTATGAAATTAGGTCCTGTAATCTCCAAAATAGTTGGCAAGAGGGGACAGTCCTACTCAAAGCTTTTCTGAAAGTCCTGCTCAATCTGGCAGTAATAAATGTATGTAAAATATATATTTAGGGTAATACACTGGGCTTGTTGACCTTTACATAGTGGCAGTGTTTCTTGGGTAAATTTAACAGGGAATGGTTTTGTTTGATGTTTTAATTTGCTCTTAAAGTTTAACTCCAGACAGATATAAAATATTCAAATAAATGCAACTATGTATTAATGAATTAACTATTTTTTAATACATGCAAAACGGAAGTACTAGAGTTTGACTTGATATCAGCTTCTTGCAATACCCTATACAGCAGCCAATCAGAGCCAATCAGGTATGCTGCATACATGTAACGAGGTTTGCATATTAACCTCTCCACCGGCAGCCACCGATGTCTTCTGTTGTATTCAGGTTGCTGGGCAATGGGATGCAGCCCCCCCCCCCCCCCCCCACCGGGCGGCATCCCAATATCCCAATCGGCAAGAATTGGTCTGCGACCTCCCATCTTCTCCCCGCGTTTACTCATTGTTGGCCTACACTTTCACTGGCTCCCTTGTCAGGTACCAGGCAACGAGTCTCATCACACGCTCTCCAACTTTGGGATTGGCCCCTGGAGTATTAGCCAGTGATTCCGATAGCGTTCCTGCTCACCAAGTGCACCTGGTCTGTCTGCTTGTTACTGTCACTGATTTTTGCTGCAATCACAGATTACTGTCTGCCACCTGGCCAGACCTTTGCTATCTACATGAGTTAAGGCTGCGCCACCTATCCTTGGCACACCAGAGTACCTGCCATTTTTTACATCTCTATTACATCATAGTATATCTACCCTTTACTTACCTTGGGCCCTATTGTGACATTCTGCAGCCAGAGCATATAGCTTGGTGTATTTCATCCTCGGAACAACCTAATGTCAGTAGACCTGCTTGCCTTTTTAAAAGGTGGGCTGCTTAATGTGAAGCTATGCTAACCTGCCATTTACTTTGACTGGATTGTCTGCATCTAGAACTTATAATGCAAATGTGTTGACAAGGACCAGAGGTAACAACTCATAAATTTGCTGCAGCTTGTTCACTGTCCGGTCAGCAGGCTGGGGGTATAGAGAGAACACCATTGAATTTCTTAAAGCCAACTCTGGACACCTCACACACACAGACACACACACAGACACACACAGTGCTTCCCCAACACAACAGGTTCCCACTGTCAGTTTTTTTTTCACTTTTCTTTTGCCCTCCTCTTTCAGATGTCTTCTGGCTGGTCATATGATTTTATAGAGTCTTCTTTCCCCTTGATCCTCTGCTATTAGTGGGTGGTCTTGGATGATGCTGATGTAATGATGTCAGCACCGATCTCTGCATCAATACACTGGGTTCACGGTGCTGTACTTAGGGTGCAGATTCATGATGACCTGCCCTCACAGTCTTTCCTCAGTCTTCTGGGCTGAGGGACCTTGGACATCATTTAGCCTGGAATAAGGTTATCTTGTGGTGAAGAAGAGGTATTGTAGGGACATCTCTGGATAATACTGGAGACAACCAGTACTCTTTTTTTTTTATCGCTGCCTGGCTGACATTTAAAAAAATAGCTTGGAACTGGGCTTTAATTGGTATCATCTACCTGGCCATGTTGTGTGAGAGCACTGTGTAACTTAGGAATGGATGGACAGAAATACAAATCTTTTGGAATATAATCTATCTATAATATACATATTTCATAGTTGATAAGGTTGGAAAAAACACAGGTCTATCCAGTCTAACCTTTGTGTATGTGGGTGTCAGTTTAAATCGTCTAAGAATTTGCATACCCCTGTATATTGTGCCTGTTGAGAAAGGCAATCCAGGAGTATTTTTAATGTTGTCAACACTCCCAACTGATGCCACTATCTGGGGAAGGGAGTTCCTATTTTTTTCTGCTCTAACTATCAAGAGCTTCCTGCACAATTTCAGATGAAACCTCCTTTCCTCCAGCTTCAAATTGTGGCAATGTGTCCTTATCAGTGACCAGTATGGTTGTTCCGGCCCATACGGGATAAGATCTGTGCACAGTTCAATCAAAACTATGTAATTCATGCAACAACTGATTGTGTATGGCCAACATAAATTCCTGTTGCCTGCTACAGAAGTACTTATGCATTGCTAATGCATTTGAATTATTCGCCTTTGTGTTATGTCCTCTATATTTTATCTCAGAGACAGCATTGTATACAGTAAATGGGCGGTAATGCCCGAAGTGTATTTTTAATAGTTTGAATAACTATTTAGTAGTGCGAGATGGCATCTAAAACCCATCTAATCTCTTCTGGTGCATCAAAGGCTGCAATAGACAAATATTATCAGGTATTTAATAGCAGAATGATTACCAATAAAACATCACTAATTCAGACAATGCCAGCAAGAAAATGTGCTTTTAGAAAATTGATTTTATACATTTTCTGCCTCCCTAATCCTGCAGAGATAATAATCACCTCATTTTGTTCACAGCCTTTTGATCTGTGATGATCTCTATGAACTAATAAGTATCAGGTATGTTTTATCATAAGATTCTGTTAAATTAAGACTCTGAATTGTATGGACAGTTGTGCTGGGCCTTCATGCAGCAATTTCAATGTAAGGCAGAAATCCTCCAAAAGTATACTTTTTCCAGGTTGGATAGGCTTAACTCCTACACTGGGACTTTACTACTGCTTGGGGCTCACAGTTGACAAACTGGATTTTCAGCTAAACTGCCGGTGTCATCTGTGAAGTGGGTTCTGTGTATACTGTATATTACTATGGATGATGCATTAGATAGCAAGTGTTACAGCTCCCCCAGGTTGATCCTCCATAGGAATATATGGAGAGATTTGATCATAGGATGATCGAAAAACTGTGCCTCCCACAGCTATACAATGGGTACTGGCAAAGCACACTACCAAATCTCAAGGAGCTATGGAGGGTGGGGAACAAGTTCTTTCCCACTCCAGCCAAACTAAGAAAAAATTGTTATGCTCCAATGAGCGGGAACATGACAATGCCCATAAGAATGAATATGGATTTGCACAATGTAATTTGCTTGGCTCAAGCACAATAAGAAAACATCTGGGAACTGGTATCATTGGTTTTCTGGTGAATGTTGGAGTGTGACCTATCTCCTCCTGCCTCTCCCTCTCAGCTTTAGGGTAGCACTAAAGAGTATTACACGCAAAGATAGTCTGAAGGTAAATGGCTTCTTTTGTGTCTTCCGTGCCACCAGTGTCATGGGTGCATGTTGTAAAAAATGTTTATTAGTAAATAGATTTGATATACTTAGTATAAAGATATGAAACATGAGTATAACATTATTAAATTAAATTTAAAAAAACACCCAAATTATTATGTGTTCCTCTCAGTATTTTTGTAATATGTTTTCTAAAAATATTTTATGGAAACGTTCCTGATCTAACCCTGTTGTGCAGACTAGAATTGCATATGTTAAATTTGTTAAAAATCAAAGGTAAAGGAATGTGCCCTGCTATGGTACCTAGTGCTGTTTATTTGTATTGTGATATACAGTATATAGCAAGTATGAGTATTTGGCATCAAATTTCAGATCAGATGAATGTCTTGAGAATTTACACAACTTTGTCAGACTGCTGTGGAAACAATTGCTATTTTGCAAAATGGGTTGTTCAGAATAGACACAGGTAGTAGCATTATCTTTACAGAGTAATTCCAGGCAACAAGTGAAACAAATCAGTGAGTTGCTAATGCAAGTCAGAAAGTTCATTCAATTTACAGTGATCTTAACTTTTCAGTAATGTGGGCAGAATCTGAACAGCTACTCAGGTGTTTAGTAGGAATGAGCTGCTTGAAGAATATTTTCTCTCTCTCTCTCTATCTCTCCTCTTTTGGATGCCAAACCAGACCTAAATCTTATTGGTGGCTTTAAGAAAATCCTTGACTCTGACACTTCGATAACAAAGGCTCTTTGTATGTGGTGAACAACAAGGAGCTTGCAGGCAGAGCTTGCAAGTAGGCTATGCTTCTTCAGTCCTCATAGGCATTTTTAAAGCCAAGTGAACTGTTATTACAAATTAACCAGATCAGATGATTTCTAATTCTGAGATGTCAGTTTTGTGGTCAGTGCACACCTGCCAGGCAACAGATCCAGATCCTCAATCTCTGCTGCATTTGCACATCTTAGTCAAAAACACATTCAAAGTCTTCTGATTGGACCGTAACCACACTAATGAGGTCATTCATCTCCTCACTGTTCTCTCTCCTTTTGTCATAAGCTCTCAGTCCACACCGCAGCAGATCCTGATTGGCTCAGATCCCAGACCTCCCCTGTCTTTGCCTAAGTTCTGTTGTGCATGGGGGTACAGAGGATTCATATATAAACAAATTATAGTCACAGTCATACCATGAGGTTCCTGATGCAATAGTGGTGACGCTTTTGCTAGTTTAATATCACCCCAGATTCATTTCAACTCTCACTCTACTAAAAGGTCTGCTCAATGAGTATTACAAGTCCACCATCTGCTTTGGAAGAGTTCATACATTAGGGCTTTGATACATTACACTGCATGAGGCATGATGTTCCTCAGTTTGAAAGCAGATTCAGACTGAAGGCCCAATCTGTCCTTAAACTTTGAATGAACCTGCCATAGTAGATCATACATATCTTTGAAGGTGACATTTGTTTTCTTAGGCAAAGTAGCCATTTAATTTTGCAATTTTATCTTCTCAAAGCAAGCTTTGAGCAGAGCATTTGCTACATCCCTCGCTGTCCAGGGACTGGGGGCATTCTTAGTTATAATGGACACAACCAATTTAATGAAATTTTTTCTGATTACAAAATACATTTATTATGAGCCTAATTAGCATTGGGCAGGTCATTATATTAAGCAATGAGACCATCTGTTGGTACATGGCTGATGTCAGTAAAGAAATTGATTCAGTGCCTCAAAAGCATTAATGAAAGATGTGGTTATTGAAACTAATGAGTGTTATAAACATTTGCTATCTATCTATCTATCTATCTATCTATCTATCTATCTATCTAAATATATATATTTTGATCAGGTTTTTGCGTTAATTAGTGGTAAACATTTTTTGAACTTTAGCATTTCCCAATTTAGAATTCGCAACTCATGTTATTAGTAAAACTTTATCAGTCATGACAACAGTGATGTAAAGTCATTATTAAAGTATATTGAAACCCAATCACTAAAAATGTTTAGAAGCTTTCATACAGTATGTAACTTCCAAAGTAATCTTCACATTTTTTAATCTACAGTTATTAAAATAATAACTGGTGATCCTGCCATGATGGTCCTTGTTCAAACACTTCCACTTTTAGGATGACATTTTTCTGCCCCAGTTGAAGGAAAAAGACGGCTGTTAAAAATGGAAACCTGTAAGATATTAGCTTTGCCTTTATAACCTGCTCCTGAAAAAAATATTTTTAAATTAAAAAAAAAAAAAAAAAAGATGATTTCCTTTCCTAAGCTTTGTCAGTCAGGTAAAAGGAAAACTTCAGAATATCTTAACTAATGATCAACTGTATCTGTGGTGCCAGGGACTAAAAAGAAAAATTACAATTTCACTGCCCGGCACCAAGCACCAGTCATCATTATGGTGGAAATAATAGTAAGTAGCAAGGTGGCAAGAGTTGCAATTCCCTGGGCTGCAGATGTGCCCCTGAGATGCCAGCAGATACAGGTAAGTTTTTGAGGGGCCTTTGAAGTTTAAAAAATAGATTAGGTAGGTGTGGAGGGTTGCAGAGGGTTGCAGAGGGTTGCAGAGGGTTGCAGAGGGTTGCGGAGGGTTGGGAAATGGGATTTTTTAAACCTGAAATTTGGCTTACAGTCTCATTAAATCCAGAATGTGTCATTTTAATTTGCCATGCACTGACATCTGTTATATTTTTGGAAGACTCCATTTGAACTGATTTGTTGTGCAAGGTGAACACACAAAATGCACTATGACTATGATTATTTTTGCAACACAGTAACAGGAACAGACTATATTAAAAATAATGGATTGCCTGATGTTTATGCAATTTGCCTGTGCTTGAAATGCATCAAAATGCATGACAACGCATCTGGTAGAAACTAGCCCTTATGTGTAATTCATCATATGTTTACCATCTTTGTTACAATACACAGTGGTAGTTTTCTAATTTATTGTTTAAAAAGCACATTAACCCAGCTGTCGGTCCCCTGTAGGTAACAGTTGTTATTGTTTAACCAGTTCAGCTTTCACACGTCTCGATCCCTTGTGGACAAGGGCAGTTTTTACATTTCAGTTATGGGCCTTTTGATTTGGCAATAGTTGTTTTCTTTCTATGAAATCTATAGACAAAAGATGTAACAAAACAAAACAAAGTCCGCTTTTTTCTAGTTAGATTTAAAACAACAAGTGTTCCTGTTGATAACAGGTGCACATGTTATTCTATCACTTCTCCTGTGTATATTGACACTTGGTTTCATTGCACAATAAAGCAAAGCTATTTCCAAATGAAGTAAAGGTGTTTTTTTTTTAAATGTTGTGGGTTTTTTTTAAATACGTAACTAAAAAAATTAAGGAGCAAGTAAATGAAAATTAAGAAAGTTTAAGTATTACAGATAAAAAGACATTCGGTCATTCACTCGGCTGCCCTCGGCAGCTTTGTGAATAGACCCCATAGTTCCCCGTTAAAAGAGAACTATGTGGTAAGTGTTTTCCCCCATAGTTCTCTTAAGTGTCACGGGAGGACATATACTAGCCTCCTCCCGTGACCCAAAGCTCAGTATATAGCGAGCTACAGCCGGCAGGGATCCCAACATTACTGTCGAGATCCACCCAGCTGCATAAGTGACAGCTGGCTCTGCCTATCTAGAGGCAGAGCCAGCTGTACCCGCCCCCTCCCTCATCCGTTCCTCCCGTCAGCGCTGGAGGATCAGAGCGGGGAAATCCCTGCAGGGAGCGGTGACTGGCAGTCACCGCTCTCTGCAGGGAGATGATTGAGAAGTGAGCGAGCGACGGTATGTGTTTGCTCACTTCCCGATCTATTGAGACGACGTGTGACAGTTTCATTGTCACACGTTGGCTCGAACTATGAAGATGAGTCATTATAACTCACCTCCTAGTTCTCCTTTAAACTTCCAAGATCATTTCTGTGTTTAAATAACCTAAACCCTGAAGGCTAGTGTGAATTTGGCCTAAGATGTAACAAAGTGAAAAAACAAGTGTTTTATAGAAAAATAAATGGAAGTTGTTTATAATGCACAGTGCTGTAACAAACACAATACCATTCAGTTAGGGTTTACATCTATCTTAAAGAAAGATGTCAAGAAAATAAATAAATTTGATGCTACAGTTGCGGTACATTTACTATGCTTTGCTTGCAGGTATTACTGTGGGTAAACATTTTTAATACACAAAAAAAATGTTGTTTCATGTTATACACTAAATGTGTCATTCCTCTGTATGGCAGATGACTGTGAACCACTTGGGCCTATGAAAGTCTTTTAACCGAAGTGGTTCACAAACAGGCGCTCAGGTGACAAGATTAATGTGCTGCTGTTCTATCGTTGTCTTTGTACTTTACTTGATGGGTGATAAAACAAAGCTCTATTTACTTCTATTAAGAAGAAATAACACAAGTGTTTTCTGTACACTGAGACAGACCACTAAAACATCCTATTACCTGTAACAATGCCTGAACAGCACTACCGTAAGAAATGGTGCAACATAGACTTCTGGTAATCTGGCATTATTGCAGTTTTTAGGGGCGATTAAATAAAAACTTTGTGACACAGTTCTGGTGTTGTGGCTGGATCTGGACCTCCTGCACACAATTCATACAAGGTTTGCAATAGGTCCATAGTAAATACTGATTTGGGCAACAAATTCACAAATTGTCTATTTGCAACATTTTCATAATATGTTGCTTTGGCTGCAACAAATTCATTAACAAATATTGTTATTTTGGAGAAAACTGGACGTAATTAAGACCTATGCAATTTTGGAGTAAGCAGGGCCATGCCATCCCCCCCCATCACTGGTTGCTAGGATGTCCAATGAACAACCAAAGGTGTTGTGTGGCCTGGAGATTAAACATGCATTGAGGTGTGGCCATGGTATGGACACTCTAGCCTCATTGTTGAACCCCCAACCACCACCAACGTGCCTCCATGTGACCCCGTTCTGCAAATTCTGAAATTCTGGCTGCCTTTAGTTTCGGTCCTTTGAAACATTGATGTGTAACAAATCATGCAGATCAGGAAAGTCAGAGTAACATGAAGTAATTATATCAGAGTAATAGTCAGAGAGCTAGCATTTCAGGACAGCAGTGGCTTTCCATAGCTGCAATTATCTCTGATTTTCAATGACAGTTCAACATAGTTTTGTCTGTGAAAGCTTCTGTGACATTTTGCTCAGCTATGCCATACCATTGAAGGTTAGGATGCACAACACTCGTATACAAGAAGCCGGCAGTTTCTCATTACCTCTAAAACTGTTAAAACGAGTGTGTATAGAGTACATATAGCAGATATCAGAAGGATGGTCTGCTGTGCTGTACAGAAACCAATTATTTCATTTGATAGCCAGGTGTGGATTGTGGCAGCAATATCCACATGTGACTTGTGGCAGTAGACTCTTATCCATGGGTACCCCTTAGTGGTTTAGGACCTTATGCAATTTCCCACTTTGCCCAGACCAAACACCAAACCTTTTATGAGTGTAAAAATTAGAGGTGCTATGGTCTCTCGCTATTAGTGTCCCACAATCGGAGTGGCTATATCCTTTGTAGTGCTTAAAAGCTTTAGTGAGGCTGATCTCATGCAGACAAAAGACTCCCCAACTTATGGTTGAATTCTAATGAAGAAAACAGGGAGGCCACCCCAAATGGTAGAGTCCAAAAGTATTTAAGGGGTTTTACTTGTGTCTAGTCCTGATGATTTTGTGGATCCCTGAAACGCGTTGGATGTTTTATACTGTTGATCCATTGCTAATAATAAAAACTAATTTTGCTACCAATGGTGGTAGCACCCCTGTTTTCTTTGTTAGCAAAAATCAGGCTTGTCCATCATGGAACATGGCTTTACATATTTATTGGTTTTAAAATGAATAATTAGAATTCTGTTTGGTTTTACTGCCAACCAGGGCTTTGTTAGAGTGATTTCCCCTCACTTCCTGTCATGGTGATAAGAATTTCACCTAACAGGAAGTGAGGGGAAATCTGCAGTCTACAGAATCAAAGGGGATCAACTCAACAACAGTCATTTTAATATAACACAGCACACAACAAACTCTTCACTTAGCATTGTGTGTTTATCTAAAAGGTTAGGTATGATTGTCAGACATCAAGTGCTGCCTTTTTGGTATAGTCTTTAGTGGACGGTTAAGGCTAATATACATTTGAGAGTATTTGGGTTTGCTAGTTACATCTAACGACCCACAGCAATCTGTAATCAGCAGTGCTTTCCTTAACATGCCTTTTGCTCTAGTAACAGAACAGAATGATGCTACAGACCTGTCGAGCCATTGTGAGTCAGATGATGTCACAGCAGCTCATAAAACTGCTTTATTTGCTATACTTGACCATATTTGATCTCAGTAGGCATTGGGATGAGATTTCTATTATGAATTCTTTCTGTTTTATAGCAATTTATAGTTATATAGCTGTCCATGGTTTGATACCTGGAAACATTTTGAGGGTTACTCACTATAAAGCCAAAGGATACAGCTATAGCTTCGGCTGATCCTTTGGCTCTCTTTGACCGCCTCTGCCCTTCAGTTCCGTCGAACCAAAGGGCTGCTGTATGGGCTATTCACTATAGCTTGCACAGCAGCAGAAGGCAGCCGAGTGGCTCAGCCTACCCGAAGGCATATGCTTCAGCTCGACTGAGCCAAAGTGACAGCCGAAGCGTGGAGAAAGGTCAGCCGTAGCTGACCGATCTCCACGCAAATGACAGCTGGGCTTAGCCAGCCGTGATCTCACGGCTCGGTCCGCCCAGTTGTAATGACGGATCAACATCCCCAAATTACCCGGGAAGCTGATCTGTCATTAAACAATAACAACTCCACCCAGTTGTTATTCGTTGGCCGGGACCTGCTAGAAGACTCTGGCAGGTGCTGACCAATAGGAAACAGTTGGGCAGAGCTAGCTGTCACTGCTAGCTCCACCCAATGGTTTTTATTTTACCGGCATCTTTGCCGGCGTTTTTTTTATTATTATTATTTTTTTTTTTCTTTAAACTGTTGATTTTTTTCATTTTGCTATTTATTTACATTTAAAAAAATAATTTTTCAACTCTTTTTTTAAATAATTCATTTTCCTTATTCTCTATTCTGCTCGGTACCTTGGGGCGAACGGCAGCGAGTGAGCTGCCGAAGCTTCAGCTTGGTCGAACCAGATGTTGGTCGAAGTACCTCTGCACTTCGGCTCAGCTGAACATGCAGAGCATGTTCTGCTGACCGAAGGCAGCCGTTGTACGGGTGAAATCAGACGTGGTGAGCCGGAGTGAATAGCCGAATGTCATTCGGCTCACTTCACTTCGGCTGGGTTATGCACTCAGGTGTCTTTTGGCAGCTTTGTGAATAACCCCCTTTGTGTTTATGCCTCGTCTATATTAGGTTGAAAGTATGGCTAACATGCAGTTTTCTTTACATCACTCAGACCCCCCTATACTGAGAAGTGGCTGTACACTGCTTAATTGGAGTCTGACGCCTTTTTTTCCCTCTTTTTAATCTTTATATAATTCACACGTGTCTTTAACCCAACGTTGACCTCCTTCTGACCTGCTTCAAGTGGGTTTTGCATCCCCATAGAGTAGTATATCAATGAAAAACCCATCTGATGTAAACAAAAGTCTGTCAGTTCAGGTTCTAAAAGCCAGATCCCTCATTGCAAGTGTCCTCACACAGACTTGTAATGTCAAGAAAGAGAGTGGGGTATTAGGTTTATTTGATTACAGGGTACACCAAGTCATCCTCTGGTGTCTGTTACACCACACAATGCTGTAGCAGGAAATGATAGTTAGGACTATGAAAATAGAACATTTTAGTAGTGTCTGCCTAATAGGGTATCTATTTTGTTGAGTTCATTTGGGCTTCACACATGCCTGCTTGTTCCATTTTAGCTTGCAGAATGGTGTCCATTCTGTGCTGGCTATGGGGGAAGGCAGTGCCTTGCATTGTAACAACACAATACACTGTTTACCTTTAAAAAAAAAAAAACTTTATTGAAATGTCAGTGACATTTTATTCACATATATCAATGGCAGCGCTAAAATCAACCGAGCATCAGTGCATTGCAGACAAATACAGCATGTCTGCATTTTTCCGCAGGGCACTGCAACCCATCTGAAGGCAGAGTTGCAGTATTAACAGGGCACATACAAAACAACTGTTTTCTAAGTGCCCCAGCGGTGACTGGCATTGATCCTGTGCGGGGGAAAATGCAATTCAACGCAAATACTGTAAACACCGCCTAAATCGTCCATGTGGTCCTGACATATATGTGACCCCACAGTATGTGTTTTTGTTTATTTTTTTATATGCATTTTGCATTTTCTGGAATTACAAAGGGGTTATTTGAAAACTGAAGATATACATTGTATTTATTGGTGCTCTTAAAAGGAGTGTCTGTAATTTAGCAAAAAAAAAAAAACTAGGCTTAAATAGAAGAGCAGTATGATGCTGAAGTATATATTTATATGTTTGCACATACTGTATTGCAGAAAGCTTAATCCTAGCTGTCCAGCCCAAACAATGCCAGCACAGTATGTACATCATTCAGTGCTCTTTGAAATCTTAGTAGTGGCGGCAGCACTTTCAGGGAAGAAGTGCGCATGGAGTCTGTATGGGTCTGGGTTGTCGTAAATAATTGCCAGTATGAATTCCACCCCTATTTTCCTCTAGAGTAAACATACTATATTCACCTCCCCTGGCACTGTGAAAGGTACAGGTAGAAACAATTATTACTCTGGTCATGTATAAGACACGTGGCTGGCTAAAAATGTATGCAATATATATACACACACACACACTGTTAATCTTTAAAACTGCTTGTATAACAATATGTCAGTTGTGGTAGTTGGGCTGATATGGATTGCTTCATGATACGTTATAGTTATGTTTAGTTAATTTAAACATTATCTGACTATACAGTATATACTACGTGCATGAGGTTTTGTGAACACTCTTCAAATTGTGCAATCAGCAGCAATGGCTCTCTTGTAATGTTTTACATAAAGAAAGTCCTTAATATTTCAAACACAGAGTGAGATGTATCCTTACTGAGCAGCCATCTGTCATCAGTTTAGTGAGCTAAAGGAAAATATCCCTTTATACAGATCTATAGTATAGAAAAAATTGAGTTGCCAAAAATCATCATTCTTTCATGATGCCAGGTGGATGGAAATGTTCTTTCCAAAAATCTTTACTATTAATAGGTTTCTTGCTTTATAGTGGAAGACAAACAGTGCTGTATTATATGATGAAGTACCAGGTCTAAAAACTCTATATGGCTTCTAATATAGACATTAAGACATTGTTACAGTAAAAATGAAAACATGAAATATTCATTCCCATGATGTAAGAAAAAAGTGCCAAAACAGAGATGGTGGATACCATTTTGCATACCGTTTTCCTCTCCTGTCTGTTAGTTCAAAAGTAAATTACATTTACCCATGGTGGGTGAAACACTGGTTTTGACTGTATTGGGATGATTGAAATAATCTGTCAGAAC
Source organism: Nanorana parkeri (assembly GCF_000935625.1). Classification (NCBI taxonomy): domain Eukaryota; kingdom Metazoa; phylum Chordata; class Amphibia; order Anura; family Dicroglossidae; genus Nanorana; species Nanorana parkeri. The sequence continues at coordinate 1,269,471 of NW_017306469.1, read as the reverse complement.
TTGCAGCAAATTCAGAAAGGGCGAATCACTATAATAGTGAAGCCGACTCACTCAGGCTGATAAAGAGGCACAAAGAACTGCTTGCCAGTTCAATCCCGACTCTCAGGGTGTGCAGTGGCACCCCCAAACAGTGTCCCCTGGATTACATCACCACCCTATAGTTCCCTTTCACTATAATGCCTAATAAGAAAGTATACTAATTTATTTAACTACTTCCGGTCCGCAATACATCTATAGACGGCGGCCCGTAGAAGTGGTTAAAACAAGAACACGGCTGCTGCGGCAGCCGTGTTCTTGGTCTCATTTTCAACGGCCAACGATGGCTGTTAATGTACAAGCGATCCATATTGTTTGTACCGTGCGGCGCCCGTGTGGCTGCTGATCTCTCCTCCGATTACTGGACCTGGAAGAGATGTGTATTATATCACTTCCGGCGTCACTAGTTACAGTCTCTGGCTCTTAGAGCCAGGAGAAAAAGCCGGGGAAGCAGATCTCTGCTTCCTCAGCTTTTTTGGGGTCCCTAGGTGACATTAGGGGTCTGAAAGACCCCTGATGTCTCCATAAAGAGGACCTGTCACACCCTATCTGCTATTACATAGGGGGCTTGTTAGCCCCCTATGTGATAGCATTAGGGTTAGTATAAAAAAGTGTATAAAAAATAAAAAAAAAACATAAAACATTTTAAAATTGCAAAAAGTCCCCCGTCCCTACATACAACGCAAACACGTGTCGATGCGCCTACGTGCGAAAACTACAATTGTGCTACACATGTTACATATCGCTGCTAACATCGAAGTGAGAGCAATAATTCTAACACTAAACTGATGAGCAGTAAAACCGTTTAAATTGTTCCCTATGGGAAATTTTGGGTATTGACAGGCGAACACAATTTTATGGCTTGACATGTTGGGTATCTATTTACCCGGCGTGACCCCGTCTTTTATATTTTACCAAAAAATTTGTATTATATTATGTTTCTGTGCACTAAACTTTAATATAGTTTATTTTTCCCTAATACTGGTTTGATAAACGTTTGTGCAAAAACCGTGTGACATAAAAAATTGCAGCTAGCATTTTTTTTTATTCTACAGGGCCTCTTCTTTCAGAACATATATCATTCCTTTGGGGTTTGAAGCTGTTTTCTAGCCAAAAATGTATATTTTATCATGTGTGTGCAAACAGTAAGCAAACTGCTCCGGGCAGCAAGTGGTTAAAAGTGAGATCCCCATTTCATAACTCCCAACTTTACACTCTCATAAAGAAGGACAGCCTGGGGAAGGGATGTGTCAAAAAGTGTGTGTTGTTACATGGTGCTGAATAGCAGGTGTAGTGTAAAGAGTATAACTGAATGGAGTCTATGCACAGTATAGAATATTCACACATTTGCTGCAGTCCTTGTACTACAAGAAGGCTATTTTGTAACTAACAACTGTTGTAACAACAAACACTTTGATCAGGTGTAGGTAGTACAGCACAAAATAACAGCGGTTAAAATTATGTAACAGTGCACCTTACATAGCTGGTCAATGGTAGGGAAAAAATGCCCTGATGTGGGTGGTTAGTGGCAGAATGAAAAAATGTCCCATTGTCAGTAGTCAGCAGGAGGACAAAAATGTCCAATGCTATTGGTCAGTAGGAGAAAACCAAAATGCCCCACTGTTAGTGGTCAGTTGGAGGGAAAAACCTGATGTTATGGGTCATTGGGAGAAAAAATGCCCAGCTTCACTGGTCAGTGGGACATTACATTATCAGTAGCTGTTAAAAGGCTGTAGAGGAGCATTGTAGAATTCAGAAGAAGCAGCAAGGGAGAGTACAGTAGTGTTGCCCAGATTGGTGATTGGAGCCCTGATTTAATGCAAAAACATTGTGTTAAATGGATGACATAGGCAGGCAGCACCGCCTCCACCTTCTCCTATAATCTGTCACCGTACAGCACTGTAGCTGGGGGGGTACTCCTGGCAGTCCACTCTCCTTGTGCTGATCAGATACCAGCAACTGACACTAGAAAGAGCATTCCAGCACCCAGTGCCAGGACATGAAGTGGGTCCAAAAAACACTAGGATATGCAGTAGTTCAAATTCCGGGACATTTGCACAGAAATAGGGATGCTTGAGTGGTATGCTCTTTGTCTTGTGTTTACAATGTTGCAGCTTCTTTCAGCAGATCACAGACTCGTTCTGCAATCCATTTGTATTTTCACCTGCAACACAGCTCTCTGTTATGAAATGCTTTGCAAGACTGGTTATGGCACACATAAAGAAGACTATTGATTTTAACGTAGACCCCCATTTTAGTATAACTATGTTACAGGATTTTATGCTGCCTTGAAATGGTTTGAGCTAAACCGTATTTCACTGTGTCTTGCGTGCAACGACAAATAAAGTATCTTATCTTATAAGTATGCATACTGGCAGATTTGCCCTACTGCAGACACGGTTTCCTGGGTGTTACAATTGATACTAACTCATTTGCAGTGCAAGGACTCCTTATCTTGCAAACTTTGATAGATAAATTGATATTGCTTGGCTTGAGTCCAATTTTGTGTAACTGGATATTGGACTTCTTAACAGGAAGGCCTTAGTCTATAAGACTTCATAATGTTTCATATGTTCCTGTTATTCTTAATACTGGTACTCCACAGGGGTACCTTATGAGCCCATTATTATACAAACTACTGACCTATGATTGCTTAGCTGGGTTTCTGGGCAATCATAGTGGAATTCATTATTCGTAATAATAAGTCCAAGTAAATGTAGGAAGTGGAGAAATTGGAAGTGTGGTAAAAATGAACAATATATCAGTTAATGTAAAGAAAACAAAAGAGATGATTGCAGAGTTTAGAAACATTATTACCACCCTCCTCCTTTTCACATTGTAGTGAAGAGGTGTGTAGAGGTGGTCTGATGTTTTAAATATGTGGAGTTGTATATTTGTGATAAACTTACTTGGAGTACCAATATAGATAGCATAGTGAAGAAGGCCCATTATTGCCTCTGTTTCTTGAGAATATTGAAAAATGCTGGTCCTGGCACTTCAGATCTTATATTATTTTATAGGTGCATGGTAGAGATTATTCTCACCTCTTGCATCACCATATAGTACAGTAACTGCACTGTTGCAGATAAACAGTCACTGCATCGGCTGGCAAAGTCAGCACAGAGGGTTATTGGTAGTAGCCAACCTGCTATCAGTTACATTTATAGCAATAGATGTAGGAAAAAGGCTTTAGCTATCATGGGGTATTCCACTCATCCTGCTTATAGATTTTTTTTACCCCATAGTCTTAGGGCCAGGGCCTAAGAGTTGAAGTATAGTTTTTTCCCTGCCGTGATGAGAGTAAAAAACTCTCTTTGTATTAGATGATTTGCTATTGCATTATTTATTTTATGGTATTACTGTACTTTGTGATGTCATTTATTGTTTATTATGACTGATAACACTGTGGTTTTTATTGAATACTTGGTGATTTTATTTGAATAAATTGCTGCTAAGTATTACTATTATTATTTATTGTCATGTATTATGTGGTGGTTGCGTGCTTGTTGCTTGTGTTTAGTTTTTATTATTGTTTCCATAGAACACAGTACTGGATTTTGTTCTTGCTCATGTCAACATGTTTTGGAGTGACAATAAATTATCATTATTCTTATAATAAAAAAGGTTTTGTAGTTTTAATTATGTCTTTATACATGATTATAAAGTTATTGTGAAATCAGGTATTCAGTAGGTGAACTGTAAATAACTCTGGTACATAAGGTACAGCCACTGTTACTGAAGTAGTCAGTTATAATTAAAAAACTAAATTATTAAGTTTTTCCTCACCTATAGCTCTGGTGACAATTCAATATTTTTGTATTTCCCCTCACTTGATATCTTGATGACAATGGTCAGCGAAACAAATAGAGGGGTGACAAAGGGTATGTTTGGTGGTAGGCTTACTTTAAACTTAGCCTTCTATGCAAATTAAGGCCAGCCCCTTACTGGTTTAGTCCAATATAGCCCATTAAACCCCAGCAAAAATGGTTTATTTTTATAGTTTGGGTAACTTCCTCTCTCTATGTCTTTATTCAACCTCAAATACTATGTAACTATGTAACTATGTAACTATGTAACTATGTTCATGTGTGGTCACTTATAAAGCTAGTGAAGATCCTTTCCCAACCCCACTCATAAATTCCTGAAGCTTTACTTGCCCTTTCTAAGCCAGATTTCCAGGCCCTTCTGTACTGGCAAAGTTCTGACACTTTGAAGCAGTAACAGAGCTTGCTTACCCCTTTCTATTGGTCCTTGTAATTGGCCATAAGGAATGTGTGGGTAGCATGGTCACCAAGACACACAGAAAGAATCGTCAGTGGCGACACGGATAGCAAAAATCAGTGGCGACACGGATAGCAACCTTTCTCCGCTCTAAAGGTTAAACGAATTTTTGTTCGCCAGTGATACACTTTAAAGCACATCTATGCTTTGCTTACATTAGATAAAGTAACAGGTTCATAGCAAACATCAAAATGAATTTATACTCACCTTTCCTGTGCTCCTCTGCTGCTCTGTGTATCTATCTTTATCTAGTATTCTTTATATCCAATGCAAGTTTTACCAAAGGATTTCCCTCTCTCGTCGAAATTATATATAAAAACAATAAAAATATTTATATACTGTGCTAAAAAATATTGTACAAGTTTGTTCTGACAAGCAGTCCATAAAATAATATGAAAAGTAACCTAAGGACAACTTTTATTGGTCCATAAATTCACAAAAAATTTAGGGTATTTTTAGACTATATCAGATGTTCTCAGCTCATTACTGTGAATGAACCTGTACTTGCTCCTTAAATGAAGACATGTTATTTCAGTGATTAATTTATTCTTCTTCAGAGAACACTTCACAAATCTAGGCGCTAGACCTCTTAATTCAAAATGTACTAGATCAAACACTTTGCTAAAACTAATTACATGTATTAACCAACAACCACCAATCAGAAATGAGGTTTCTCCAATGAAGTGTGGTCACAATGACAGCGAATGATCAGTGGGATGGTTGTTGTGGGTTAATGTACATTATTGCTCTTTTAACAGTGATCTTGCAGCCAACTAAGCATTTCATTTCTGTACTTTGTTTTGCTGATGTGTATCTTTTTTTTAGGAAACCACAAACTTGTTCTGCTATACTGCACTATATACTGTATATTAAAAAAAGAAAAGTTTAAATCCCATAGATTTCAGTATTCTCGCGGCAGGTAACCAGCTCAGCAGATGTGCAGCTGCCACGATCTTGGCCTCACTGTGTGTTTGCCTTGGTGGAGGTGCCTATACAGCATAAATTCTAAAAAAGAATCCTATAAATCATTCCTGAAGATGAAGATACTCATTTGTACTCAATGTCATCAGGAAGCGTTACTGATATCCTCGACGCCTGTTATTTGCTCCTAACCGCAAAATAAATCATCTGCTTTCCAGGTCCCTGGAAGGAATCATGTAGATATCATTCATATTTGAAGTCTTTTCCTTGGACTGTTGGCTCTTACAGCTGTAATGTTCTGTTGCTCGTTAACTAGGGAATGAACCTCAAAGGTGTCATCAATTAAAGAAGAGGATTAGACAGTCTGAACTCTAAACCTACCTTTGGTTGAGATCACATGGCTAAGTGCCAAGGCATATATCCAGCTGTGAAGGAGACTTAGAGCAGCATTTTCATCAGGAAAGGCATTTACCCCTTGATTATTCTATTTGTATCAGTCCCATCCACAGTATCTAATGCTTAACCTTCCTTTTTAGTTTTGGGAAAAGCAGGGTCTCTATCAGGTCTATTTGTTGCTTGGTTTGTGCCTGCTGTTTTCACTAGAACAGGAAGGGAGTGGAAGTCTTCCAATGGAAACACTTCTTCTGGTGACCACTATCTAAGAGAGGATTTTCGATTCCTATCAGTTCTTCATGTGTCTACAGGACAGGAAGTCACAGGAATCCTCCCCAATGTGACCAGGATGGAATTTTAGCCCTTCCCTACTCTTACAAAACAATGAGTTATCAAAGTATTATAACACTTTAATTATGGCTTTTCCTGCAATAAGTATAGTGGAAACTTTGTTCCAGATGGTGCCATACAGTAGTGGTACAACCAGGGCTGGATTTACTCTCTCTGCTGCCTCAATGCCAGGATCCTCAATTTGTCCCCCTGTATGCAGGCTAAATACAAGTGATCTCAGTGACATTGCTGAGATCACTTGTACAAAACAAGCAGCGGCTTCCCCGCTGTACATTTAGCCCTACTTGCCCAAAGCAGGGCTAAATGTAGAAAATAACCCGCCCGGCGCCCGGAACTGCATGTCCCAGGTTTTGGGAGATAAGAATTCCACACCCCTGCTGCCCCTCTACTCCTTGCTGCCCGAGGCCGGGCCTTAGTTGGCCTCGTGGGAAATCGGGCCCTGGGTACAGGAATACAGTTTCTACATTCTTGTACTCTTTTCCCCAAAGTCTACAGAAACTAATAATGCCACAGTTATGATAAGAATAGTGAGATCTTCCAATCCTGGTGGGGGGTATTACACATACTTTTAGGATCAGTCTGATAAAACATCGATCAGTCTCCATGAGGCCTGCAATTTGACTTGTTCTAGCCTTATCTGAGCCATACACAGTTTTATCAAAATTAGGCTCAAGGAAAACTGGCACTGTGGTAGAATAGACTGACTGCTGATCTTTTCCAATTCTACATATGCAATCAATGCACATTGGGAATGAACCATAGCGCCACACTTAAAGAGTAGACATGTGCGATTCGTTTCGTTACGAATCGAAATTCGTACGAATTTTCCTGAAATTCCGAATTTCGGAGCATCCGACATCGGAATGGCAGTTTCCGAATTATATCCGAAATACGAAATTCCGTTAACGAATTTCGGATCCCAATTTCTTTGAAACAGGAACTAATATTACCCCTGTAAATGAAGTTGAACAGCATGACAAGATTTTTTTTTAATCCGAGATACGGATCCGCTGCTGCTGATGCATTACAATACACAGTTACACACACAGGCAGGAAATACGAAATTCCGTTGACGTATTTTCGTTCCGTTACGAACATTTGTTTTATTAAAGTTAAAAAGCAAAGTACATTTATATTGGAGTTGATGGTAGTTTTTTTTTTTAAAGTCCAAAATACGGAATTCGGAATACGGAATCCGTTAACGGAATTCGTATTTCGTTTTGGTTGACCAATCAGAGGTTCTCTTCTGCTGCTGAGAGTTGCATTACAAATACAGGCAGGAAATACGAAATTCCGTTGACGTATTTTCGTTCCGTTACGAACATTCGTTATATTGAAGGTAAAAAGCAAAGTACATTTATATTGTAGTTGATGGTAGTTTTTTTTTTAAAGTCCGAAATACGGAATTCGGAATACGGAATCCGTTAACGGAATTCGTATTTTGTTTTGGTTGACCAATCAGAGGTTCTCTTCTGCTGCTGAGAGTTGCATTACAAATACAGGCAGGAAATACGAAATTCCGTTGACGTATTTTCGTTCCGTTACGAACATTCGTTATATTGAAGGTAAAAAGCAAAGTACATTTATATTGGAGTTGATGGTAGTTTTTTTTTTTCAAAGTCCGAAATACGGAATTCGGAATACGGAATCCGTTAACGGAATTCGTATTTCGGATAAAAAAAACAACTACCACTCCAATATATTATTAACAAAGGTATTTTGCTTTTTAACTTCATCATAACGAAGGTTCGTAAAGTTACGAAAATATAACCGCCACTAACGAAATTTCGTATTTCGTACGAATCCGAATCCGAATTGAGTTCAGTTACGAATTACGAAATACGAAATAACGGATATTCCGAAACGAAACAGAACACATTTTTTGACGGCGCACAAGTCTATTAAAGAGGTTGTGTAGCGAAAGTACATCAAAGATTCTTAAGAGCTAACAAAGGGTAAAGTTACGACCAGAGATGTGTGTTTCATTTCTTAATTCATAGCTGCTTGTTCTTCAGTGTTTCGACAGCTCTCTCCACACCTGTCCAAGACTGGGCTCAGATTATGTTATTCTTCCATAGGCATTGATGCTTTGGAGCAAAACCTAGGGTAGAAAAGTCTCAGGCTACATCAGTCACTGTCAACCAGGGTACTGTGGAACCCTAAGGAGTTTGCTAGGGGTTGCTTGAGCTGTGGCTGATTGACTTCCAATTTGATGGTGCCTGCATAGTTCCAGGGGTAACACCACTTGGCAGAGCATGACACCAATGTTTTTTTTTGTCAACTGTTCCTAAGGGTGGCATTCTGATCACCACTGTAAGGGAGGCATTTATCTCACTGGCCACCATTTTTTTCTGCTGACCCCCACAGAATTGGTTTTAGCAGGGGATTCCCTGAAACCTCAAAATGATTTCTAGGGTTCCTCTGGGGTAAGAAGGTTGAGAAAGACTGGGCTACTGTAAAGCATTGTATATATAAAGATAAGTGTGAAAAGGGCAACAGTGAGATGTACTATGAATGCAACCTCTCAATCCGGGTAGAAACCTTAATTAGGACATAGCAGACTCCTTTATATGTAAAATAGACAAGTAAATTTTAAAAAATGCTAGTGCTCCTATATACACCCTATTCACTCCCACAAATATGCTGACTAGCCAATAAAATGACAATTTAAAATTGTATACTCATGCACATCCTTTCTTAAACTTTTTACCCCTGAGGAACTCTTGAGAAAAAGTCTGGGGGAACTCCAGCTAAAAATAATTATATCTAAACTTCGCAATACATTAGCGTAATCACTAAATTGTAGAATGTTGTATAGATAAGATTAAATAAAATGGCATACCTAGCATATTTGACACCCTGGGGAGATAACATGCAATAACTTTTTTAGTAATAATCTTGAAGAAGAAGAAAAACACAGACAATATAAACTGTGGTGTTCCCTACAATTGGTAGTCCCCTTGCACAGGTGGTCAGTGCAGGTGGGAGATCAATTCACCATTCCTTATTGCTCAAGGAATGCTTAGCAACATTAGGAGGAAGCTTAGGGTTCCATGGAACCTTGTTTGAGATAGGCTGCTCTAGTGACATTTTGGTAATCATGTCCTGCTGTAAATTTTTTCACGGTGATGTTATCTAATCGTATCCCTCAATTATCAGGAGAACATCAAAATGCAATGTCTATAGGCAGGTAAGAAAAGTCCCACAGAGCATAATTTGAACCTCTCCAACTGTATACTTTTCTTGTCTTATGCTGCTCTTGTCTGATCAAAACTTGATACATCTCTCCTCTTTTCTCCTCCTCTCATTCCTTTCAAGAAAACACATCTTTTGTGTCTTCTAAGGTGCTTTTGGGTTCAGCAACATTTTCTTTGCCCTAGGCTAGCTCAGTCTTAAAGAAGCCATGCCCTTGCTTTGCATTAAAAGCAGAATAAAAACTGAGGCTTGATACCTTGGTAATAAAAATACATCTAAAGAAGCATGCTTGCTTCATATGCTAACTGTACATTTTTCAGTGAGAACTGGGTGCTGGTGTCAGTGCTGTAATTAGTTTCAGTGTGAAAATCAGTCAATCTATTCCACACACTCAGTGAAGCTTGCCCTCAACTTGTCCATATGTTAAAGCCTAACTCCAGACCAAACCTTTTAATTTGGTTTAGAGAGAGTGTAGAAGGTGTAAAACCCCTGTTAGTTGTTTTTTTAACTACTCAGTCCATACCGAGGAAATTTCCCCTCACCTCCTGACAGGATTTGAAGTGATTGGAAATCTCTCCAACATGGACACAGAAAAAACAAAAACACATTTTAATAGAGTAAGGAAGGGTTACATCTCCTGAAAATGTTTTAGTTTCTGTCTGTACCTTCCTTTTTCTGTGACAACCACTCCTACCATTGCTTGTACAAAGGACTCATGGACCAGAAGTGAAGGACAGTGTCCCCAGTGGGTTCCCAGGCAGTAATAAGAACCAGAAAAAAATATATCTCTTCCTCACTCTAAAAAATGTAGCCAACAGTATTCTTTAAGCTTACACTGCAGCAAAATAGTATGTTCTGTCTTAGTCATTTTGTTCAGGTGCAAGGATCTTGGTGCTTCATTCTTTTGGGGTCTTATGGGGTGAGGGGTTAAGTGTAAGGTGATCAGATTTTCAAAATGAAACACCCTACTGATCACACACACAAGAAGAGAAATGCCACTAAAACAAATTAATTGGTTGTGGTATAGTGTCAATATTTGTGGCATGCCACAGAGTATTGACGTGTTTAATATGGCGATAACAGTGGCAAAAAAAATAAAAATCCCCAGCATAAGGAGAAAATTACCCTACAACAGTAGTGTTACTGAAAGAAAAAGATGGCACTGCATCATTTTCAGTGGGAGGAAAAAATGCCACTGCTTCGGTGTCAGTGGGAGGAAGAAATTGTGATGCGTCGGTGTCAGTGGGATGAAAACATGCTGCTGCGTTGGGGGTGTGAATCCAAGGAGAACTGCCTTGGCATCCATGTCAGTAGGATGAAGGAGATGGGCTGGGAGGCTGTGGTGGGGGGCTCTTTGGGGTGCACTTAACTAATGGGCCCCGTGTGGCTCTAGGGAAGGAAGGGGCCTGAAACACACTGACATCTGTATTGGTGACTACTGGCAGCACTTTGAGCTATCCTGATTACAGCGCCCAGCAGGTAGTCACCAGTACAGTAATTATACGGGTATCGAATGTCTGGATAAGGCCATCCAGTGCCTGTGGCGAAAAGTGTGCACCAGATCATCTTCTGCAGCTGGGATCCCATTCCCAGTAGCCAGTGCACTTGTCTCAGTGTTACTGCACAGTTCCAGGTCCGACAATCAGATTGCTCATGGGACGGGAAATGCAGTGACAGGAAGGGCTGGATTCACTCACTCTGCTGCCCCAAGGCCTGGTTCCTCAATGCGTCCCCCTACCCGCCAAACTGCCAATGGAGAATGGCAGACCTGTAGGCTGCAAATAAGTGCTCTCTGCGACATCGTCGAGGTCACTTGTACAAAACAAGTGGCAGCTTCCCCACTGTGTGGGCTAAATGTATAAAACAACTACCCGCCCAGCGCCCGGAACTGCATGTCCCAGGCATCGGGAGATAGAAATTCCACACCCCTGCTTCCTCTCTACTCCCTACTGCCCCGAGGCCGGGCCTTGGTTGGCCTTGTGGGAAATCCGGCCCTGGTGACTTTATGTTGTGTGTTCTCTGACTCTGACGGTCTTCTTGCACTGATTGTGAATAGTGCTGGACCACCGACCACAGGCAAAACAAAAGGCAGGGCATATATGAAATGAAAAGGATGCAGCTCGCCACATGACACCAATGGCATACATATCATATTTGGCATCTGGGCCAATTCATTTACTTAGCACCCCACACCCATAGATCAAAATTATTATTGATAATGTATTATAAAAAAACAAAGCAACCTTGGATTGCGGGCAAATCAAAGCAGTGATGTGCATTTAGTAGTGTCAGGAGTGTTGATCAGGCTATGTACATACTACATGCCATTGTCAGCATTTTGCTTTCAGAATATTAGTCCCAATATAAATTAAACTATGTGTGTGCAGCAAACCCATTGTATACAGACAGCTATGAACTAGGTAGACACCAATGATTGTCAGACAATGACCAACTTATATTTTGAGACCAAGCTGCTGAATGAAGGCCCCTCCCAAAGCCCAGGGGAATTCTTAGCAGTCTGTGTTACATTTTGCTTAGCACTGTTTCAGAATGTTGTTGTATTTGTCATTTCTGAACTGCTTAGGCCTCCCATTTGATAATGTAAGCAATTTTCTTACTGCAAAGTATGGAAGTGTAAATGTATTTTTCAGATGGTTTTAACAGCAACCACCACCACCAGGCACATCCCTGCTAACCGTTAAAGTGTATCTGTAACCAAAACTTTTTTTTTTTTAAGTTTTGGTTACAGTGGTGAAGGATTAGAACTACTACAGTTGGAGGCTCCATTTGAGGGATTCCCTTACTCTTCTGTCTGGTAAACAACAGGAACAAAGGAAGAAATAGGAAATGCTTTTTATGTTAAGTAGGGGAATGCTAGAACCTCTGCCAGCTTTTTAGGGTTGTCTGTTTTCCTTGCACAGATTTTCCCTCTCTGTCTGGTGAAAGGTTGTCCCAAGAACAGAAAGTGAAGTGACAGGGGTTATTCACAAAAGGATGAAGAGTTTGGAGAAGGCAGGAGAAGTGAACAATCTAGGACAATGTATCTGAACTGGAAAGTGAGCTGAATTGGAAACTTTTTTCAAATCAGCTACTTTGGCCTAGATTGTTCACTTCTCCTGCCTTCTCCAAACTCTTCACTCTTTTGTGAATAACCCTGTAAATCTCTCTAATGGAGCCGCAGATAGCAGTAAAACATGACAGCGTTCTAACTTTACCTCTTTCTATCCAAAACGAATAAAAGTTTTAGCTTTAGATACACTTAAAGTTCTCACTTTAGAGATTAGATTGTTTGCAGAGGCATTCCCCCTATGATTTTTTGTGAATGTTCGTTCTGTGCAAATAGAGGCAAACACATTAATAGTATATTTTCAGGTTGAATGTAATGCAATGTGATACTGCATTATGGCCACTAGATGGAGCTGCGCTAGATGGAGCCCCTCAGTTCCATATAGCGGCCATAATGTGGTATTTCAAAACATTGCATTCAACCTGAAAAGAAAATACTATTATTATGCAGGATTTATATAGTGCCAACAGTTTGTGCAGCGCTTTACAATATAAGGAAGACATTACAATACAATTCAAGACAATATGGTGAGGAGGGCCCTGCCCCTGAGGGCTTACAATCTAACGGGAGGGGGAAGTGATACGTGAGGAGGTAGCTGTGTGGGAATGACTTGTTTGAGAGATTGATATTTTAGTGGTTAGGTTGGATTAAGCTTCCCTGAAGAGATGAGTCTTAAGGGAACGCCTAAAGGTAGACAGAGTAGGAGATAGGCAGACAGGTTGGGGTAACGAGTTCCACAGCACAGGGGAGACTCTGGTGAAGTCCTGGAGGCGAGCATGGGAGGAGTTGACAATGGAGCTAGAGAGCAAGAGGTCTTGGGAGGAGCGTAGGGGACATTTAGGGTGAAACTTGGAGACAAGGTTTGAGATATAGCCGGGGGCAGAGTTGTGAAAGGCTTTGTAAGTGGTTGTTAATATTTTGAATTTTACCCTTTGGGCTATTGGAAGCCAAAAGGGAAGCTATTGGAAGGCTATTGAAAATATACTAGGAACTTTAGTTTTTGCTTCTATTCACACAAAATGAACATTCACAGAGATTCCCAGAGCAAATGGCCCTGGGAATGGCCCTGTGTTTGGAGTTGAGTGTTAGAGGCTTGTTTTAGGGGATGGTTAATTGCTAGGTGCTCGGGAAGGGGATGGTTCAGTGTTAGGGGGGTGTTTTAGTTTAGGGCATTGTTAATGTGTAAAACACTAAACAACTAATCCTTGGTGCAGGAGCCGTGCACTGAACATTAGGGGTATAATATATATACAGTCAAATGTAACAAGGTTATCGAGGTTGATATTAGGCAAAAAGTAGGGTGTAGTTTAGGTAATATAATTAGGATCGGGTTTAGGGCAGAGGGTGTGATTAGTGACAGGATGACAGGAGTTAGGCACATTAATGCCAGGTTGGTGTAATCCAGCAACCTGATGACACAATGACACAATGACACAATGCACACCAATTCCAGCCAAGCTTGGAACAAGAAAACCTGTAGCTGGTCGGTAATGCTTGCTGGTATATGTAGCTCCTCAGAAGCAGTACTGTTTGCAATTTTCTAAAACCTGACATTTGTTATTCTTGTTCATTCAGTCATTTAGAAGCGGTTCAATTTTATTCTTCCAAAGGATGAAGCTTGAATGTTATTTCAGGACAGCTGTATGTAAAGAATGATGTCAGCAGCTAATGAAAAAAAGGAACTAGTGGCCCTTTTACCAAATTAAATTGGCATCAGCCGTTAGAAATGGAAGTATTGTAATTTAATTCTTCTGGCAGAGCAATTAAACGAAGTGAAAGTGAATTATTGCACAGGTTGCTTTGCTGTGTTGGGCAACACTATATTTTTTTGCTCATTATTTAATTAAGAATTTGGTAACCGGCAAGATGCATTGATATGCAAATCTTGTTGTTTTTTTTCCTGAGCGTATCCAGGAACATAGTACAAAGAGTATTGGATTGCTCTGAACATAATCAACGGATAGAACTGAGACTAAACCGAGGCAGTTCAGGAAGCGAAAATTTTACCAGCGCCTTTGAGTTAATCAATTCAATCATCCTCGTGCGGCAGTGTACGTATAGAAGAATATATGTTCTCTTCAAAGGCTAGGAATACATATTGGGTGCTTGATGAGAAAGTTTTTTTAAAGAAACATATCAATAAAATTAGATATAACACGTTAGCAATCAATTCCTATAGTTGTTTTCTCACATCTGCATACCTGTGTTGTAATAATATGCTTTAGTATGATATGGACGACAAAGGGGCTTGAAGTGTAAAACTGTCTAAATACCCATGAAGGTCATAGGGCAAAAACATTACTGCTGCTTCCCCATTGTTACCATCTGTGCTGCCACAATATAAATAATATATTTTTTGTTCATTGTGCACCTTTGTTTATGCATAGGAGAAAAGGGGAACTAAAAGAGCAGGGGAACTCATAAAGTGGGTGCAAGAGTGACCACATGTAGTGGGGTATTGCAAGAGAGAAGGGTCTTTCTCCCAATTACCTAGTTGGTCCTTCAGTACAGGAAAGAGAGACAACTAAATACATAATTTTAAAAAAGTGTACACGTTGTGAACAGTCTTACTTGAGAATAGATTTTGTGATTCTGTTTAGCCAATATTGTGATCCAGACATTTCTACCAGATGCCACATTTGGGTCCCTGAACTAATTGTTCTCCTCTACAGGTAATATGATGCAGTCAGCTAGTACATAGAAACCACAGCAAACAGGTCACAGTGTTATTCATTGTGTCGCTATAGAATTCTAGCATGTTAAGCTACATTCACTTGAGTATTGATACGCGTGTTTATTTTTTTGTGCGTTTGTTCATGCATTTTTGACACGTTTTAAGGCTTGAGCATTTTTGTCTTAGCCAATGGACAGCTGGGTACTAGGAAGAGCAAATCATGCAAAAACGCACTCCCATTAAAGTCTATTGGGGTGAAAAACGTGTTCATGCCTCAAGAAAGCTCTTGTACTTTTTCTAAGCATTGAGTGACAGCACAATGCTCAGATGTGAATAGGCACAATAGAATAACATAGAAATATGAGTATAACAATGAATAAAAGTGTATAAAGCAGCAAATCCCGCAACACAAACCCCCAACTAGCTACAACCTCTCACATGTTTCACCCATAGGCTTATTCATATTCTTTGAAATAAGCCTATGGGTGAAACATGTGAGAGGTTGTAGCCTATGGGTGAAACATGTGAGAATAAGCCTATGGGTGAAACATGTGAGAGGTTGTAGCTGGTTGGGGGTTTGCTGTGCTGGTATTTGCTGCTTTATACACTTCTATTCATTGTTATAGTGGATTTGCTGTGAATTTCAATGAAGTCTGAAGTATTGGAATTCTCTGGATAGTGCGTTCTGTTCGTATACTACTACAGATGGAGGTGCACCTATTAGATCAGCCCCTGGGGAGTCCTGATGGCGGCTAAGGAATTGGAGTTGTGAGATTTCCTTTGGCTCTACATGGAAATATGAATGTCAAACATTGAAATGCTGCGGGGAAACACACTTCAAATCGCTCAGATATGAATGGCGGCTTAGTGAAAACTCTGACAACTAAATGTAACATATTGCAGCTTACCAGTCCTTATGTTCAGTGGCTGCATTGGTTTTCATTTTTCAGCCTAAGAATATGTTATTTTCAGCAAGTACAAAAATTACCTGTTGATCTTGCTGAGATTTCACTCCCTGTGAGAAAGCACAAATAATCTTATCTTGCTTTTGTAAACTACTGATACCATCACACCCCAGGGGATCGAGATTAAGAAAGGCAGACATGTGTGAAGTCCAGCTTGAGTGGTAACAACATAGATGGGTACCCAACATAGATACAGTGGAGATGTTAACATAGCCACCCAGGGACAGGTATTGTGTTATGCACAGGATTACCAGGTGAAAATAAAGGAAAAAACACCTGGGAAAAAAATGATGAATAAATCCATCAGTCATGTGACCATGCAAAATGGAAGCAACCCAACACACGGCACTGACATGTGCCAACGCTCCGGCACTGATGGGTGACATCAGTTGATGTCACCTATACACCCTACCTCGGTCTGCCACTGTCATTCGCAAAGTCCGTGCCGCTTCTGTGTTTGTGGGCGACAGTATGACCTGTAACCCACAAGTCTGCAGTATGACCTGCAACCCACAAGTCTCCAGTATGGCTTGCAACCCACAAATCTCCAGTATGATATGTAACCCACAAGTCTCCATTATGACCTGCAACCCACAAGTCTCCAGTATGACCTGTAACCCACAAGTCTCCGGTATGACCTGTAACCCACAAGTCTCCAGTGTGACCTGGAACCCACAAGTCTCCGATATGACCTGGAACCCACAAGTCTCCGGTATGACCTGTAACCCACAAGTCTCCGGTATGACCTGCAACCCACTAGTCTACAGTATGGCCTGGAACCCACAAGTCTCCAGTATGACCATAACTCACAAGTCTCCGGTATGACCTGTAACCAACAAGTCTCCGGTATGACCTGTAACCCACGAGTCTCCGGTATGACCTCTTACCCACAAGTCTCCGGTATGACCTGCATCCCACAAGTCTCTGGTATGACCTGTAAACCGCAAGTCTCCTGTATGAACTCTAGCCGATGGATCTGTGGTATTTAAATGCATCTGGTGCAGGTCTCTACTACAATGCCTGTAAATTTAGATACAGACATTGGCTGAATGCCGCTAAGGCCCCATTCACACTAAGCGTATCGCAAATCGCGCGCTTGTCGCGCGATTTGCATTTTGCGCGATATCGCGCGGTTTGTCGTGCGACATCGTGCAAATGGTTGCATTGAGCAAAGTTGAATCGCTCCGAAATCCGCTCCAAAAAGGGTCCTGTTGTAGCGACGCACGACCCGTGACAGCGACAAACAGAGCCCCATTGCCATGCATTGGAGAGCGATATCGCGCGGTAAATATCTGCGATCCGCGCGATAAATCGCTCAGTGTGAATGGGGCCTTAGGCAAAATGTGGATGCAAATACACAGATTAAGGATGCGTGTCAAAATGGAGACTTTTATACAACTTTGAGCAAAAAAATTGCAGAAGGACTTCTTCTGTGAGTCAAGCAACAAACAGAAAACAAAGAATTAAAGAAATTAACTAGTGCATCCTTTTAACTTGTTGTACAAAAAAGAATGGACAATTCCTCCCTGTCTGATAATAAACTGACTTTTTGGCACACTTTGAAAATGATGTTAGCCCCCTCCTTTCAATATCTTTGTTCCATTTTGTGTTGCCGAGATACTAGGCTTCAGGGCAGGAATAAATTGGTCACCAAAGATCGACATCATTAGAAAATACAAATCAATGTTCTTTGCCACCAGGAATTTTTGAAATATAACAACTGGATTTAAAAATTAAAACAGAGGAGCTTTAAAGGAATAGCGTCAATTAAAGATTACTATTGATTTTCAGTGCCATGCAATGCAACAGCCCGGGGAGGGGGCGCAAAGAAGAAATAAATCTATCATATCAAACGTTCATAGAAGCGTAAATGCGTAGCTGAGCCTTACTCAACTTTTCACTGTAGCTCTTTTTTTTATAGTAAAGCTCCAGTTGTAGACAAAATAGACAAAAACAATCACCTCCAGGTGAACTGAATGACTTTATCAAATTGTATTACAGAGTCTTGCCTTTCTGTGTTCAATATTTGCCTTAGCATGCTTCCAGGGCCGGTGCAAGGATTTTTGCCTACACAGGCGAAGATACATTTTTCTGCCCCCCTCCCCCCCGCTACAATGCCACCCCAACATCCCCATACACTTTATTTGTGCTCTGTTAAGCTATAGTGGCTCTCGCTCTGTCGTATGCGGCGATACCTAACATGTATAGCGCAATCAACATTTTCGGATGTATGCTCACAAGCTGCCTACTTTGCCTAGCAGCGCCTGCCCTGGTGACATAACACAAAATTATATGTAGCATAATACACAAGTACAGAGAACCGCAAAATATGTTGAGCAGGATCACAAACTAACACTAACTGCACTCCCTATTCACTAACACTAACTGCACTCCCTATTCACTAACATTAACTGCACTCCCTATTCACTAACATTAACTGCACTCCCTACACTCCCTATTCACTAACACTAACTGCACTCCCTATTCACTAACACTAACTGGACTCCCTATTCACTAACACTAACCACACTCCCTATTCACTAACACTAACCGCACTCCCTATTTACTAACACTAACAATTCACCAACACTAACTGCACTCCCTATTCACTAACACTCCCTATTCACTAGCACTAGTGTATCGGCCATACCCCCCTGATGGCGGCCCTAAGAGCGGTGGAGGGTGCATCAATTTTTCTGTGGGGGGCAATTACTCTGTTGCCTTCCCCCCTGGATCCACCACTGGACACATACTCCATTAAGGCCCCGTTGACACCACGGCGGTTTGGCCGCGCTGATCCGCCAACATGAAGGATTCCATATATTGCTATGGGGACCGTTCATGCGGCTCAGTGCGATCTGAACTGCCCCCCGCCCGAACTGCTTCCTGACCCTTTTTTGCCGCGCTGATTAGTGCGGTTTCCATACAGCTTTCAATAGAACCGCGCTAATTAGCATAGTTTTGGGCATTTTTTTATTGCGTTTCAGCGCTGAAATGCAATTTATAAAATCTCCCTTTTGAAATCAGTGATTTCCAGATCAGTGCGGAAACGGCGCTGATCCGCAATTGCACTGGTGTGAATGGGGCCTAATACTTATGGGACCTGGGTGGGGAGAAAGAGTTTTAAAAAACACACATATAAACCAGCTCAGGACCTGGAGACAGAGGGGTAAGAGTTAAAAAAAACAACACACACACATGCTGAGGCTTAGGACCGGGATGGGGAGAGAAGAAAAAAAACAACACACACACATGCTGAGGCGTAGGGCCGGGATGGGGGAGAGAAGAAAAAAAAAAAAAACACGAACACACTGCAGCTCAGGAACGGGAGACCGAGGGGGAGGGACAGTTAAAAACAAACACTTTACAATGGGGAGACAGAGGGGAGAGAGAAAACACTCACCTACCAAGTCCACATAGGAAGCTTTTCATGGCTGTCAGACCTGCAGGTACAGCCACACTGACTCCACTCCACAATCGCACAAAGCGGCAGAGCAGAGGGAACCTAGGGGCGGGGTCCAGCTCACATGGGGCCGTAGCTCGGAGCCCCATAACGCAGCGGCGGCCACTGACTGACCACTATGATTTTTCCGCCCTCACCCTTCAGCGCCCTCAGGCCGCTGCTTGACTTGCGGTAACGCCAGGCCTGCATGCTTCTCTGACTGCTAAGTGGGAGGATTTGCTTTCTTTATTACCACTTTCACTATCTCAGTGTTGTAATAAGAAAGACATCATCAGCTATACTAGATTAACCTCAAATATTAATAAAATCAATATTTCTATTGCAAGGAATGCCGCTAATTTGCCTTACAGCTCTGTGCAGATGTCTTGGAAAAACCAGTGAGCTAATGACATTTCTAGGGGTGCACAAATGGTGTAGAGGATGCTGTTTTTCAAATTGCAAGATGGTAACATTTTAATATTTTGCAAGATTGAGAAAATCACAGCTGGCAGTTGATAAGAAAATTAAAGGGAATTTTAATAACATTTAATTATAAACCTGCATGTGCAGGAATTATATATGCCTTATCTTTTTTTTAGTGACAGTGGAACTTTCTTTAGGCATGATAGGCTACTGAGAAAAGAAATGTGTTAAATCTAACTCCCTAACAATTAGCCCTGGCAGTCCAATTCGGGGTATCTACATTTGCAATTATATGCACATTTTCCCGCTACGGGATTTTACATAGTTCATTTTATTTATTTGTTTGGAGAAGCAGATAAAGTATTCCCTAATGAGTTCTCACATATAACCCCAAAATTACTATTTAGCCGACAGTGAAAAAGATTTTGCTCAATTCTGCAGCGTATGGGAAACAGCAGCAGCTAGCGGACATGGATGATGATAAGAAACTTTTTTTTTTTTTTTTTTTTTTTTTTCGCCCCCCAAAGGCAACAACAAAACAAACCGG